>NC_091736.1:18173268-18476298 GCF_030179905.1 Drosophila bipectinata | reverse complement strand
CCATTATAGTTTCCTTGTAACTTATTCTCTGAAATCTATGCCATATAGATTCTGACTTGATGCTGAATCGACTTTCATTTGCAGAGCGGTCTCTCGAGTGTCTATTTTCGAAACGTAAACTCACAAATTGTGTTTATCCGGAGTGAAATGACATTAATGGAGCACGTAGCACAAGTTTCATTCGTCAATTTTCCTAACAAATTCAATTTCTATCCGCGCAGTGCTCCCACACCGAGATTCGTTAGCTTCCGCTTTAAAAAAAAAGGGAGAAAAATGGCGGTGCTTGGTGCTTGGTGGGCGAGGAGCTGGAAAAGTTCAAGCTGGCACCCACTCGAAGATGCCACCACAGACGATGAACCCGCATCCCCTAAGTATAAGTCTGAGCTGTGATGAGCAGCTGCTTCTCAACTCCCCTACTATTTTTTTCTCAGTGCAGCATCTCCCACTTCTCCCTAATCCATTGAAACAATAAGCAGCTTTGTTTGTCTATC
Organism: Drosophila bipectinata; assembly: GCF_030179905.1. Taxonomy (NCBI): domain Eukaryota; kingdom Metazoa; phylum Arthropoda; class Insecta; order Diptera; family Drosophilidae; genus Drosophila; species Drosophila bipectinata. The sequence continues at coordinate 18,475,807 of NC_091736.1, read as the reverse complement.
CACGACGACAGTCTCGCACTTTTTCTTTCGGACTCTTTTTTTTTCCCCAACAAATGGATAGAGATGGAGCTATAGAGGAAGAAAGAGAGGGCTCTACGTGCAGCTACAGCAGTTTTCAGCAACTCTGAACTCTAGTCACACTTGGACGCTTTATTCCCTTTTAAAAAGAGACTCGATTGGCTTACAAAGTGAGACATGTGAGGCTAATTGAATTATTTTCATGGGGCACTATGCATTTCTCTCTTTAAAGGAGGGGACCTTATTGATATTATTCCATTATGGAGTAGTAGAGAATATAAAGTAGTAATTACAGAGTATTTTAGCTATTTTGTTGGCCTTTGCTACCATTTCTTTTCTCAATTTTTCGCTCGTTTCTCCATTGTTGTCCCAGCCCGTCTGAAGTGCAGTGCAAACGGGAATACGGAGACAAAGCCGGCACAAGCCCTCCCCAGTCTGCTTTTGGGTATTGCATTTAGTGCTAACCTCTGGGTGGGTTGCCACCCCGCCCGTCCCGACCCGGCCCGGAACTCCAACTCCTCTAATCTCATCCCCCTGGCGGCTAGCTTATGATGACAATGGCTTTGACTCTGAGGGAGTTGTGCGGCGAGCAGGGTATCCCTTGGCAGTGATTACGAGTATTATGGTTGCTGCATGGCTCTGGCTCCTCAAGGATCTCTCCGCCTCGGTTTGCATCGCGTGTGACAGGCACTTAATGTGCATACGTACGGTATATGGTGTTTCTGATAAGAGAAAAGCGACTCACACCCGCATAGAGGAAGCAATAAAGGAGCTCTGAGGGTTGTCGCTAAAAAAGGAGGCATATGTGGCCAGAACTTTCATTAAATTGGAAGGAGTGTGCGCGGAAGATGAAGGCTGATTATTGCAACATTTTCAGGGAATAGATTGTAGTGCTCTGTGTTGGATATAGTTGGGGACTGCTCCATGGATTACTGAATCGCAAATCACATATATTCACGGCTATGGCTGCGAACATAATGAAAATCTTCCGCCACACACATATTCGTAATTTCTCTGACAGAACACAAAGGGCATTTCCCCTTTCCTGGCCATTTTCCTACCATTTCCATCGTGGCTTTGTCGCCACGGAAATCCGCCATGTTGGCTGCTGCCTTCACTCTACATTAGTGCTCCCCACACACTCGCACACCCAACAATAAAACTCCGTCCATTTTATTTAAATTTCCAGTTATGTATGGGTATAGGATGGTTTTACTTCATTCTGGTCGTTTCTTACCTGCTGGCAGAAGCACAATAAGCCATAGAAAAGCGTTACAATGCCAAGCTGGCAGGAAAGTAACAAAAGTTGGCAAAAGTCAGCAGAAACGCTGCCAAGTTATGCCCAGCACTCTCCTGGACCCGAAACATGGCATGTATTATGTTCTTTTTGCGAAAACTTTTTCGCTGCGTTTTCCTTGCAATCTGTTGAGCGAAGATGCTTATTTCGCTCCCGGTTTAAGCTTTTTTTTTTGGCAAACTCGCGTCTTTGTTTCAATTGCAGTATTTGCTTACACGAGCCAGGGGTTAGCCACTCCTACCTGTTTGCGATTCACTTTGCCGCTCTTGAGAAATTACACATGCTTCACCCCTATTCGGCTTATCCTTTTCTTACTTTTTTCAAGCTGCCCCTTCTATGTAGCGCTCGAATTTCTTGGGGCACGCGGGGAGGCAGGTAAATCGTCTGCTTTATTTGCCTGCTACTTCAGCCAGCCCGGCACCACCCACACGACTCCCACAGACATCCACACGCCCCTAATAAGCGTCAGTGCCGGGGGTGCCTCTCCCTGTGGCGCTTCTTGTTTGCCCCAACCAACAACAACAAAGAGAACAACAACAAACACGGGGAGAGGCACACAACAACATGATTGGAATTTTCCGGTGCAGACATTTTTTGCAAAGCCAGCAAAAGCGAAAAAAGGGAAATGAAACAGGGCGACCCTGCATTACTTCTCCACTCACCTTTCACTCAGGACTCCCTTCCCAAGGCCCATTATTGATTTTCTTCAACGTAAACCATTTGGTAACAGAAAATATTTGTGTGCATGTTTAGTGGAAATTACTAGCTGGCTTCAATGGGCGGATTACTCGTCTAACTCTTGAAAATGTTACAAAATTATTAAGGATTATTTAAAATTAAGAAGCTATACTAGAACTAGTTACAATTTGGCTCAAAGAAGACCATCGCCTGCGAGTGCTTTTCCGGGTGATTGCATTTGAATGGCTTAACTGAAATCGGAGACTCTTAAATTGCAAACCAGGGGGCCTCTCTCTCATGCTATTGTTATACCCGAACCACTATCCATTAGTTGGAATAACAAAAGGCAAAAGTTTCGGCAAACCAACCGAAAAGCAAAACACAAACAAGCCGAACATTGAAAACAAACTTCTCATGCCCTCGTCTCTCCTTTCAGCTGGCATCAAGTATACGGACAACCAGCGCGTCATAATCCTGGTGAAGGACGTGAACGATGAGCCGCCGTACTTCATCAACCGCCCGCTGCCCATGCAGGCTGTGGTGCAGCTGAACGCTCCGCCCAACACCCCCGTGTTCACCCTGCAGGCCCGCGACCCGGACACCGACCACAACATCCACTACTTCATAGTCCGCGACCGGACCGGCGGACGCTTCGAGGTGGACGAACGATCGGGCGTGGTGCGCACCAGGGGCACGGATCTCTTCCAGCTGGACATGGAGTATGTCCTCTACGTCAAGGCAGAGGATCAGAACGGAAAGGTGGACGACCGCAGGTTCCAGAGCACCCCGGAGGAGCGGCTGTCGATTGTGGGCGGCAAGCGGGCCCCCCAGTTCTACATGCCCAGCTACGAGGCCGAGATTCCAGAGAACCAGAAGAAAGACTCAGAGTGAGTATGCCCAAACGGTCGATGTTTTTAGAAAGTGTTATCATTGCTAGCGTTGCGTGCATAAAGTTACATACGAGTTATGCCCTTTTTCGAGCTAGAAACAACAAGCTCAGAGTCGTCATATTCCGGGAAACTCACCGCCCCAGAGTATGCAAATTTCATTCGGTTGCTAATAAAAGTTATGCATAACAATGTGAACTAGACTGCGCCAAGTATGTGCTTCCACATACGGCCACATATTTGTTTGCTTTGCAATGTGTGGCTGGTGTCTGTTTGTCTTCATTGAAATTCCAATGGGAAAGCAACTGTCAAAAGGCAGTCGAGCGATTGACAAGCACACAAGGCAGGGCTTGAACTGGCCCTGGGTTGGATATAAAATATGCAAGAAACTTTAGAGTTCCTTCTAACTTTTCTTTTTCCACTCTTTCTAGCATTATTTCGATTAAGGCCAAGTCCTTTGCAGACCGCGAGATCCGCTACACCCTGAAGGCCCAGGGCCAGGGAGCCGGCACCTTCAACATAGGACCCACCTCGGGCATCGTGAAGTTGGCCAAGGAGCTGGACTTCGAGGATTTGCGCCAGCCCCATGTCTATTCCCTGATTGTGACAGCCACCGAGGACTCGGGCGGCTTCTCCACCTCTGTGGACGTAAGTTATAAGACAATTTTTTACCAAAAACTGAAAACTAATCTCGCAAAATCTTCCTCAGCTCACCATTCGGGTTACGGATGTCAACGACAATGCTCCCAAATTCGAGCTGCCCGACTACCAGGCCCACAACGTCGACGAGGACATTCCTTTGGGAACTAGCATCCTGCGGGTCAAGGCCATGGACGCTGACTCGGGCTCCAACGCCGAAATTGAATACCTGGTGTCGGATGATCACTTTGCCGTGGACTCTAATGGAATCATCGTGAACAATAAGCAACTGGACGCCGACAACAACAATGCCTACTACGAGTTCATGGTCACTGCCAAGGACAAGGGCGAGCCTGCCAAGTCGGGAACAGCCACTGTTCGAGTCTACACCAAAAACAAGAACGACGAGGAGCCCAAGTTCTCGCAACAGGTGTACACCCCCAACGTGGACGAGAACGCCGGTCCTAATACTCTGGTTACCACTGTGGTGGCCTCTGACAAGGACGGCGACAATGTCCGGTTTGGGTTCGTGGGCGGCGGCACCTCCTCGGGCCAGTTCGTCATCGAGGACATAACCGGTGTGATTCGGTTGCACAACAAAGCCATATCCCTGGATCGCGACAAGTATGAGCTTAACGTCACCGCCATGGACGACGGCTCCTGCTGTGTGAACGGCGATCAGACCATCCACACCTCGACTGCTGTGGTGGTGGTCTTCATCACAGACGTCAACGACAACAAGCCCGTGTTCAAGGACTGCAGCACCTACTACCCTAAGGTCGAGGAAGGGGCTCCCAACGGAAGTCCCGTCATCAAAGTGGTGGCCACCGACGAGGACAAGGGCGTCAATGGACAGGTAAGAGGCACCTATGGGTTATATCCTTGAAACCTAAACCGGCCTAATTGGAGCATTAACCGATTCAGATGCTTGTTTTACCAATTTGCCCCATCAATGGCTCTTCAAGGACTGTTCTGATTATCCTATCCTTAATTACACGCCTCTCGGCTTGCACTCCCCATTAATTATACACTATTTGTGTTTTGAGGCCAGCCCCAACATGGTTATCCTAATTGAATTAGCCCCATGTGTGTGTGATTTCATGCCGAGATTCAGCCATAATTTTCTTTTCGTGTCGCCAAGTTCAATGCACTGCAGAGTGCATGTCGTGTGCCGAGGTCAAACGCCTCAACGGCTCTAATCGCAATTTGTGTCAATCACTAAGCCAATTTTGCATGTTCTGGCCCACAGGTGAAGTACTCGATTGTGCAGCAACCCAACCAAAAGGGCACCAAATTCACCGTGGACGAGGAGACCGGCGAGGTGTCGACCAACAAGGTCTTCGATCGTGAGGGCGACGACGGCAAGTTTGTGTCTGTGACAGTAAAGGCTACGGATCAGGGCGATCCCAGCCTGGAGGGAGTCTGTTCCTTCACTGTGGAAATTACGGACGTGAACGATAATCCACCTTTATTCGATCGACAGGTGAGTATTTCCATATTTTAAATGGAAATAAATTCTTTAACTTTTACCATTATTCTTTAGAAATACGTCGAGAATGTAAAGCAAGATGCCAGCATTGGCACAAATATACTGCGTGTTTCCGCCTCCGACGAAGATGCCGACAATAACGGAGCCATAGTCTACAGCTTGACGGCCCCGTTCAACCCCAACGACCTGGAGTACTTTGAAATCCAGTCCGAGTCCGGTTGGATTGTCCTCAAGAAGCCCCTTGACGTAAGTGTTTGCTTTCCGATCGCTCCAATAGAACTCATTTTGTTTCGAAACTCTCCCGATTTTAAGTTTGCCTAAACCCTACTAACCAAGTCTGTTACTTTCAATTAAACTTTTTTGTTTATCGAAAGGAAAATCTTTTTTTTTACTAACCAATGGCGGATGCCTAGCATCTACTGAGCTTAGAGACCTTAAGCGGCTTGACTCGTAATCTATCTTATGTTTGAGTTTTTCGGTTTCTTTTCAAACTGCACCTTTCTTTTGTTCTTTATTGAAAGTACTTTCAAGACCGCAAAACAGTCGTAGGTGGAGTCCAATTTGAAGTGCAAGCAGTGCAAGTTTTTTTGCCACACAGAGCGGAATCGGCATTCAGCGTATACCGAATGCCGAATAATTTAAGTTGATTTGAACGATTCTTTTGTTTAGTTTATAGTGCGTACATTGGCTATGAAATGAAAACCTGAACACGAGCATTGAATGCCAAGAGAGCGAATTGATTTTTAACATTTTTTGAAACAAATCCAACTAACACTAACTAAGAAAGTCGAACCCTGAGTACCAGGGGTTCGGATTGAACGCTTATAACCGAAGCTGCTTATTTTTTTGGTGATAGGCTCGTAGGTTTAAGAAAATTATATGGAAACCCCCCAGGGCCCAGACCCCAAACGATCACCCATATTTTTGAGCATCGTTGCCAATCAATTTTTAAAGAATTTAAATTTAAATATACTCTTTATTTAATAAGTAGTTTAATTTTGTAGAGATACCACATTTTTATTTCCTTCCCATGAGAAATACTATCCCCAGAAAATCCCCGAAAACTGAAAAAAAAAAACTTTTTGTCGAGACTATGCAATTTTTGAACGTCTCTTGCTGAAAGCCTAACATATTTTTGCCGTAGCTGAGTTTATGTTTTTGTAACTAAAACTATATATTTTGAGAAACTATCATTTTTGCATGCCCATGGTGAATGGGGCCCGAGTACTCGGTGAATATTGAGAGAGATTACTTGAAGATTTTGATTTAACTGCACCTTTACTGATTTGTTTACCTTATTTCCTGTGTGAGATACCAGACTTTCCTAGGCATTTTAATGTTTTCTATTTTCATTTTCGATTTATCATTACATATACAAATTACGGTTCTATCAAATGTATGAACAACGATGTAGGGGTGTTATCCAGTAAGTAAATGCACTTCTGCGTTAACTTTGTTACTGTGCTAACCCCTAAAAGTCGCAATTTCAACTGTAAGCTAACCTCAAACGCAACTAACTCAAGGAACAGGTCCTGTTCTTCATTGTTGTACATAGTGTCGTGAAAGAGTACTTCACTTCATCATAGGGCCACTCAATAGAGCAAGAAATAGTCTCGTCAAAAGAAAACCCATAATTCTCCAACCTTTATGCGAACCGCCCTTCCCCAAACCCCATAATAACCGCTGTAACCTGTACTAATCCCCCTCCCTACTTCCATGTTCTGCCTAATTTTTTAAATATTTCATTTTTTATGTTTCATATATTGTAATTAAACTCGATTTGACAAAATCATATATACTACGTCAACGATGCCCAATACACAAACCTTAATACGTAACGTAACGTAACATGCTAACACTTTGGGTTCGGGCCTCGACTACCTCGACTCCCTGCCATGTTAACTCCCCGTACCGTTCTAACGCTGTTAACGCTAACACTTTGGCCCAAAACTGATAACTGATAACTGAAAACTGTACCATCTCCAATGCTTCAATCGAATTTCACTTCAATCAATCAATCAACAGCGCGATCGCTATCGCCTGAGGGTTAGCGCCTCAGACAAGGGCACACCGCCCTCGGCCGCCGATGTCGACGTTGAGTTAGATGTCGTCGATCGGAACAATAAGCCTCCCATTTGGGATAAGAGCATTTATGGGCCGATACACATACGCGAGAACGTCACTGTGGGTACGGTTGTAACATCGGTTAAGGCAAGGTTTGTATAGCCATTGAGACATCAATCACCTAACACAAAACTTTGAAATGCGAGTCTAACAACAGCCCCTAACATAGTTAGAACATTTTTTTGAGAAATAACGCATTGGCTAACATAGCATAAGCTTCCAACTACTTTTAGCATAAGGTCCTTCTGTTAATGCGGCGGGAGCTTTGCGATGTGAAAGGTCCTTTTTGGTGGCATATCGTAAAAGCTCTCCCAAGTTTCCTTTCAACGAAATTCGGCAATCAAAATTGAATTTCTAAATCGGAATCTGTGATTCAAAATCCTATCTTAATCGAAATGGAATCGAAATTTGGTAACTTTTTGAAGCAAATATTTTCGCATTTTTTCAACGGATGTCCTCGGTGTATTTTGCTTTTTGCTGAGACTTGAAAGACTGACTTTCTCTTATTCTCTCCACCACACACATAATACCCATTGGATTTGCAGTTCCCCCTCTCTGATCTGTGACTTACCTTTCAAAAACTCAAGCCCCCAACACTAAGTGCCTGGAATACTGTGAGGATCGTAATGAAATTTTGGTGTTGGTTTTCATTTGGTGAATAAGCTACTTAAACATGATGTATCGCATTAACTATAGTCCTCCATACAAGGTTGCAGTTTAGTTGTAAGCTCTAGAAACAAGGTAACTACACTCTGTGTTCAAAAATGTTAAAAAGCAATAGTCGAAATCGAAATAATAATCATAAGCGCAGCAGACTCTGTAAAGTATGCTATGAAAATTGTATTTATAAAATGCACAAAGCCCAGTTTTATTTTGAAATTATTTATTAGTTGAAGCATTTGTGATTCTTAAGTTAATGCTACAAATATTAATCCTAGCATATGAGATGTTTATTTTTCCAAGGCTAGGGTCGAGACTATAAAATAATTTGCACTGCATTTGAAAACAGTTTTTGCCAAAGGCCTTTCAATGACTGTTATCGTTTTTACTCCCATTATTTTTAACTTCTCTAACAGAGGTGTTGGTTTACCATTTTAAGTTTGTATCTTTTCTAGAATTTGTTGAAAAATACTCCAACTATATTATATAATTTTGTTTTTTGCATTTTTCCTGAACAAATGTCGTAATTACCAACCCGTATCGACGCGTCTGTCATTTTTGCAACGACATGCTTGATTTTGAACTAAAAAATAAAAAAAATAAAAAATGAAAACTGTATAAATTAACGATAAACGATAACGATTTTTGACAATATTGATCGTGAAATGTATATAAAATACAGCGCGAGACATACAAGTTAGAGGCCATGGCCCAAGACAAGGGCTATCCGCCACTGTCGCGTACTGTCGAAGTACAGATCGATGTGGTCGATCGGGCCAACAATCCGCCCGTCTGGGATCACACGGTTTATGGGCCCATTTATGTCAAGGAAAATATGCCCGTTGGCGGCAAAGTCGTCTCGATCAAAGCCAGGTCTGTTCATTTTTCGTGCAAAAGTTTTACCAACCAAAACAAAAACAAATATTAGACATAAATGAAATATGTTTCATTCCATTTTGCTTAGTTGAGTTTTAAGACTTACTTTTAAGTATATTTTACCATACTATTCTAGGTGTTTTTTTTCCTTAAAATTTTATTGTTTTGTTGTCGTGCCTTGCCATTTCTTTCTGTGTTGTGTGTTGAATGTCTAGATGTTTCTTTGTGACTGCCTTTGAAATCATTTTCTTGGGATCCCTGGATCCCCAAACCATACTTTAGCCAGTCTGTATATGTTTTATGTGGTTCCACGATTAGATTCCTCTTCCCAAATCATCGTTCCCCTAGAATCCCCAATCACCTATACTGCACTACACCTGCACCAGTTGCTGCCAAAACTGCACAAGCCACACATGTATATTAAATGCACCTATATTTTTTAGACTTTTAGTTTAAAATAAAGCTTTAAAAGTAAATACATAGAAAGGAGTTTATGTAAATCAATTCCGTTTTTGATGGTTTCCATATAGAAAAGCCATTTTAGCCCGGCTTTGGAAAGAAGGAGTATATTTTATAGCCTCTGCATCCTTTTGCTGCATAAACCTGCGATGGCACATAAGCAGGCTCACCGTCGACCTTTCGCATGATGAGCCGGGTCAGTTTCAATTACCTGCCACTTAGTGTCAGCCAGTGGCTAAAACAAAATTTATACATAAATCCGCTTCTGCTGCTATGCGAGCGCCGGGAGAGATTGCGAGAAAAAAATGGAAAGTTTATTTTAAACAAAGTTTTGTTTTTTATAATTGCAATTAAAAAACTTGAAGCAGAGCACTTAAATGACTTTTGACCCGCCCCATCTCGGTTTTTGCCTTGGATCTCCCCGGGCTGCGTTTTATCTTCGTGGCAAACCAGCCACATGGCACTGGCGTTTTAATTATGCGTCAGTCCAAGTCAGTTTTTATATTATCCCGTTCTGTATTTTTGCCATGCACTTTTTCTCATGCCGCACTAAAAGCAAATGCACTTAAACCTAAAGGCCAAGTAAAAAATAAAATAAAAAACAAAACGTAAATAGTTAAACGCTGCACATACGCACCTGCACTCACCCGAGCCTGAGCCTGAGCCTGAGCCCGAGCCCTGGCCCGGGTTTTAATCCGAATCTGGAATCTAGAATCTGCCGTAGTAAGTTAGTTTAGTGTCCCTCGGTCCTTAAGTACACCTTCTTCCGCTCCCTCGTGCAATATTACGGAAATTACAATCTATTAAACGTGCTTGGGTTCTGCTTTCCGTTCTGTTTCTTGAGTTTTGTTCTCGCCCTGTTTTTTATGTTTTTAAATTATTTAAAATAAAAGCATTTCGCCCCGAGTTTCAGTTCTCCTTCGGTTTGTTCCTTTCTTCTCTTCGCAATTATCTGGTCATGTCCCAGCACAGAAATTTGTTAACAATATGTACATATACATTAGACGCCATTAGACGCCGGAGAGGGTTTAAGTGTTTTAGCGAGGAAGGGGTTTAAGGACTCTCGAGAACGCCGTGTATATCATAATGATTGTGTTTGCTCTTGAGGCGCGCAAACACTTGGCAAGGTCGAGGCCACAAAAATGTAAAAGAGTTCCCAGAGATATCTGGGGCAGAAGTGCCGATAAGCTTACCGGTTGTTGTATGATTTGTTCCATTTTATTTCAACCATCTAGCCACTAGTATGTAATCTTTAGTTTAGGCTTTAAGCAAACTGCAACACAACCTTCAAAGCAAACATGTTCTCAGTGTACAGACACTAATGAGTAACTAATCATTTTCCGACACCTTATAGTTTCCAACACACTAAATGAAACCAAATTCGAACCAGCCCACCCACACTGAATTCAATCACAGAACAACTACAAACCAAACAAAATAAAACGAAACGAAACCTCCAAGAAAATTTCATGCAATCCACGAATCTCCTACCCATACTCTCCCCACCAATCCACCCTGTCACAACTTTTCCCCCCCAACCATTCCGCAAGCCATTCCGGTTTTCCTTTTTGTTTGCAACAATAATTTTTTTGCCCGCCAAGGACAACATTTTGGCGCAGTCTGACAGTTTTCATTTATTCTTAAGACCCGTTCTTAGGGCTTTTTTTCGCCGCCATCCTCTGTCAGCTGCAAGTGTTGTCTGGGCTGGCATGAATCGTATATACCCTAGGTATATGTATTCATCTTTTTGCGCCTAATTTCTTTTTCATTATCGTGTGCCGAACCCACTTCCCAACACACTCAAATGGCAATTAGATTTTTTGAAGCCATTTATGTTCAGTTGGTTTGCCTCAGTTTCCTTTTTTTTGGGTTCTCAGTTTTTTAATCGCACAAGGACGCTTTAAGGAATTTTAAAGCGCACAATCCCATTTTTGACTGCACTAATCCTAAGAGTTCCAATTGTGCGTCATGTTTTGTATTTTGTCATGTCGCATGCTATTTTTTTTCTGAGCGTCTGTCTGTGTGGGTGTCCTGCGAAGTCAGGACCAGAGCACGTTACTTTCGCTTCGTTTTTTTAAATTTAAGCAATTGATTTTTGAAGATAATGTAAGACCTTATTTTGTAGACAACTCATTATTTCATGTAGCCCGTACTTGACTAAACACCATCCTTCGCCACTGTCCCGCTCCCTTACTAATATTGTTTCTCAATTGACCTTTGGCCCCGACGTCTGCAGTTCGGGTATCGAAGGGAACCCCACAGTGTTCTACCGACTGATGCCCGGGTCGACAGCGCAGACGAACAAGTTCCACACCTTCTACTTGCAACAAAGACCGGACAACGGCGATACCTGGGCCGACATAAAGGTGAATCATCCGCTGGACTACGAGAGCATCAAGGAGTACAATCTAACCATACGTGTCGAGGTAAGTCTATCTGGAGAACCAGACCTACAGCCCAGAAACCGAAAACGAATTCAATTTAAAGTTTCAAAACGTCTTCTACAATCCCAGGCAGTAGCCAAAAGTTTTCTTAGGCTCAATTAGGCGCTGGGCCCGAGACATGTATTTGACTTTTGTATTTGGGAATGACTTCAAAATACGTTCGTAATTATTTGATTTGAAAAGTTTTAATTACTTGCGCGGGTCGGGGTCCACCGCCCACCCACCAAGAGTCGGGAAATGCAAATGCGGCTCCGGTTCGCTTCGAATTCATTAGAAACTGACTGATTGAGCGACTGCCTGGCAGACTGACTGACTGACTGACTGACAAACGGCTGATAGACAGCTGGTGGCGGAACGGTAATCAATTGCATTCCCAATCAATGTCAAGTTTTAGCATTCCGCTGCACTGGTAGCCTCATTAGTTTGGCCATTCAGCGCTCCTGCGAAGGACAAATCGTGTACGCCAGACAAAATAAACCGCCATCTGAAATATTAATGCGAATTCCGGGCTAACCGCAGTACACCGCGATCCGCGACACACTCGCTCGCTCGTCCCGTAATAAAATGTTATAAAAATTCAATTGCGCAAGAGATTCCCGCATTTCGTATTCAATGTTTAGGTAATTAAATATCACAGGGTTTCATTTTCATTTCGTGCAAATGACCCGCTAAAAGTTAATGGATCCCAACGGGTCCATGTCCTTTGACGGGCGTCTTGGCGGAAGGGGGCGTGGCAAAGGAAAAATTTACAAATGAGTTTGGAAAATAGTTTGCGGTTTACGTTGGCCATAAAAGTTTAAACACTCGCGTTTTAGTTTGACAATTTATTTGGATTAATTTTTAATCTACGCCTTTCCTTATTTTTGTGGTTGCGAAATATGTCAAATATATATCAGTTTGCTTGCGGTGGGTGGATGGTTAAAACCAAATTGGGAAAATGAAATATTCAGCTTTAATGCATTAGGAGTCCAATGTTGTTGAGCCAAAACTTCTAGGCCACTTCCAAGTCTAATTAGGCGCCAAAACCGATTCATTTGCGGAGGAATGTGGAATGAGCTCAGAATAAATAGTTCTCCATATGTGGCCTTGTTATGGCCCTGTTAGTGTAAACAGTGTATCGATATCATATGCATTGATTAATGCCGAAATATAAATGCCAAACTTTGTGCAAATAAACCTATTGGGGCGGGAATATAAACTAGACGCACCAGCAGGCTGCCACAACTCAATGCCTGCCAATAAAACAACTAATGAATGACAAGTTGCCAATGAGATTTGTTTTATTGATTGATGGCAATTGTTTAATCAATCATATGAAAGGGAAAATAGGCAATCACCAGCGGCATATTGGTAAAAAATTAAAGGGCTTTTTGCTTTTTACTCTAAAGAATTTTTTTAATCAACACGGGCTACGTTTAACTTTTATTGAAAAGTAATATACAAATATTTTGCCAGGACTGGATAGGCAGGAAGAGAACTCATTAAACACACACTTTTTATAGCTTAATTAAAAAACAAACAATTTGCCGCGCAAAAAGTTATTAAACAAATTGAAAAAAGGCAGAGCCAGTACACTGGAAAATTGATTGCAAATTAGATCCAAAGAGACTGGGAATGGGGATAGGATTAATAGAAATACATGTTTAAAATATTTATTAAATTAAAAATGTAATCAATTATTTATAATAATTATTACCATTTTTTTTCACTGTGTACTGTACTGAACCCTTTTAAATTGGTTTTTCCCCTTCTCTCGTTTCGTTTCACTTTATAGAACAACGGGGCCCAACAATTGGCATCGGAAGCGACCGTTTACATAATGCTCGAGGATGTTAATGATGAAATACCGTTATTCACCGAACGCGAACAGGAAACGGTCCTCGAGGGCGAACCAATTGGCACAAAAGTGACACAAGTGAACGCCATCGACAAGGATGGCACATTCCCAAATAATCAGGTGAGTACCATTCCTGCTGCGTCCTGGAAAATGGAGTTAAATTGAGAGCTGGGGGCTTGGGACGAGACGGGGAGTGACGGCTTTGGCCGGAAATGCCAGACGATTGGTAGCAAATTAATGGCGCTGACAATGAAGAGTTGCAAATCGAAAGAAAACGAGCCTGAAAAAGGTGACTGACAGCTGGCGAGATGGGACGAAAACCAAAGCATATTTAAAAGGCATTCGGTTGACTTTTAAAGCTTGTAATAATAGTCATTCAATACTGAAACCTAACCTTTATTTAAATTCTAAGATATCCCTGAAATTCCTTCTTAAACCTCTTAAATTGCTATCATCATAGCCATCTCCCCTTCTTGGCCAGCTACCTATCTCATTCCGCTTTCTGCGACCCTTTCACGCCCCGTAATTGTTTTTTTCTGCTCGCTGGCCACGTCCTTCGTCCATTTGGCCATCAGCTGGCAGCTGGCTAATAAATGTCAAAGAGTTAACATTTTTGCACGCCTTCCAAGTGTGTGCTAAGCCCTTGGTGAAAGTCCAAAGCGCGGGGCAGGGCGGCGACCTAATGCAAAATGCAGAGCCCAGAACCCAGAACCGCAGGCGATGTCTTTTGTGATGAAAAGGGGAAAGCTTAGGATGGAATGGGATCGGCTGTGTTGGGTCGTTCAGACGGGCCCCTCCAACCGCACCGCGATTATAATAATATGGCACTTTGGCGCTGGCCAGTCTCTTTTTTCTTTCAGCCAGTGAGCCAGCCACAATTTGTGTCCTCAAGCCAAGTAATTTGCATGTACGCGCGAAATGTCCGCACTAATTAGCGTTTTCATTTATAGTCCCAGCCACAGACCCGCCTGCGCCCCTGAAAGGTCTCAGGATTTGATTATCATTATCGTTCCGCTTTAATGTCCGAAGCAGTAATTAAATTTCTCACTTTCCTCACGCTCGAGCTCCATTTTTACTTTGTCTCCGTTTGAAGTTATGTGTGTGCCTGGCCGGGTGTTGGCATCGGGCGTCAGGACCATGTTTTAATTAACCAGAAAACCAAACAGAAATAAACCAGAGTGTCTTGTGTGTCGACTTTTAGGTCTACTACTACATTGTCGACTCGCCGCGGAACGAAGGCAAGGAGTTTTTCGAAATCAACCTGCAGAGTGGAGAAATTTTCACCAAAACCGTGTTCGACAGAGAGAAGAAGGGCGCCTATGCCCTCGAGGTGGAGGCCCGGGACGGAGCTCCCTCGGCCCGACCCAACAGCAATGGACCCAATTCAGGTAAGTGAAGAAAAAAAAGAGACATACCTCTTCTATAGCCAAATTAAGTCAAATTTAAGAAGGATATTTTCAAATTTAAACTGCCAGTCCCCTTGCCACTTTGCAAGGCCAGAAAAGTTTCAATTATGTATCTTTTTCAAACTGGCTGCTTATGCAAAGCAACAAACTTTTATCACATCAAGATCGGAAAACGCATAAAATAGTATAGCATTTGGCTGTAAAATGTTGTGTTCTTGAGGGCGACCGAAAATGGCAGCAAATAAATTTGCCTCGAATTCCCCGAAACCAAAAACGAATTCGTTCAACAAATATTGGCCAACGAATTTGTGTGTGGCGGTGTGTACTGGCAGTGGAGTGGAGTGGTGTGGGAGAGTGTGTTTAGTCGAGTGCATTTGGGGCATTTCATTTATGCGGCATGTTGACCAGGCATTTGCCACATTCGGCGTGGCGGACATCAAAAACATTTTACGTCAGCCGGCCTCCCGACTTTGAATGGCTAAGCTGGTTGGAAAAATATTTGACATAGGTGCGGATTGTTGACGGGGCTAGGACCAAGAACATAAAAGCATTTAGACTGAAGTGATTTTAGAGGATTATTCAACACAAAAGGAGGATACAAAAAGGGCTTTCTTTTCGGATACAAATTTCACTAAAAATTGGCTTAACTTGGTGGTCAGTTGTGTGCCAATTTTCAAAGCCAATATTTCTTTAAAAAGCATCATAATACTTTTCTGAAATTTCACTTTCCAAATCGGATTTGTTGTGTGCTCTTTTTCAATTGTGACACATTTCTATGGCAAAGCCTTGGCGTCATTGTTATTTGCTCTTCATTAAAAATTGCCCCTGAAATGGCAATCAATTTTTGTCCACGTTTCCCCCTCGTTGAGCGTTGATTTTGAAATTTTCTCTGTTGCGTCGCTCGGTCCGGATCGGCCCTGCCTGGGCCGGAAAATGCTTTTCAATTGTTTAATACATCGCTAAGCCGTACATAAGCCGTGGTAAATGGAAACGGCGAAAAAATAGACTCGCTAGCATACTTTTCATGGCGGCACATTGAAAATGATGTGCAATCAACGCGCAGAGGCAGAGGAGGCTGTTGGCCATGAAAACGAAAATTAAAAAGTTTCCATGTTTGTTTGGACAGCGCAAGGCATTGGCGGGGCCAACAGCTGAAGACTGGGAGCGAAGGGCTAGGAGATATATGTAAATTACAACAGTTGCTTCAGTAACAGGAGCTTGCGAATATTGATATTCATGTTGGGCAAATGCTGGGAAGGGTGGAGGAAAAAGTTGTGGCAAGGTTTCGGGCCTTCCAGGAGGCCTACACATTTTGTCGGCCCATTCTGCGGCAACAGCTTGCGGTTTGGTACTCGCAGAAACAAATGCAGTCCGCTGCTTGGGATCTTGTTTAGAGAAAAGCCATAAACTATTGTTAAATGCCAGAGCCATGAGATGATTTGTTTTTCGTTTCAATTTCGTTTCGGTTACGGTTTCATGTTCGTTTTCATTCTGTGCTTCGACTTTTGCTGATGCCAACTTTTTGGGACTTTTATTTATTGTTTTTAATTGAAGTTGCCTTATTTGTTTTTTACACGCCAGCACGAACAAAAACAAGAGAGGAAATAAATAAATACATCAGTGTTAGGGGTACTAGTGTGCTGTACGGTGTTTCCGGTGAAAAATGGCTTTCGAAATAGCTAGACTTCCATTTCGGTTCTTTTCTGAATTTCAATGTATTTCAATATTAAATAGGGACTACCTTGAGAAATGGGGAAAGGACCCACATTTTTCACAGCGTTGTCTATGTATATCTTCTGTCATTTTCATAATAATTATAAACAGTACGTCCTTAATGATTTGTAGATCGATTCTCCACCAATCTGCATCAAAACCTTGAAGAAAATATATTTTAAATGTTTTTTGGTCAATTTCTCCATGGAACTCGTTTAAAAATAGGGAAAGTATAGAAGTATAGAAACTCTCTATGCAGCCCACAGAATTTTTGTCCATATTCATGAGAGGAATACCGTTAAAGATTTGTGGATAGATTCTGTTCAAATCTCCACCAATAAACTATACTTTTCCTACGAAAGAATAAAATAAACTCTAAAGTTGAAGCTGAGAGGCATGTTTAACCCCCAAGAAAGCACCTTTCTTTCATTGATATTTGTTTTTCAGAGTCCTCTTCCCTTGCTGTTGCCTCTTATTTAATTTATTTCCATCTTGCTTTGATGCCTGGGATTTTTCTTGCCATGATACTGGCTTTTGTTCCACTCTGCTTTAATATTTGTTTGTCATTTTTAGCGCTTCGCAATGGCTTTCGTTTGCATTTGTGCTGTTTGCAGATATTTGTACCTTGATGTTTTCTGACTGCGATGCTCTGACTGCATTTGTTTGCTTTTTCACTTTCCTCGATGGCGGAGTTGATGTATTTTTGCTCCGCCACCGACCATTGTGTGCGGTTTCCCTGGATTCCTCTTTGCATTAGAGCGGAGCACACAGATTTCATTTGGTCTTTGTTATCCTTTGGCTTTGAGCGTTTTTGCTTTTATGCGGCGACCTTGTGACCTATTTAAATGGCAACGATTTTGTCACAGCTGCGCCCCGTTTCGGCTTCGGCGTGCATTTTCCGCTTCATTGGCAGCTGGCCCGGAACGATGCCAAACGGAACGAAAAATCATTTGGCTAAATAACAAACATATCTGCTAACCCACACGCACGCACAATCAGACACAATCGGATGGACCCGAGCTGGCAGATACACAGATACTCAGATACTTAGATACAGTTATCAATGGCTTGTTTTTCTTGCCTGTTTTTGCAGCTTTCTTTCCGTTTGTTGTTTTGTTATCTCCGGAACGTGCTCTTTTTAGTTATGCATACTTTTAGGCTTAAAAGCAGCCAGCCTGCACGTACGTCCTCTAACCATCCCGCAGCCTTCTGGCTTCCTCATGCATAAATTCCGCCGGCGGGAAAACCAAACCGAAAGCAGACAAACAAAACATGACAAATGTCGGAAAGTTAAATTTTAAGCATCAATGACTGCGTAGAGAGTTGTTGGTGAGGACCCTAGGAAAAGGACCCGATGGGGATAGAAATTATTATTTATCCTGGAGTTAGGAATTGAGCCACTCACAGAGCCAGGGGAAAATTAGGCCCTTCCTCCGGCACTCGTAAAAATCGCATTAAATAAAATAACCAGAATTTGCATGACATACTCGAGTGAATGGCCAGGGGCGACCTTAACAATGGCCCGATTGTTACACACATCATAAATTCCCAGAGATAGAGCAGCCGAGGGAAGCGGGAAAAGACTTATTGGGACTTCTACTTATTGGGAAGCATTCTTGATGGCAACACCCTTTCGGGCATAAACGGTCCAAGCAGTTGTCTAATTTCTGGGGCGGAAATAAGTGCTCGTAAAAAATGTTGGAGGCCATAAAATCGGAGGCGGCCGCACCCACAAATACACCGAATATTTGGCCCGCCCTTCGTCCGGGAACTGCGCTCTAAACGGTTTCTATGCTCCCGTTCCACGCGCGATAATGGCTTCATGTCCCGTCCACATCCTGGGCGACGTCCTGTCAGCCATTCAATTTATGAGCTCCTTCGAAGGGTCACAACAATTTGTAAATAGTTTGCTTGATTTTTTGTTTTCACCGTTTTAAACTGCTCTTGAGGCACATTGCGCATACGCCGTGATGTCATCAGGTCCACAATAAATGGCCGTCGAGTCGTGAATTCTGGGCCCCTCTCGGCCCTGGCCCTTGATGGCACTCGGCGGGACCATTTATCTTGATTGCCGCACTCCATCATTTATGATCGATGCTTGAGCAGGCGGAATCCTGGCTGCCAGACGTTGAACTTTCAGCTAGGGACATTAAAATAGTCTGGCACAGCATCAATATTTGCTGTAAATTGAATAGGTTCCCTAATGCTAGATGATAAGTGTAATAAGTGTACACAATACCTCGCAAATCGATAACCCGTACATGAACCACCTTCTTTCCTAGCCACTTGTGTTCTTGTCCGAAGACAATTTCCAGACTGTTGAATCTATCCCCAGATGCAGTCAGTCCCCACTGATGGATATACACTGTTAATATTAGCCCAGAAACGCCAAACAATTTGTCAAAAGCAAACCCCCGCCGGACCAAAGGCGGACTAGTTGCAGAAAAAACAAAGAGGAAGCCAAGTAAAAGTCTATATAGTATTGGTATGTGGCAGTGTGTGGAGGGAGAAATCATGAAAAATGGCATTTCCGCATTGCCAACTTCATTTCCGCTTTTCCTTCCGAATGGTCAGAATGGCAACAAGTCAACAACAAGTTGCCCCAAAGTGGCAGCTGCATTTACCACTCACTATTACTCGTCCGGGGCTCGAGAGCTGACAACGTCTTGAGAAATGCCCAAAGCGAAAAGGAAGGAATGCGCTCAAATAGAGTGGCAACGGGATCCAAAGGGGGAGGGCAAAGTAAACGCAAATATGTACTTTCGACCATTAAACAAAGCTAAAGGCACTTGGGCCAATTTGCTACGTTTTCTGAATAGCCCGCCCTCGATAAAAACAGCTGGAAATATGTAAACGCCGCTCCGCCAAGGACCGGCAATTTCCTTAAATTTTCGGCTGCCGAGCTTAAAGAAAGGCCTTTAACAACAATGGCCCAAAAATAGACACTCGGTGGCACAGCCGAGTCGAGTCAATTGCGCTTTCTAGAGCAATAAATCTTGGAGATTATTTTAATTTCATGCAAACTATTTCAAGCTGAGCTGCGTCGAGATGCCTGTCAACAACTTTTGCGACTCGAGAGCAGCAACAGCATCAGTCCCAGCGCCAGCAACACTACTACCAAAAGCGGCAACAAAAGATAACAAAAAGTTGCTAACCCATCACAAAAAAAAAACAGAGATGGAAGAAGGTTACGCAGTAACAAGCAGCTTTGAAAAACGAGGTTAAAATCCACACGCAGAGATGTAATAAAACGAAGTAGGGAACTTCGTTAATTACTCGGCATTCGCAGCAGGACGCTCTCGTACTTTCTCTCGCTTTCTGTTGGGCTTTCCCCGCTGCAAAATAACATTTTGAATTCGGAAAATTCTTTTACCAAAAAGGGGAAATATTGCTAGAAAGCTAACAGAACTCGAAACCAAGACTTGAACCCAGAGCCTTTTCGAATATTATGTCTACAATGGCATCCACTTTCTCCCCGACAATGCTTTCTAACAGAGCCAGAGGATTAATTCGAATTTGGCTCTCACTGTTCGAAGTCCTTCTGCCCCTTGTGGAACCCATGTTAGCCAGAAAGAATTTTTCGAAAAAAATCGCTCACAGTGCCGGCTTTTTGGCAGGTCTTTGAACTTGTGTCCAACCCAACCCATCGCGCTGGTCGTGTGTGCGTGAAAATCTGTGTGAATGGGGAAGGACTCTCAACATCCTGCCACTGCTGCTGCTCATGGCGTTTTTCGAGGGCGCTTCTGAACATGTTGAGCAGCCATCGAAGCGAATGCAATGAAATGCATCTCATGTAAAGTAAAGCGTAAGGACACCTCGACCGGGCCATCAAAAGTGCGAATCTGTTGAATGGGAGTGCCGAGTGCTTTTTGATGAGCAATATTAATGCACTTTGGCCCGACCTTGACACCCATTTCCCAACAGTTTGATTTTCCAACTTAATTATTTTATAAATATTGAACTTCAACAGAGACCTAGAGCTCTTTAAAGGCCATCCTTGTGGGCGTGTCTGGGCCCTCTTCAGTTGATATTTATGGCGCCGCACTCAGGGTCTACTTTTCAATAAACTGCTTAGTCGCAGTCTCGGTCGCAGGCAACCACAACACCAGAAAAAGCATGGCGGAATCTGCTCCAGCCTTCGGTGATTTATAAGTGGCTGGGTAGACACCCACCACCTTGATCCTGGTGCAGCCTTGCCCCCCTCTGGCGCATCTTGTTGCTATCAAACTGCAAATAAATGGCCGCCCGCGGAAGAAGAAC
Organism: Drosophila bipectinata; assembly: GCF_030179905.1. NCBI lineage: Eukaryota > Metazoa > Arthropoda > Insecta > Diptera > Drosophilidae > Drosophila > Drosophila bipectinata. The sequence goes on along the minus strand of NC_091736.1, from coordinate 18,455,020 downwards.
TGCCCATTTGGCATAATGCTGGGAGGCCACCGCTTAAGCGTTTTCTGATGAGACAGCACACCTGGGTCTGGGACCTGAAACGAGTGTTTGGATATTGGAGGTCAATGATAAGGCATATCATTTGATGTTCTACTTTAAGCTCAAGTATCCTTTGAAGATTCCATTCATCTTTGTATATTCATGCAATTATTACGCCCAAGTGCATCGGAATCAGAGGGTCAGACATTCTCAATTAACATTCCCCAAGAGCCCCTTGGCCCTAAGCCCGGCCAGGAATGTTTTAATTGCCACAGGAATTCAGGTATTTGTAGCTGGCATCTTGGCCAGCAACTATGCCCGGCGTGTGTTTGTGGCTTGATAGCCATTAACATGGCCTTGTCATTCATTCTCATTCACTTTGACATCGTTGTTGTCGGTGTTGCCGGTGTTGTTGTCGTCGACGCTTTCAAACGTAAATGACACGTGTCAAAAGTCAGTAGCAACAGCAGCCCGGCAAAAACGTGCCACGCCCACACGGCCAACGTTAATTGTTTACGAAGCACAAAACCGAAAAAGTCCAACGCATTCGGGCCTCAAGTTGGTGTCGGAAGAGTCCTTATCGCTCAGTAGGGTATTTGGGGCTTCGATTTGAAACAATTTTTCTCCCGAGATTAACGTCACCCGAAAGCTGCTTGGCACCTTTTTGGGGCCAAATGATTAATGACAGCCAGTGGGCGGGGAGGTTGGAGGTCTTCCAGTCGTGGGCAGCCTTCCCTGGACGGAAATCTACTTGTTGGCGCCGCCCTCGCAGCCAATCAAATTTGTCCAAGAAGAGCGACCGGCTCTTTGATTTATTCTTGGCGATTTCAGCGCATTAATGATTACCCAGCCTGGATGATTGCTTTTTGCATAAATTAATCATATCGTGGCTTACGTTGGGGGGAGCCAAGTTTAAGGCCAATCAGCCTCGCAAATGTCATATGCTGGGCCCCCGATAGGAAGTAGTCGTCAAATTAGAGCTCCACAAAGTCAAGCTTCAGGTGGCACCCGCCACGCTCGTAGCCCCCATGGCTGGAATATTCAAAAAGACTCCGAATGGAATACACGGGAGTAGCACAACGAACGTCGTTTGTCGGCATTTGTCACGTGCACCGACAGGAGGCGGCTGGGGGCAGAACCAACTGTCGGTTTGTTTGGGAATTTGTGTGCGGCGTTTGATTGAAAGGCGTTGCGATTGTCGCTCCACCACGTTGCAACGCCTAACCCCAAAAGCACGAGCTACAAAAAAATGTGGAAAATATATGTCGAGGAATGCAGAGTGGGTCGGGAAAATGCCTGGCATGCTGTATTGCTGCTCTCAATCAACTCCAGCCAGTCAATCAGCCAGCCAGTCACTCATGCATTCAATTATCCAATTCAATTCATTTGAACACGCGTGCACTCGAAATTATTGAGCAAGCGGCTTTTGTTGAAACAGCCTGATGAGGACTTGAAAACTGAAGAGCACCCAAACTCAGCAGGAAAGTAACCATAGAAACAGCATTTTATTGCTCCCCCATTGCAGTTGCATTTCCTCGACATTTGCATCGGAATGTAACAGTTTAAAAAGCAGTTCAGTTCGTCCAAATTTCATGCTGCCAAAACATTTTAGTTGAACTAATACCAATGTCAGGAATACGTGTCCGCCCATCAGCTCTAATTGAGGCCACCCCCCTGTCGATACAATTTAACCTTCCATTTAAATATTAATTAAATCGGAAAAGTGTGAAAAACCAAATTATTACATAAATACGACATTTCGGGACTCACACTATACACACTTTATTTAATAGGGGTAATTAAAACTGCAGACTCCCAACGAAAAATAGAATGGCAAAAGTCCGTGTTAGGCATTTAATAACCCAAATAAAATCATTTTTTCCGCCACACAAATCGCAGTTCCAACATTTGGGCGAAAAGGAAATCAGGTCAGCGGCAGAAATTGCGTATACGCCGGGTGTTGCCATAGAACTCGATTGATTTTTTGCCAAACTGTGATACAGACAGGAATAAAAAAAGTGTGTTTAGTCTGGGGGCCTGCTTTCTGGCTTTGTTCGATGAATCGTGGGTGTACTAGGGATCCCTAGTTGGGGCTTATTCCGAGAATTTCAATAGCTTGAAACCAAAATCAAAAACTTCCAAAAACTCCCACAAGCCTGGAGTTTTTCCGCCTTTTTCAGCATGGCGTTTTGCATTTTCTAGCCCCTCCGGCTGTCGACACTGAGCCAAAACGCATAAAGTGTCAACTTTATCATGCGACCGCAGCCAACTAGCCCCGCTCCGTGCCCTTCCGGCCGGCTCTCTGGGAGGTAGAAAATATTACCGAGGCGTGCACATTCCGCACGTTTATCGGAGGAGGTCAGGACTGGCCAGAGGTCCTCTGGCCTTTGGCTGGCCATGTGCGCACTTTAAGCTTCCAAAAAATGGCGGTAACTATGCATTAAAGGTAATACACGAATTGGAGTTACGAGTATTATCCAAAGATATGGGACAAGTCTTAGTCCTTGCTCGCTTTATGTGCCTACAAGAAAGCCAATTTGCTCGTCACTCGCCAACAACAACTGCACAAAGTGTCAATGTAGAGTCTAACAATTTAATTAAAAACTTTATGGAAGCATGTAGCTGGTCCCCCGCCCGCCCACTACTAAGAAACAGAAAAAACAAGGAAAAATACTTCATAACTTCTGTGGCTGACAATTGTGGCTGGGAAGGAGGAGCGAGAAGAAACTGAAGAGTGGAAAATATTTTCATGTAACCAATAAAAGCATAAAGTAGACCAGGCACCAGAGCAGGAGGAGTGGCGTCGGCGATAGAGCTTGCCAGGATATATTGTCATAAACGTTGACGGAAAGCGAACATAGGAGTCGCAAGCTGAAAAATCATCATCAAGAAAGCAAAACAAAGCCGGCCACCCAGACACACTCCCCTGCCACACAACTGGGCGCAGCTGCTGCTGACAGAGGGAAATCACATGAAAACAACATGTCGCTGACATTGTGGATGTGGGCTGGTGGGTGGCATTCAAAGAAAGTCCTCAGCCCACTTTGGAGACTTGAAAAAGTTTTCAAACACTCGATACGGCTTCATAAGACACCAAAAAAAGACAACACAAACTTTTCACATATTTTACTTACAATTAAATGCAATTGTTACAACCGGGAGGCAAGGCGTGGCCGGGCTGGGGCGGCTGGTAATAATTTATGATTCTTCGGCGAGCGCGGAGCGCGTAAATTATGAAAATCCACTTAAACTTGCGCCGGGAAAACCGCGAAGAACCGCCAAGGAAAGGCAGCTAACGAAGCAAAACAAAAGTCTCAACAGGGCTAGACTTTTTTCACTTTTCCGCCCGTTGTTGCTCCTGTGTTGTTGGCCACTTTTATAATTGCTGGAATTTTTTTCCGCTGCCTTGGCATTTTTCCCTCAGACTCGAGCCACACCTCAAGTTGTGCACTGTAAGCATTGGCAGAACGGAGAGTCTTAGACTTTATCCGACACTTGATATTGAAAAGGACATTAATAAAGATCACAAGTGCTGGCTTAAAAATAGCAAGTATTTCCATGTGATTAACAAAGGACTTGACGAGCCAGAGAAAATTCCTCTCCATGAAACTCCCACTTTATGGAAATTCCTGTCTCCGTGCTTATAAAAAGAAAAACAAACAAGGATAACACTGTGAAGCAACATAATGAAAATACTTCTGCACATCGGTGTTGTTCTTTTTCATTACCCCTAATTAGTTATGAAAATGTCCCTTTAATTGCGGCTGTAATTAACTCTAATGAATTTTAATTGTCCCACTGCCATGATGCAAATATAATTTAATCAAAGACAGCCGTGAAATATGGCTGTCTCTCCGGTTGATTGTCGTCTGTGGGTCGGTGTGTCTGTTTATTTGTCAGCAGCTGTCACTGCAGTGTGGTTTTCGTCACAACACTCTCATACACATGGGTAATTACGAAAAACTGGTAAAGGTGCAGGTGTCACTGCTTTTACATTTGAAAGATTGAAATTACTAATAGAAATTTAAGTGAGCGAAAAAGTCCACCTGGCTGTAGTAAGAAATTGAAACTGAAGCCCTCATTGGGGTCAAGAGATGCATAAAACTGTCGACATAATTCACAGATTCATTGCGAGTCTCGAGGGCAAGAGACACAGATACACGGCGAAATGGAGGAAACATCGGTGCACAGTTGCAATTACCAATTAGAAGTTTGCTGGTTTCTTTTTCTGCATCTGCAGCGGAAACAATTTCATTGCCATTTTTGATTTATTCGCTATGGAGTCGCAGACAGAGCGAAGCACCGACCGGAAAAAGTAAGCGTGTAAAGGGAAAAAGACGGTCGAAATAAATCAGGGCAGGAATGCGAAACTATTGTTTTATACAGCAGTGGATGCTCCAATATTAAGTTCTTAAACTGGGGGGAAAATACAAAGTAACTTTGCTTAAATTAATAAACATTTTTCATGCAACATGCCCGCCACCTCCCACAAACATGTGAAAATATGATTATCAACTAATTTGGGCTGATAGAGGAGAGGAGCTAGTCCCCACTGGACTCGAGACCACCTTCCACATGTTGTCGCATTCTTGTCAACCAACATTTTCGTGTTGCATGCAACAAGGCAGAAGAATTCCAGCCCAACTCTCCATTGCCGCCTGCTTACACACTCCTTGCAACAGCTCAACGCTTTTGACTTTTAATATGCAAGCTTCCCGAAAAGCCCGACGAATCCCCCATCGCGCTGGGTTTTTTGTTGCAGATGAAATTATTTTGTTGGAGCGGCAACGACGTTGAGTGTTGCTTTGTTTGAAGAGGCACGTCGCACCCTGCTCTACAAATTTATGGTTGGCCCCCTCGTAGTCTTTTATTAAAGTTTTTGCACATTTCGTTCCTCACATACGAGTACAGTATGATGATTTTGTTGCTCTTCTCTGGAGGCGACTCCCCCTCCACACACTGGCAATTTCTCATATGCAACAAAATTTGCATAAAAAATAAAACATTAGCAGCCACGCCGAAAAATTGTTGCGTTCTTTTTCTACTTCTGCCCACATTACTTTTCCTTTTGGTTTTGTTCATGTTGTGTTTGGGGCGGGGTTACAGGGTCGGTGGGGTCGTGTTGTTATTTTTCCAGTTTGGTTACTCTTTGGGCCCCGCTCATAAAGATATATATGCAAATTGTGCTCCACTTGGCTCGCGGCGTCCTATGCGCACATGAGTTGCCCTAATCATGTGCCACTCAGTGGGGCAGCTCTCCCGAAATGAGCGGAAGGGTGACAGGTCAGATTATCCTGGCAAATAGGTAAACAAGTTGTGAACATCGGGCCGGAGCCTTATCCTTTTCGGAAATTGATTTTTCAAAAGTAATTTAAAAAGTTCATTCGCAACTTCAATAGTCTCTGTTGGAAGTTTGAATCCCTTTTTAGCCAATTATCTGTGATATGCTTTTGATAGATTTCTAAACCAAGAACCTGTCCGGAAAGAAAGGGTAACTGTTCGCAGAATATACTCCCAAACTGAACTGGGAATTAATTTAAAAAGTTATGCCAGCCTAAGCCTGCCAATGCCGATCGATCTGATGAAAGCAAACATAAGCTCGGCTTCTGTAGCATCATCATCAATATGTTTACATTTAAGGGCGCCACTGGGCAAAATAACGAAAACCGAAAACTTAATAAAAAAGCGACTTTGGTTAAAAAAACGCACTCGCTCATGCTCTGGGCGGCAAATTCATTTCAATTTTTCAGCTGCAAAGCTCCTGGCAAAAAATACTCTACAAAGGCCGCGAAATTGCAGTCGAACGCCCCGTTCTGGCGTTCTGCTGGTGGGCCCAATAAAAAAAGCTTTGTTAGCATAAAATTGAACATGTGTGGACTTCTGGGGAAAAAAAAAACGGGGGACAGGGCTTTGTGCGTTCCTGGATCCTTTTTTCATTGTAGTGCTGCCCGACAGAGGCGCATGGATTATCCCTTGGATTATCCTGTGCAGCATGGCTGCGTTTTAGTTGCAATTTCTTGGACGCGCTTCCCCTCGTGTTCCGGCTGTTGAGAGTCGAAAAGGCAATAAAATGGCCTGCCCTCACGTTCAATGGGTCCTGGAAACAGGCCATGGGCCAAATACACGGCTCCTTGGCGTGTTTTCTTTAAAGTTCACCCGAGTTTGGCCAACTTTTGTCTTCGGAAAAACTTTCAATTTGACTAATTGAAAGTGTATTTGCAAAGGAAGAAAAATAATTTTCATAATTTGATTTCGCTCGAAGCTCCCAACCGTTTGGCGCCTGGGCAAATTTTAAATAAATAGAACCAGCCCGGGCGCAGTGGAGTTCACGGAAAAAAGTTGAAAATTAATTATAAAAGGGCTAATAAAGGGCGGTGTTGTCGTCTTTGTTTTGCCGCCGCCTCTAATTGAGTTCATCAACAAAATTTGGGGCTTTTTTTAGGTCGGGTATTTGCCGAGTAATACGCTTAGGCAGGGGCGGGCTTAAGTGTAACTCCAATTGCTGATCGCCTTTGTGTGTAATCCGATGCGCTTAGTCCCCGTGGGATTCCCGTGTCAGTGTGTGGAACAATGAGTGAAAGTATGCCACATAAATTTGCGGGCGCCAAAGGCTTCGCTCTGGCCGTGTGTGCGTGTATGGGAGGATTTAGCATGAAATTTTAATAATATGGATGAAATTCCCTTCAAAGTTTTGCCAGGGAGGAGACAGGAATTTGTTAATTTCATATTTAAACCAGGAGTTTGCAGAACAGGAATTTTAAGGAGCCTTAAATGGGGAAAATTAAGAATGATTCAATAATGCAGTTCATAAACACAACAAATTGTAAAGTATTCTGGACTAATTTAAAGTAAAGCTCTTGCTTTAAATGGCAACTCTACAATAAACAAACGGGCTTAAGTGCTCCAGTCCCCAAATAAAAAGTAAACGCCAGGCAAACACCAAGCACCCACACTTACGTTGACACAAATAAACAAATACCAATGGCAGCCGCAAACAAAACGGAAGCAAAGCGAAATCCTGTCTCGCAATGAGCAAACAATGGCCGAGCGAGTGTGTGTGGGCGTGTGAGAGTGTGTAGGGGCCAAAAGGGTTCAGGTGGGGTCAGCTGCGGTTAAATGCGGATGCGGAAGGGAGCAGGGAGCATAGGAAAGGGTGGCCCCGGCATGTTGGTGTCAAGACAACAAATTGTTTTATAATGCTTACGAGAGGCCCATCCGCCGCCCAGACAAAGGCCACACACAGAAGACAAATCCGAAATGGAAATGGAAGCCCAAAATGGCCACTCACACTCCTCGGGGCGTGGTCAGCCGGCAGTTGGGGACGGGTTCGGCTTATTGTTCACATTGTCTAAGCTTAAATAATTTGCCAGTCCACGACGCCAGTCAAATGTCACGACAAAAGCATCGACAATTCTAGCACCAAAATATGGCCCCTCGCCATTGTTGTGGTGCTGTTGTTTCGAAAAAGTCCGTGAAAATGCCTTCCACAAAGCGCAGCATAAATGATTGCCCCCCTGCCCTGCTCTGCCCTGCAATTCCTCCTTTTTTGGAAGTTTTTCTTATTTGGAAAAGTTTCCCATAGTTTTTGCACCTGTCGAAAATATTGCAGCCAAAAAGGAATTTGTTATTGGCTCCAGGGACGCGGAAGCACTCCACTTTGGAGTGCCTTTTGTTTTTTTGCCCTTCCCCGAAAGCTGTTGCATATTTACAAAATTAAATACTTTTCCCTGCAGGAGCTAGTGTTTTTTTTCTTCTGAATATGCAGGTGAAATTAAAATAAATGCGAGAATGACTGTGATTTCTGCGCCCCAGGAAGCTACTCATTTTATTTGCAACTCTTTAGGCACAAAAACGGTTTAAAAATTTGCTCTATTTTCGCTCCAGTTTGTGCCTGTAATTGAATTTCCCGCCTTGTTGGGGTTGCCTTAACATTTCATAGAGATCGAATGGGATTCATTGAGTTGTCACCTCCGTAGCTGCAAATTGGCCCGACTAACACGATTTGGAGCGTTGTAGGGAAGGAGCAGGGGCTGTTGAGTGTGGTGACTGTCTCGGCTCGTAAATTGGCATTCATTTGCATTACCGTTGAAAAGTTATTTGCACATGCATGTGTGCACTTGGCCCGGCCGCACGCCCCAGCAAATTGCAGCTACTAAAGCGCTAAAACGTGACGACAGATGCCGGAGAAAGCTGGCTAAGGAAGCTGCTGGGAGCTCACAAAAGTGAGTGGGCCGTGCAAATACCCAAGTAAATTCGAGTGCAACAAGGGCCGGATCGAAGGCTAAGACATGGCATTAGTCTTCTCCACTTTTATTTCACTTTACTCAAACGCTTATTGGCTTAGTCGACAATGCAGCTGCAGACTCAATAAATGCCGAGGCCATGCATCCATACTTTCCTGTAAGCCGATTTGCCTCGCATTTTGCCGCCTAGAATGTCCTGGCCCTACCCTTTCCCTCGAAGGATCCAATTGCCTGATTGAAGAAGATTTTGTCAAGGTTTTTCAAATAAAAAGTAAAACATTATTCTTCAAATTTACTAAAAGTGTTTTTTCTTTTCTCTTCCAGGTATGTGATGTTTCTTAATCATCAGAGTACTTTTATTATGTCTGTGAGTATATTTTTAAAATTGGGGAAAGTCTTTTTAGAAAACTGGTGATTTAAAGACCTTTAAATATAGCAGATTACCCTTGTTTATGTTCCATAGTCGCTTCAAGCTTCAACTTCTATTCGCCTTAATGCCCTTTTCTAAAATTAAATGCATACCATCAGCCGATGATGGCCGCTTTTATAGGAAGAGCGGTCTGGTCTGGGGTGGCTAAGCGAGCGGTGCAGGTGGAAGTTGCCTGAACAATGACAGTCCTGCCATTTACAACCCGGCTGAAATAAACGCAAAATGACAGCCAACAAGCTGCAGCAACAGTACCTGTGCCACCAGTCGCGACAACCCCAAACCGAAAACAACACCAACAACAGTCGTGACGCAAGTTATGCTCAAAGTGGAAGCGCAGTTAAAGTGTCAAAAACACGCGCACACAAACACAGGAGAAAGGGCAATGGGGGGTGCACCCCATTCAGGTGGGGCAGCCACCACCTGAGTGTGTCCCTTGCCGGCTGGGTGCGGGTGTAAGTCAGTTTTATAGATTTTTTCGCACGTGAAGCATTTTAGACGCGCCATTAATCTCAAACACTCGTGGCGGCCCTCGCAGACCACGCCCACGGGGCTACAGTGAGAGAAAAACAAAGCCAGCTGGCCATTTGCTTAACGGGCTATCTAACACAAGGTAACTCCCATTTTCTCTCACTGCAATCATGGCCACATTTGTCATAAATATCGAACAAGCAAGTGGTTGCCACTTTCTCCATTTCTCCATGACTTTATTTTTATGTGACCACACACCCACACCCACAGATACTCGAACAGGCACTTACGGGAGGCGTAGAGGGGCGTGGCACTGTGCAGCACATGCGATTGATTTAAAATGCTCTTGAAATTATGTACGATATATTTGACAAGTGAATTTATTTAAATTTTTGTTTTTGGCAGGTGTCCGGGCCGGGCCAAGGGGGCGTATGAGTGCTTTTAAGTTATGTGTACGGCCCGGCAGCCACACCACTACCAACTCCGTAATTTACGGTTTCGAGTGTATTCTGTTGTCTGCTTTTAGGGGTCAACTTATGGCCGTGCGTGCCCGCAGTCGTGTGTTTGTGTTTGTGTTGCCGGGTTTTGGCCATTGTTTATGGGGCGCTCACTTTTTGCTGCAATATGTTGCTCTGGCAAACAATGCGATCGCATGTAGCGGACCAGTTCCAGAACAAATTGCGCCACATAAATTATGCGAATGTCAAAAAGTTTTTGGCGATTGAAACACGCCCCCAGGCCACGCCGCCCACGCCATTTCCCCAGGCCCCAGTCCAAGCATTATTGAATTAAATATAGGAACATGGAATTAGGTTAATTTAGAACGGAAATGCGCCAAAATTAAAAGACTTTTCAGAGCTAAGTGAGAAAAATCATTCGTGTTCTCCAGGTTATTTCTGTTTGAATAAGAGTATCAGAAAGTTTTACCAAAAACACTGTTCTTTGAAATATGAATAAAAAAGTTGTACCACATGTTTTTGGCGTTTCCTGGCTCAAGGAAGTGATCAAGGATGAGTTCCCAATTTCCATGAAACTTGCCGGTGGAGAAGTGGAAAACTTCAACTCAAGATTTCTGCATAAAAGAAGCCAGAAATTTCTCTAATAAATGAACTTTGCTCATCCAAATAGTTTCACGCGCAGTTTCATCACGAGTTTCCCAACCAAACTTGTGTCATCAAAAAATCACGCTCTTGGCTCGTTGGCTGATCACCAATTTTTCCGTTGTGCATTTAATAAGCAGAGTCACTTCTTTTTATGATTTTATCATGCATATAAACATTTCACAGCTCGAGTGTTTACGGCCAACTTCTCCTGCTCATCCAAACTTGCCAATTTCATCATCAATATCATCATCAGCCGCAGAATCAGCGGCGAGTGGCATGGGGCAGGCAGGGTAGCCACAGGGCTATGTGCCTTTGATGGCTGTGTTTAAGTATCCGCCTTTGGTTATAAAACTTTAAAATATGTGCGTATAAAAACCTAAGCAGATTCTTTGCATCTAACAATGTACGGATGCGCGGGTTTTTGGCAGCAGCTGTAGCCGAATTTTGAAAGCATTTCGGTCCTCGGACTTTACCGCGGCCAGCGTAATGAGCCAATGCTAAACCAAACAGGCGGCATGAATATTTCCTACTTAGTTAGTGGCAATAAAGTTTTCACATTGAATGCCACAAAGTTTCCATTCAAATTATATATAGCCAGATAAAGGATGAAATGTATGTATATACAAGGACGATTTTTTAATGATTTCTTCTATCTAAAAATTAGTAAATGTTTCAGGATATTAGAAAGGAATACATTCAAGGATACTGATAAATCACAATACTTCTATAGACCATAAAACTAACTAAATGGCTAGAAATCGCAACTTTCACTACATTCTCTACAAAAAAGTTTCGTTAAAAGTTTCCCTATAAAAATATCCTTCCATAAAAAGTTTTCTACAAACATTTTCCAACTTATACGCCACTTTCAAAGCTTTATACTCAGCTTATACGCTTATATTAGCTCCTTTTCATATATCCATCCTTTATATCTTTAGAATTTGTAGCAAAAGCTTTCGAAATTATACATAGAAGTCAGAAATGTCGAAGCTCATGAGTATAAGTTGAAGTTTATTGCGAAAGACTATACACAAAGTTCAAAGGATTATACTCCTTCTGTATAAGTAGTAGCTAGTAGCTTTTGATTTGAAAGCTTTCGAGTTTGGTTGAATTTCCCAGTTTTCCTAAGGTCCTTGGTCCTTTTATAGTGAGTATAACAGTTTTTCCGTTCATATTTCAACTAAAGAGCGATACAAACCAGAAAGAGTTACCTCCAACACGCCTGAAGTCCTTGTTGGAGGAGCCACCGTCATTCCTTCACCGTCTTGTTTCCTAGACCTTATAGTCACACAATTAAAAAGTCAGAAACCACCGCACTCTCCCTCTTTATATATGCAGTACTCCTTTGCTCCTCTTGCAAGTTTAATAACTTGGAGTGGACTTGGCGCCTGAAAGGTCGCGGCCGAGGACTCATTAGAGAAATTATGAGCAGTTTAAAAATCATTAGCGATGTTGTCTTGGAGTGTGTCTGGTTGCTGCAGAAGTAACTGGATTAGCCCAATTACCACTGCCACAGACAGCATTGGAGTTTCTTGTTAATGAGTGGACAAGGTCAAGTGCTGCAGGCGATTGTCGATTCTGGACGGCTGCCAACTGAGGGGCGGGGCTTCACCCATTTCTGTTTGCCAAACAAATCGCTTAAGACCCAGATGGCAGCCAAACAGCAAAACAACAGAGTGGCTCCAATATACACACATTTGTCAGTCAATTTTCAATTGACACTTGAGCCTTTGAGCTGCACGTAAATTTATTTGACTTCGCCGGGCAATCAGAGTGGGAATCAGCATACGAACTGGAATCTGAATCCAGAATCACAATCGAATCGCTGGGACAACATGTGTGGAGGTGAAAAGAAAATCTAACTGAAATCGTACACCTGCACAATGAGAAATCGCCGGATTTTCGCTGGAAAAGCCCGTGCCATAATGCAGTCAATTGAGTTTTCATTTCAGCGAAAATGGATCAACAAGGCGCTGCACTGATGCATGCAACAAATCAGCCAACGCTGACGATTTATTAGTTTGCAAATCGAATTTTAACAATCCGTGCGCTCCGGCCAGGTGTTCTGAAATATACTGAAATATTTGCTACAGCCCCTATGGTTACGTTGTTTCCTGAGTAAATTATCCGCATTCTGCTAATAATTTAATCGGCTTCATTTATCATTCGATCGAAACCGAATCAAAACCGCTATCAAATCAGAACCACTGGCGTGTAAATAAATTTCAGCTGACCATCCGAGCATTCACCGTATTGGAATAAAATACTGTAATTAAATATTTAATTTGCATTAAAAATCAGGCAACCGACGACCCGCTCCTTCTAAATGCATAATGCAGATGCTGCGAACATTTCAATTATGCGCCTGCCAATCGGAATTGAAAGCCGCGGGGAGGACTTAACTCCCTTGATTGCGAAGCGGCTGAATTCCAACCCCGGCGCCTTGGAGGCGAGGACATTGCAAGTTATTAATTACATTTTATACATTTTATGCGATTTATTATTATGCGCATTATGAAATTGCTTGATTTATGTCTGGGGTATGTCCGAGAAACCCTGCCCCCTAAATTCCCACACTCATTGTTGAAACTCTTTCCTTCGGCCATAAATCAAGGGTTTTCTTCTATTTGTTGTGCTTTGTTTTTTGGCCGGGCAGCTGTCAGGCAGTCCCGCAGGACGTTCGAGTATGTAGAAACGCTGTGACATTCCTTTTCAAAAAGGATAAATTGCTTCTGGCGGAAGAAGGCGCTCCCCAGGGGCGGGCAATACTTTTAAAGTGGTCGGGTAGTTAAAAGGAAATGGTATATGCGAGGATGTGTTGCTAAATCAGGAAACTTTATTTTCTTAAGAAAACAGAAGGCAGAAGCCAGGAGTTGACGCCGAACACCTACGCGAAACTTTTCTTAATTTTCAATTAAGAAACGCAAACAATAATTTAGACGCCAAATGAAAAAGAGTAACTGACTTATCTCTCTACACTGCAACCCAAGTTTGTGAACAGAATTCATATTTAACTTTGGACGATGTTTGACTATCTTAACTGGTTCTGAAAGGCTCAAGGTGGGGAGTTACCAATTCAGTGTCCACTTTTGTTGCCGTGCATCGCTGGTACTTTTTCAGCATCCTGTCTGCTGTCTACGCAATTAATTTGCTGGAAAAGGCGGACAGAAATCAGCTGAAAGCATGCAAAAAGTAACACGGACAAAAAGCAATGGCAAGACAATTTCTACTTTGGCTTTTTATTTCGCCTGCCTTCCTTTAGCTGAATACGCATAAATTCGCATCCGGCGACAAGATGGCGCAGCGAGAATGAGTTTCGGCTGCAATACCTCGTTCACTTAAAGCGGAGAAATTGTCAACGCTGCACTCTGCGCGACAGGGACGGAGAGGACTGCCTAGTCCTGGTGCCTTCTCTGTCTGTGTTTGGCAACATGGCGTATGCAGCACTTCCGCTAAGCGAAAAAAAAGCGGAACGGAAATGTGCAAATGAGTGCGCCTTGAATATCTTAAGCAGGCCACGGATACTCCGAGTCCCCCGTCTACAGTCTCCGCCCTGCTGTCATTGCAAATATTGTTTTGTTTTTGCGCCACGCCCCGCTTGCACTACCACTCCCTCTCCCCGAAAAGATGACAAGCTGGATAAAAATTACGATTTGGCCTTCTAGTTGCATTTTTTGTATTATTTTCGCTTAATTGGAAAACTATATGCAGACAGTGAGAGGCGGTGGCAGCAAAGTGCTGAGCATGGCAGGGCGAAATGGGACAGCAGCGTCAGTAGGGCAGGGCAGTTAAGAGAGGAAAATATGATTGGCATTACAAGTTGCAAGTAGAAGAGTTACTCAATCAAAGAAAGAAAAAGAAATGGAAAATGCATTTATTTTAAATTTTTCTTCGACGGAAAAGAAGAGTAGCTGTAGCATTTAAATTTGTGGCATTCAATCCCCAAACTAGGCAGAATTTAAGCTGTGACCTGGCACACAACAAATTCCCAGAAAGCTATTTCAATTAGTTGCGTTTGCCAGCTGCAAACAAGTAGTTACCCTTAACCCCTGAGCCCTGGCCCTGGCCCCATGTCCAGGACCTCTGTAATTAGATTTCATTTTCGGACACGATGTGAAAAACAATACGTCAATAGCAATAGACAAACAGCAATTGCCGCTCTGGAAATTAACAATGGCCAAGGTTATGCAATCTAATTGCCAAACTATCGGGTTATCTGGCCGAAATGAGCCCTCTCCTGTCTAATTGCAAAATTTGCAATCGAAAAGAGTTGCTATTTAATGAGAAACATCGACGCACTTTAAAAATTCCATTATGCGAGATGCGGCTCGAATCCTTCTGTCTCACTTCGTTAATTTTTCATCAAACTCCATGGAAGTCAAGCCGCAAACTCATTCCGATAGTGGTTCGAAAAATCTTTGTTGGCCAGAGGTAGAGCGTGGGGCCGAGTCCGACTCTGACCGCAGAAGCGCGTTTCTATTTCCGACTTCTGTGATGAATGACAGCAACGAGTGTGCATCATTCATCAGAGCCCGACCGTGGTGGAAGTTCAGAGCCCTTGATGTGTGGCCGAGTGCGTGCTGGGCGAGTTGAAAAATTCATTACAATTAGTTTGGCGCCACTGCACTGTCCAGACCCGAATGGTTTTCGCATTCAATCTGCGAAGGTCCTCTTAGGGCCCTCCTCTGCCTCCTCGTTGGCTGTTTGATGCGATAATTTGACAATTATCGCACTTTACCGAGTTTTTTATTTGGAACAGACACAAAGGATGTGTCAAGTGCAAGCTGTAGCGACAAGGGTCAAGTTAATAAAGGTGCCATTGGCCCAGGTGGTTCTTGACATATTAGGCTTTCACCAGGGACTGTTGCCTGTTACCTGTTACCCGTCTTTTCTTTAAGTCCTTCTCCAAAAAAATACATATCTGTTTGAAAAAAGTAGTGTATCTCTCAAGTCCTTTATTTATCGTCCATGCAATTCTCGAATATTTTTCTACGCAATCTGGGCAAAACTTTATTAGCTCGACCAGCTGTCACACGGCAACCTTTATCACATTTAAACAGCCGCCGAAAATACAAGAGAAATGAAAAAATGTTCGCTATCATTCGGTGGGGAGATGGTGGCCTTAAACCAGAGTCTAGGCCCTCAGACCCTTTTGCGTTCTCTCTCTCCCCTTAATTGATCAAAGGAGCTGGTCGAAATGGGCGAAAAGAAAACTCAAAACTTGGCTCAACAATTTTCACGCCAACTTAAAGCCGCTTAGGAGCGAACTCGGAACTGAATACTGAGAAGCGTGAAGGCAGACAAATACAGAAGTTCCCAGAAGTTCCGGCAGAAGGAGGAATCTTTCTGGTTGAGTGGACTTCAGGTCTTGTACTCCATCATTTGGCCTGCCTACCTCGCCACCTTTTTATCCGCTTTTTGGCCAACTTTGCTTCTCAGCGCTCCGCTCATTAAGATGCATTGCAATCTAGGTGTGTGCAATATGCTCCTACCTGGGCTGATGATAATAAACGGGAAAGTTTCTCCACAAGTCGAGTTGATTATTATGCGCCGACAAACTTGGAATTGTTAATGCGTGTTAAAGATTTTGCATTAATTATCTCAGATGGTGTTTGGCGACGCAGGGAAAACTTTAATTAAGTCGGAGTCCTCATAAAATAGTGAATTGCGTATATGCAGTGTGGGTCGGTGACTGTTGACTGAGGATGGAGGCCTGTGTGCAAACTAATTAAAAGGTGCAAAGTATATGTCTACTGTGTATGGGAGTTCTTCAAAGAGTTCAAAGCAAATTTTGGCTTCGAATATATTGTTGAATTCATCAACTGGCCATTAGGACATTTCTTTGCTTGAATTCAAAAAAAAAAGGAAACTGGTAAAGTGAAACCGAATAAACAAACCGATAAAACCCCAAGAAACAAATAGAAAAGTCATAAATGCGGACACAAGCAACTGAACGGCATAGCCGAGCAGACAAAAAACAAAACTTTTGCTACAAATGCCATAAAATGCCGAAAACTGCAAAAACTTCTTTGGCTGCATGGTTTTATGGTCGCAACCTTTATCTACATACCCCTCGGGGGTGCTCCGCCCCAGAGGCTTTCGACTCCTGTCGATATAACATGGCCATTGACTTTGAGCTGAGTTGATGATTTAATTGCGAGGACAGGTGAAGGAAGAAGGCCTTCAAGTGTTTGGCAAGAGCTAACCAGAAACGTTTCTCAGTGCTCCCAGCCCAGTCTCCCGCCTCCCTCTGCGGCCATAGTGGCTTCCCATTGTCAACGTTCAGACAATTGAGCTCAAGTGTTACCACTTGGATTGGAGTCCCCTCAGCACTGGCCTCATAACAAGTATAAATGTCCCGAAGAATGAGGTCCTGCTGCGACTGAAAGCCGGGAGAATGGAAGGGAGGGCAGTATCCGGGAAACTCTCGTTGTGCGGCAAGACAATAAAAAATGCTGGGGCAAAGTTTTCGCAGATAAGCCCAAGCACGTGTCGCTGAATGTGGTCGAGACCTTGATGACGCATATGCCGTGTGTTGCCAAGTAGCTTTTTCCTCATTTGTCAGGCTTGATTTGATGTGCAAAATTAAATTCAGATCTCTTCATTTTGCTTACCGATTTGGCCCACAGTTACTCCGACAAAAATTACATAATGTCGCCTCTTATTTATTGATTAACCGAGACAAGACCTCCTATCTAAACTTCAATTTCAGTTACTTTTGTCTCGGAGCAAACACAAGCCACATTGCTTACTTTTCTCTATTATTACTACTGCTTATTGTCCTTGGCTTCCTACAGCCACAAAGCCAAGAGTGCAATTGTCCCGGGCAGCTCATCCTCATGGCCGGGAACATTTTATCGCACACCCACGGACACGTCCTCGACTCTCGTTTAACTTTTGACCTCCTTGCGGCCTTTGTCTTGGATCCCTCCCAAGTGTTATTTCTATTTCGGACCATCTTTTTTGGTCGCAATTGAGTCGCATAATTCACAAAAGTTTATAATCAAAATAGCCTCCTCGGGGCTGGAATTTTTCACTCCGGCCAGCTAATTGAGTTTGCAATCTACGAAAATCGAGCTTGTGTTATTTGATGAAACTGGGCCGGGATGATTATCAGCTACTGACCAGCTGCTTTAAAAACCTAGCCGACAAATTAGCAAAAAGCTTCTGCCAAGGACTCTGGCCACCAGGAGGGAGGATATTTTCTAAAAAGCCCAGGCCCTGGACCGATACATTCATGTGTATATTTTATTGAACCGACAGACTGTGATTTTACCAGCACACTGAGCAGTAAATTCTCCAGGCGTTTCCTGATTGCTACACGAGCATCCATTGGCCAGAAGGGTGGTCGGGGGCTCTGAGGTCAGGTTGCGCAAACACGCACCCAAAGCCAAATCAAGTCGAGCTGACTTGGCCCAAACTATGTACAATACTATCCGCAATCCACCTTCCGGAGATTTCTTTTCTCCCTCGTCCTTGCACTATCAGCACGCTAGGGCGAGGTGGGCTGGGGTGGCTGGGAAAAGAAATACAGGTCCTGTTTGGGCTTGGGTGGTACGGGATAATGAAATAAGCCACAACAGCAACGGCTCCTCGAACATATTGAGTGGAAGCTGCACAAACAAATGAACTAAATGTGAACACGTAAGGTAAATAGCGGCTGGCACAGATTGCTGCTAAAAGAGAGAGCCCATGGGTGGGGAAACTAGTCGGACCAGGATGGACTAGTCGGAGGTATAATTCAGTTCTTAATCTTTCGAACTACGCTCTGCACAAAGCAGATTTTCCGATTTCCAGGAAGTGGTGTTGGTCCGTAGAGACTGTTTATGGTGTGGGAGTTTCAGTGCGGGAATATGACGACTAGTTACAGGACATGTGTTCAAAAGCTTATCATTAAATTAAAAAAAACACAAAGTGGAATGCTTTTACATTTTTGCCACTGAAATTCTTAAACATGAGTGCCATTAATCAGAGGGACGTGCCACCCCGGGCCACTCTGGCCAACACGCACCGAAATGTTGATAAAAATGTTCATGGGCACTTGCAACGTGTTGCGAGATTGTCGACTGGCCTTTATTTATACAATTTTTTGCGCCTGACCCTCTGTTCCGCATCCAACAATGCGCAAACTATTTTGACATTTTTTCCGCACTCTGGATATTTGTTAAACAATCGCAGTTTTTTGCTTTCGAACAAATTGCTTGAACAAACTGTTAGCAAATGCCAGAGCTGCTGCGGGTGATGGCCTGACTTTCGAGTTAAAAGTGTGAAATTCAAAAAAGAAGGAAAACCATTCAGTTTGGCAAATGAACCAATTGGATCCCCAACTTAATCAGCATTAATTAAAATCCGTTGGTTCTTTCAGACATGTCCTTCCTGGCTATGGCACTTTGAAAGCGATTCCAGTTCAAGTTCCAGCTCAAGTGTATGTTTAGTCGACTTAAATTTTATCTTTAAATTAACAAACAGCGAGTGAAAGCTGCAACGAGGCGTGGCCAGGGGCAGATAAGCTGCATCTTATGCAAATGTAATTAAATGCAACAGAGAGCGCTGTTTTACAATATTTTATGCCATTTCGCTTTATACATATTTTTTTGCTGCTGGCTGGTGGCTGTTGGCAGTTTGTTTTTGTGTTTGGGCCATGACGCTGCTTAGAAGGGAGCTGGCTTAGCGAACCGAACTCGTTGCTTATCCTTTGGCCGCCACTCTAGTTATTTCAGGCGAACGAATACAATGAGAGCTGTGTTCTATTTAGTTTTGAAGCGATAATTAAAACAAATAAAAGTTAATTAAATACAGTTTAAAGCGTACGATGATCTTACGACGACTCGAAGGACCCACCAATTCGTGGAAGATATAAGCGTGTCGCAACGCAATCCCAAAGTCCACACTAATTGGTTTACATAACAAACAGACCTCGACCAGGACCTGGACTTGGACTAAGGTGTGCAAAAGTGAGGTGAATCAAGAATCACTCCGACAAAAGCCCTCTCCGCCTTGCTTTAAGCTGATTACAAAGCACTTTTTTGCTGTCCTGCCTTATCCTTGCAGCGGGATTTCCGCTCTCCTGCTCCTCATTGTCACTTTTGTCACCTTTGTTGTGATTGTTGCCAACGTCAAATTCAGATTATGCAAGTAATGGAATTTCTATGCTCTACTCCTGACTTATTCAACCGGCGGGGGTCTAAAAAAAAGGACGAAAAACTCTGCCTGATGAATGAAACAAGCGTGTGCAATAACAAAATAGATTTCAATCCAACTCAGTGACAGGAGCCGTTTTATTTTCAACGCGACATTAAATGAATAATTTCACAAAGAACGTTTAGTGTCAAGCGCAGGTTTTTTGCCTCCTACGGAACATATTGTACAAAAGCAGTAATTACTTCCTACAAAGGTGATTCAATTAGGACTCCCGTGCAAACAAATAAACAGAAAAACGAAACTTAAGCAGATCAAAGTTTAAATTTGGCTAGTGGGCATTGAAATTCGAGTCATTAAATATAGGCAAATGGATACTTTGATGTGATTTTAAGGAAGTAATTAAATAAATACCGTCTCTGAGTGACTGTCGAAACGCGCCCGGGGGAATCGGGGAACGGATTCAATTACAGGGCGGATAGATAATGAGGTAAACAAGAGCCGAAAATAAATATAATCCAGACTTTCATTTTATCGAATTTAAACGCATCAAAATACATACTACTTTTTATACAAAATCCTGGCTAAACCTATTTTCCTTTTCTCTATTTGCAGGTAAACAAATTTTACTTTCTATCCAAACTCTACTCGAAAGCCGCACTCAGGTAAGGTTGGTACTTCACCGCATCGAAGCAAACTTTAATTACTTTGACGCCGAGTTCCGTGCAGTTGACTCTATTTGCAGTCCCTCCTAAACTTTAAGCCGCTTATAAAGAAAACAGAAAATTCCCCAACACAAGCCCGAGCTCGATCCCGAGCCAAGTAAAGCCGGAAACTTTTATGCGCCCGAGTCAATAAAGCACAATGGAAACAGAGCCGGCAATAGTTGCTGGGAAAGAGAATTGCTAAAAATATGCATGACTGTTGTTAGCCACATACACACATGGAATGTATTCCACAGAAAGATACCAACAAGATTTGTGTAGCAGCCAATGCCATATAGTAAATGGGGGAAGGGCTAGCTGGCAGCAATATTCCACATACGCCAGGTGGTACAGCACTTTAATTTTCACGCAAAAATGACACGGACGCGAGGGCGAAATCGAATGGTCAACGGGAAATCTAAACATAGTCGCACATGCATATCTTATATTTCCATTTCCGCGCCCAAAACTGCCATCCGAAAACAGACCAAACAAAGACTTGGGATCATCTATGAAAAGCAAATATTTTGAAAGCAACTAACCAACATTTGGACGAGCGGCCATTGTTTCATTTACACAACTAATTTCATTGCACATATTTGAATCGAAATAGGTAGCGAGTGCCATGGGTAGTGGGTATAAAAAAATATGATATCTATAAATCCGAGTGGCCCAGATAAGCCGTGCTTCCGCTGCAAAGAATTTTTGCATCGGTTTCCATCAGAATTGTTGTGCCGAATTCATGCGAAATGAATATTCTTCTATTTGAACTGATTGCATATTTGATTCGGATATAAATGTGAAAATGTGGAATGTGTCGCTTGGGCGGGAGTGCCTTAAATTTCCATTTTATTTCGTTTAATTCCGTCCGCTTGCTGGGTCATCTCTTGCCTGATGTCCTGCCGTAAAGCCAACTCTTTAATGCCGTTTTATGCTTAGGTGGCGACCTTACATAAACCAGAAATTGTAGACGCAACAAACATTGTGTAATACGCTACACCGAGCACCGACCAACGACCACCAACCGCAAGGGGCATAAACAATATTTATAGTTGGCTGATGTAGATAGAGGCGGAAGCCTTCAGCGCAACAACAATGAATTTGCGGCCATAAAAGCCAAAACATTGTGCAACACCAGCACCATCTGCTAGTTGAAAGTAACAGTGCCACTGCCACATGACGAGGTCTGGAGTCCAGAGTCTGGAGACGTTTTTATGAACCCCTCCGCCCGCACACGCTCCCCCGAAAACTCAATAAGCGAGGATGTGTGTCGCCTCCCAGTTTCCTCGTTGGTGGCTTCCCTGTACTTTCCCGCCCCAATCCAACCATATTCGATCTCCATTTGAAGCACATTTCAATGGTTTTTATGGCAAGAACATCAATCAAATGGAAAATATTATTGACAAAACATGCGCACGACATTGTTGATGCGATTTCTTAAAAAAAGTTCGAAAAATATAAGAGCACACTCGAAAAAATTCTGTTGGGGCTTTGACTTGATTTCCTAAGTTCCCACACCCCCACACTCGTAAATATTTCTTGCCTCATTACCCAGCTAATTGATGAGAATTGTATAGACCAGTGCCTGCTCATTTTTTCAAGTGTAAACATTCAGTAATTCCACACACACTCGGACCACACAAACCAGAAACATCTAGAGTAAAATAAGCTATTTGCGAACGTGCCGCCGCAAAACTAGGCTACAATTTAAATTGTATTGCAGCGCAATAGTTTGATAAATTGCTGCAAAAAATTGATTGATGCCCGGGGGCTTCTTCTGTTTTCCACTTCGCCTGTCGCAAGGACGTCTAGGACAACTGGTATTCCGTCCACGGAGGCGTTGGCGTGTCACTTCCGAGACAAGTGTCGATAAGTCACGCGTGACTCTGGTCCCGCTTCTCTGGTCGGGCATAAATCAATGTAATTAATTCGAGTTTATCAAATGCTGAAAGTTCTCTCGGCCGCCACTCGATGCCTAATGGCCATTCGAGGAGCATAATTATCTACATTTGTGTATACAACACAATGCTGATGCTGGGCTGATGTTATTGGTGTCTGTCATTACTGGCAGACATTAAAGCCAAGTCCTTGAGGGCCTCTGGGGGAGACCATTCGCTACAAAGAGATGTCTGCCAGCCGAGCCTGTAATTTTTATTAATAGGATTCTAATTTGCTGGCCACTTTTCTCCATTAGCCCCGTTCGTAGGGCGGGTTCACTGGCCACGTCTGGGAATGCTTTAAGGAATTTAACTTGGTTGGTTTGGAGTCGGGTCCACCTGTCGCTGTTTGGGGGGGGGAATTCGTGACGAAAGGAGTGGAATATCTTGGGCAGTTGCGTTGAAAGTTTTCGTCGGAGATACAATTTAATGCTCCACTGCCATGCGGTGGTAAACTCATTTACCTCCGGGACTTGGGAATGCGAGGCACGCATTCGGGCCAACTATTTCCTCGGTTGGAAGTCCCTGGTCCGCTCCCTGCTCCTCGAATAGTGCAGCCAATCATGGAGCATATGCTGTGATAGAGAACGAGCCAAAGTGCTTGACATGTTTACACCGTTCGATTGCCGAGCTGTGGATGCTATTAAAAGTTTGGCCAAAGTTTCGCACATAATTTAAACTATGACACGGGGCCGCAACTTTCCGCCGCTGTCCTTTCAGCATGATTAGTCGTCCCTTGGCTCAAGAAGTCAGCAGCAGGTGTGCTGGTAAGTTTCTGGTGATATAGCACTTTGTCCATTTGACGTAGTTTCTTAACACTTGGGAGTGGCATTTGAGGTGCAGGCGAGGAAACAATTGTTGTCGCCAAATATATTCATGGTGAATTCTGTATTTAAAAGGCTATCAAATGGAAGGGTGTCTAACTTTTAATTGTTGCCCGAAAATGTAATATCATGAATTTTCTCGGTGTATTTCGCTGAGCTCCCAGTTTACTTCTCCAGAGCTTAACTGACAGCCGTCGAAGTTTAGTGGCAGTCAATTCGGAGTCGGAAAAGAAGGACCGAGTGGGCCCCGCTCGGGTGGCGACAACTGGTGATTTTCGACGACCCAACCAAGCAGGGCTAACCCGTTTCCCAGCCATTCATTATGCAGGAGCTGCTACTGTTGTCTGCATAAATTCTCCGGCTTGGCCGAGACCAGCATAAACAAGTCAAGTGCAAGAACAGGGCCTCTAGTTTTTGGTCAGAACAGAATTATGGCCATTTGGTAATTGTACAATCGTATGCAACAACCCCCGGGTACCGGAAACTGCAACTGCAATGACAACTGTTTTCGGGGCTGCAACATGAAGCAAGGCCTGCTTCAAAGCATCTTCTGCTTGCCGGCTGTCATCATCAGCATGGGGAGAAGTGTTTCTTATCCTCACTCTTCCGTCCTCCGTTGTCCGCACTTTCTCTCACTTTCTTTTCTGGCCACAAAAACCGCAAAACATCCAGCCCCTGCGAAAACTCATTTGCTTTTTGTTGCCACCATTGCTGTGAGCCCCAAAATGTTATTAAGGGCGCTTGGGCATTCTCTTTCATGTTCCAATTTCTTAAAGAACATTTTAAGAAGATTTCTTCCCCAGCTGCCGGACGATTTATCATCCACCTGGGTCCTATATAAGCATGTTCTTTTATCAATTAATGTCCTGCCAGAATTTTTGGTTCATAAATTTTGGCAGTGCTGCCAAAGTACGTGACAAAAATTCTTGTTTATTTTCGGGGTGAGGACTCCGTCGCCGACTCTCAATTGATTGTAATGGATTTTTTTGAGCGGCTGTGCCGGCATGTCTGCCATTTAAACCAATTAAAAAGCGCCTCTTTAAGTTGAAAACTTTTCGGCGCCTGCCCAAGAGCCCCTGTGCGATGATTGAGCGAAGTGTGAAAATGCTAAATACTGGAATGAGCAGCGAAACCTCAATAACCACAAGCATGACAATCATATACACATGACACAGACAGGCGTACGAAATATCAGAGCGAACCGCAGCAACATTGTTGCCGGCTCGCATGTGGTGTGCATTTTGTTTTGGTTTCTTTTTTGTTTCGAGAGATGAAGGACGCAGGACGAAGGACGAGCTGCAGGGAGCAGCTGCCAGTCAGAGAGGCGGAAAGACAGACAGGCAGATAGACAGACAGACGGACGGATAGACCGCAATCATAAAAAAATCAGCAGCAGCCAAGCGACAAAATGCATTTGAACAAGTTTTTACGATCTAGTGGGAGGTGGTTCAAGCGGGCGGTTCAAGAATTGCAATAAAATATTTTTGCAACAATTTAGATGCCACAGCTTCCTCAGCTCAGTTGGCATTAGCCCTGGACATGCTGCTGGCCGCCTTTATGGCCCGGCCCCATTAAGCGCCATTAATGGCCGCCAACGCACAAGAAAGCCACATGTATAGACCCGACCGGATGGTCAGCTCTGATTTTCTTCTATATCGTACATTGTGTGCTGCAATTGCTGTGGAGGCGGTCGTAAAACGAAATGGCTAACGGAAAACTGCATCTTGGCCAATTAGTTTTTACCTCAAGAAAGCGGAGGAAGCTCCTAAAATGGAGCAAGAAATCTTAAAGTATCGACAGTTGTTATTTACTTTTCGTCCTGCCATTTAATATCGTTAAAATTCACTCAAGTGCGAAGCTTGACGATAAACATTGGCGCTCTGGCGAGGAGACAACACCCCCAGGGTGGGGGAATTGCCAACGAAAGCCGGGAAAAAATATGGCGTCTTTGATTTTGACATTGTGCCACATCACGTAGTGCATATACACATATAAATATGTTTGGATGGCGGAAAAGCCGCCTGAACAAGCGAAAATAGCGCATAAATTTATGACACTCAAAGTGGGGCAGGGCAGGGCCGGGGCGTGGCAAGTGGCATGTGGCATTTGTGCAGCTAAGCGTGGCAGCTCCCCCGAAAAAAGGAAATATATTGAACACTATTTATTTGAGGCACATCCAGCAGCACCCAGCACCCCCTAGCCGGAGAAAAAGAAAAGCAAATTCGACACATACGTATGTATTCCATGGGCTAAATAAGTGATAAAGTTGACTTTGATTTCGCCACTCGTTCACTCCGTTCGAGTGCAGTTAACCCAAATTGCTTCAATGTCAGTTTTTATGGCCACACAAAGGACGCGGCGCCAAGATCCTGGCGGGCTTCTCCCAAGGATCCGCTCCCCAGCAGCTGTCCAAACATTGCACACACAGTTCGCCATCAAAACTCGCCGAATGTCGGTGGGGTAGCCCTGGAGTGTGTCGGAAAGCTCAAGAGCTCAATGGGATATCTTCTATTTGATTTTGGGGTTAGTTTATGTCCCAGTTCGGGAGAAGAATGCAATAAAATTGGTGTTAGATAAATAGATAAAATATTTCAGGGACTGAGCGTTTCGGTTGACAAAGTGATGTGATAAGAGCATCGCAAATAGGGTTAACCTTTGTGCCTGCTCGGCTTACAATAACTTATTGCGAATCAAATTATATTTCTGCCTACGACGTATTTTAAATTCCCCGCTTCCCGAATATGTGCTTAATAAAAGTATATAAAATTTCATTTATCCAAGCTCCGAGCTCTGGCTTCGAGAAGCTCAAAGTCTTGCGTGGTATGCGGAAAAAATCTGCGTCAAAAATATATGAGGCCACATGAAATTTTCATAGCATTCGATATATATTACACACACACATCCGCATCCCCATATAGATAAATTGAATTTTGACGTAATAAAGTCAAGGAGGAAAATTCTACGGGGATTTAATGAAAAAATCTGCATACGCGCGGCCATGAAGGCCATCGATGTCGCTATCGCTTTTAAATAAAGCGAAACATATTAATATTTATGTGGGCGAAATAAATGAATAATAACAGCAGCTCGGGGCTGAAATTACTTTCAATAATTATAAGAAGGCGCACAATTAAGGACAATACCGATTGCAATTAAAGACTTAAGTTCTGATTCCGTAATTGCCTTATTTAATTCGCCTGCCGGGGGATATCATTATATTTAACGATATACTGCAGTTAATATCCATTGCAATCTCGATGGAAAAGTTAGGGAAAATGGGCCGAATGGAAATGGGAAAAATACAAGCAAAGTAATATGCTCATCTGGTGGATGCAAGGCCTTTTGCTGAAGCATAAATATTAATCAGAGTGCTGGAAATGATTTGCATTTAATGCCGTTCTGCAGCGGCTCTTTGCCAAGTTTTAATTAAAATGTCGTCACATGGAAACCCAAATACAACTGAGTTGGCAATTAGCAATGTTTTGCCATAAATTTAATTCCGAATTGGTCCCAAACATTTGCTAATTTAGCCCCCAGAAAGGAGGCTGGGCACAGGGTTAGGAACTTATCGCACATACGCCATGTGCGCCCAGTTGCAGTGTTGCAACTGGCAAGAAGAGTTGTCAACCTGCTGGAGCCAAGTGTGCATATAGATAATTCTTGCACACAGATAATTCCCAGCCAAGACAACAAAATTATAAACCAAAACACAAACACACCTTTGCCCTGAAGGACATTTTCATAGGTTGTCCTCCTTGGGAGACCCAAGTAAACTTACAAATGAAGGCACTTGAGATCTAATAGGATAACGACAATTATTATAAAACAACCAAAACCAAGGAAAATATAAATGAGAGCAGGCTCTGTTGAGAGCATTTCTTGACAGTGATATTCTCTTTAAAATTTATCTAACAACTCTTTTCTTTCTGTGCACTTGAGGACTTGTACATGGCCTGTTAAACTGCAAAAGTTTGTCGCTTCCTTGGCACATCTGCTGACTTAGATCTGTGTGTACAGTGTTCAGGTTTTGGTCTGGTCCGGTGCTCTTTGTATTTATTTAATTAAAGCCCACTGGCTTTGCCCAGTCTGTTGTTATTGGGGCAATTATAAATGATATATGTAATTTAGTAGCCTGGTGACGTCCCTGCTCACTGATATGTCTCATTGTCAGTGGCTTTGTTTGCACTTTCCCGCCTCGCATTGTCGGGAGAGTGGGGTTTGTTCTTCGAGTATTTGCCCGACCTGCCATATTAAATCAACTGTGTGCTCACAATTCAACTCGGGCGAACGGGCGACCTTTGTGGGCCAGTTGGACGAGAAATTCGTTTGAATGATTTCAAAGCAATTCCAGCGCCACAATAGGTGTTGTCCTACATGGCCCGAGGCAATGATAGTTAATTATGTGGCTGAATGGGCGAGACAAGACAGAGGGCCTCAAATAGCCCGAAAATAATTTCAAATTTACGCAAGAATTCATTTGCAATCGCATTACCTTCCACTGCCTCTGCCACTGCCGGAGTCCTTGATAAAATAGAAAATCCATGAATATCAAATAAATTACATCATCGCACAGAGCCTACACATGCAAATAAAAATCAAATGGGAACCGAAAATATCCCGGGCTGTTTAATATGCAAAAAGCGTTTCAACTCCCACTTCGAATGAAAAAAAAGGCCACAAAAAGCGACATTGGGGAAGGGGTCCTAAATAAAAGACAAACAGAATGATTGTCGCCTCAATAAGAGGCGTCAAATTGTTGCTCCGTCTGGCGAAAACTTTTCCTCATTGTGTCTAGTACGTGATAATTGCGCCGACCAGCCATCCAACCAACCCACCAAGTACCAACTTTCCTTGAGTGCCGAATTGAAAATGAAACGAGATATTTAACCAGGCCTTCTATTCCTCTATTCCCGCAGTCACCAAGTTCATACGCATTGGCATCGCCGATAAAAACGATAATCCGCCCTATTTCGACAAATCGCTCTACGAGGCCGAAGTGGATGAGAACGAGGACATCCAGCACACAGTGCTCACTGTAACGGCCAAGGATCACGACGAGTGTAAGTATAGGCTTCCGCCAAAATGTGCCCCACAGCTAAAATTCCGCAATTATTATCTTACACACACATTTTTCTCTACTTTTCCCTTTTCCTGAATTTTTTCTGTGGTTTCCCCTTGCAGCCTCACGTATCCGCTATGAAATTACAAGCGGCAACATCGGCGGCGCTTTTGCGGTTAAAAATATGACGGGTGCCATTTATGTAGCTGGCGCTTTAGATTACGAAACCCGACGCAGGGTAAGTAAAAACGAAAAAATATATGTATGGAAATACAAAAAAAAGAGGGCGGAGAGGGTGCCCGGAGAAGAAAAATGCAAAAGGGAGACCCGAGCCGGAGTCCGGAGTCCTCTGTAATCGACAAACGTTCCTTTGCAGCGAGCAGATATATTTATGGCATAAGCGTTGTGGGCTTAGTCAACTGTGAGATTTGTTTATGTCATTGAAAGCAGAGAATACATAAGGGACAACCGGGATTACAATCTGCCTCCATTCCCCGAAAAACCATCGAAATCCTTAAAGCCAACTTTTTAAACTCCCAGCCAGTCCAGCCATCTTCCCATCTTCGCCATTCCTGGCTAACTATAAAATTCATTAAGAAACTCGCTGCCAAGTTGCCTCGCCGTCTCCTTTTGAATTTCAATTTACACGCTCCGCACACCGCGAGGCTGCTTAAATATTTAAGAGTTTAAACAAGTTTGGTTACAAGCTCTGCGGTTAAAAATTCCAATACCACAGGCAGAAAGGAGACGGAGGGCGGCAAAGGTCCTTTGGCAAAACATTAATTGAATTGCAATTCCTAACAATTGACCAAAGTTCGGAGTCATTGTCGTGACTTTAATTGGAAGACGGCTGGCAAAACTTTCCGAGGGCAAATGTACAAAATTCCAATTCATCCTAAACGTCCTGAAATATTAATTCTGTGTAATAAATTCTCAATGTATTCCCATGTTCAGTATGAGCTGCGTTTGGCCGCCTCCGATAATTTGAAGGAGAACTACACCACCGTGATTATCCATGTCAAGGATGTGAACGATAATCCTCCAGTGTTTGAGCGACCCACTTATCGCACCCAGATTACCGAGGAGGATGATCGCAATTTACCCAAGCGCGTCTTGCAGGTCAATGAATAAAGAAATCAATCGCTTCTGAAGTCTTAGTTGAAAATTATGATTTATTAGAGCTTCTTCCATTGAGTTTTTAGTCATTTTTGTACATGAGGCACATTTCGCAGCAACCCTTTACGTTTCCTAGACTTTATTGCATGTGATGAGTGTTTATTTTGAAGTTCCCCCCAAAACCTGCCTGATCAAGCTTTATTGCACCCCACCACCAATCCACAAATGGAGCTTTATAGTTAAATGATTTCTTAAATATTTTCGTTAGTTTTGAGTTTTGTTTTTCATTCGAGTAAGTGCCTGTCCCCCAAAGCAAATATTTATTTTAATCACCTGAAAGAATACAAACGTCCTTCCCCGTCAGTCACACATCGAAGGCATCTGCCCATCTGCCCTGCAATATTAATGGACTTTGCAGCCAAAACTTTTTGTTTTCGTTCGAAAGTGCAACTTTTTAAGTATGGAGAATGTAACATAAATATTTAAAGCCATTTGCATGTTTCGCGTCCCCAGCTTTGCCGAAGTCCGTATGATTAAGGGCTCGGAAAAAATGGGGAAAAGTAATTAAACAATTTAAAAAAGCTGTCCGCTCCAGAGTGTGTTCAAGAGCTGTGGCATGCGGGCTTGAAAAAATACAAAATTTATTTACAGACCACACACACCCAGAGAATCACATTTAATTGGCAAAGCATTAATGTTGCGGTTGCGGAAAAAACAGCAGTCATAATATTGATTTATCATTAAGCACGCCACGCCAAGTGCGCAAAAAATAGATGTTACGGGGAGAAGATGACTTGGAAATATGTCGATTATCAGCTCAAAATGCTATGCAGCTTGTAATGCATAATTGAATAAGTCGATTAAATTACTGCTTTTTAATGAGTAAACAGCGAGCAATTGAATATGGAATATGCAAATCAGCTGCCACATCGAGAGTCTCCGTAGTCCTTGATAGTTCATAGACAGGGCCCACTGGATCCTGGACAGCCACAAAAACGCATATTCATGTACAGAGCATCTCGAACATGTGTAAATTATTATGCGAGCCTTAATTTAATTTTAATCAATAGATATATGTTTCTTTTGTTATTTACGAGCATTTAAAATTTATTGTTTAATTGTGTTATTTTTGTTTCTTGCTTTCCACCCCACCAATCCCGCCCACCAATTTTGCGTTGGCCATATATTTTATTTAATGTTTGCACAATGAAACACACGCTAGTACGAACTGAAATTGGTTGCCTCCGACAGTTTGAATGAAAATCAAACAACAATCGTCATAAACGTGCGCGACGTCAACGACCTGCCGCCGCAGTTCCCGCAGACATCCTACGAGCGGACTCTCAACGAGGGAATGACCGACACGCCCTTTACCATCATGCAGGTCGCTATACACATTATTTACCACCTCCGAGTCCTGTACATACCATATACAATTCATAAAATCATGCAGCATTCACACTGCAGCATACTATTCCCCTGAAAACAAACAAACCCTGAAAGCAGCTCGTAACAATTAATTTAACCCAGCAAGGGGCGACACAAATCAGTCGCCTCCTCAGGCCCACTTTCATGTAGACTTTTGTGTAAACCACCAATAACACTCGCAGCATAATGAGTGATCGGCCCGTGCAAGGTGTAATGCCGGAATTCATTAAACCGTTCAGCATTAATTGTGCAAATTGAAAGAGAACACCAGCGGGCCTGCGATTGAGCGTCTATAGCAGGCCATTGTATGGCCAACAATTAGTAGAAAGGCTTTAATCGATTTTTTAACAGCATTCTCAATAAAAATTTAATTTTTTTTCGGCCTTTAATTGCCTGCGTACTGTACAGTATGTATGTAGGCTGTGTCGCACTATTTTTATCGTATGGCTTCCGCTTTTCCATTAGCCATTTTCAGTCGGCTGCCAAAGCTGCTAATTAAATTCAATACGCTCTTTAAGTATTAATGCCACACATTTGCACGATTAAGCCTGACCGACCAGATTTTCCGTTGTGGTTTTGTTATGTTTTCCTTGTGGCTAACTGACGCCAACTAATTTAATTAAAATGGACCTGGTTGCAGGTTGCAGCTTAAGGCCAACAAAGGGAATTAAAATCAATCTGTCAGCACTCTAGCATAACATTGTTTTTATTTACACTTTACTAACCGTAAGCAAATAATATTTTATTTATAATTTACCATTTGCCAATGATTTTCTGTTCTAGCACTTCTAACAAAAATGTTTATTCGCTTCCCAAACTCAATACCTGTCAGCGTTTTGCGGCAAATAAATCATAATCCTTTGGAAAAAACCTTCAGAAAATTAGGAAAAAGAATGTTAAAAAGCCATAAAATATTATTGCCAATCCTAAAAAAAATATTTCCTGTTGTGAATCCATAAAAAAAAAACTAACACAAATACACAAAACTATTTTCTTTTTTTTTAATAGCTAGTTTTTGCACGGCATGTTTGTTAAACTTCTCTATAATGCTGCATTTTGTTTGTTTATTTAATTTGATATTTTATTATTTTCCGAACAACCAACCAACCGACCATTAATAATAAATATCTCTGTTTGTTCACCGCTCTGGATGAACAGGTTACGGCCACCGACGGGGACAAGGATCGCCCCCAGAACATCGTGTACTTCCTCACGGGCCAGGGCATCGATCCAGATAATCCTGCCAACAGCAAGTTCGACATCAACCGCACCACCGGCGAGATATTCGTTTTAAAGGTAAGTCATATCGCAGGAACAACAGCGCTTACACGCGCTTAAATCAGGGGCACACCTTCAATTTAAGCATTAACAAATTGCCAGTGGCAACTCACCCATAAATAAATAAATAAATGCGATATTTAAAAATCCGCGCCACGCCGGCCAAGGCCGCAGCTGGCCGACGGACACTGGAAACCGAACTGAACATGATGGCGAATTTCGAAATATGCTTTCGCTGATTAAGCCCCATCAATGCGCACTTAAGCCCGGTTCGATTCAATCGGAATCCCCACAAAACGCGGACGTGTGAATCCGTCTACGTGCTCATTATTTAACATTTAAGTGGCAGTTGACGAACAAAGGGCAGGGCCATTCGAGCTATTAACTAAAGGTTAAAACGCGTCGGAAAATGGACCTCTTTTTCAATCCAATTTAAAAGTTAAAAAATACACTCCATAGGTGAAGAGTCGGCTTTAATGCCATCGTTTTAAGCCAATTTGAAAGTAGCGCTTTGGCTTTTTAAAACCATCCGCAGAGTCGTACATTTCGAAACAAATTGAAACTAATTACGAAATCACAATTGGAAGTCCCTCGCCATATGCGGGCTGAAAAATATCACTTAGCTGGCGCAAATGGAATGCGTACTCCCAAAAACTCCAGAGCCAAATTAAATTAAATTCCCTGGCGTCCGGCTGGAATAAAAATAATATGAGAGCACTTCCTAACGAATAACACATTTGGCCCGCACAATTTAGCCATTTTTAGTCCATTTACTATCTGGCTCTCTATACGAAATTAATTCTACATCCAAACGAAAAGGGGCCGGGCGGGGAAAGTCCCGACTTGATAAGGGATAACAGCCATCTGAACCCCCTGTCGAGGGGTGCGGTTTGTTCCCTAGTCCGTGACCCACTCACAACTAATCCCTTAAATTGAATATGTCATAACAATGTTGGCGAATTTGTCATGCAAATTAAAGCGATGACTGCGCAGGGGTTATGTGTACATATTTTTATGTTATTTGTTACTTAGAGGGTATTCCCGGGGCGTATTTTGGGGTGCAGCACTGCGATATGCTGGGCTTAGAACGTGGAAATTATTTTTCAATCCAAGTCTACCAGAACATGCCCAAGGTACTCACTACGAAGTACCTGAGGGTCTAACCCATCTCCAAAATAACTCTATACACATTCCTATTGTTGTTGTCGCCTCGTGCATATTTTTTACGACAAATCCAATGTCAGCGCCATGAAAGCTTCTCTTGTTGTCGGTCTGCTGTGGCTGTCACATGTGGGCGTGGGTTAAGGGGCGCCGAGGCTAACTGGAGGGGGCTTGGGGCATTATCCAAGGGTTGCCCCGGCAACAGCCAACAGATACAAAGTACTGATTAAACTCGGAGTTTTTTCTCGTTCGCTTTTATTATTTGCATACGTGATGGGTTAAGAAAGGGGCATGGAGGCACGGGGCATGGGCTTGGGCGGCACCAGGTGGGAGCAACACATCCATCAGGCTGCTGTGAATGCATATCAAAGTCACAATCAAAATCAGAGGCAGGTAGAGGCTTCCTTTTTTTTTTGGGTTGGAGGTTCTGGCCCCATTGTGTGAAAGGATAATTTCATGGGGATGTGCTGAGGATGTGTCCCCAGTCACAACAATGTTGTCCTCCCCAGACCTCAGCCCCCATTCCCCAGCCAGATGTTAATCGGTTTTGCGTTTATGACAGCTAAAATTATACAATGGCTCGGTAACAGGGTTTTACACTTAAACTCACACGGCTCTCTTTATTTTTGCGCTTTTATAGCCCCTGGATCGCGATCAACCGAACGGGCGGCCCCAGTGGCGTTTCACCGTGTTCGCGCAGGATGAGGGCGGCGAGGGCCTCGTGGGATACGCGGACGTCCAGGTCAATCTGAAGGACATCAACGACAACGCGCCCATCTTCCCCCAGGGCGTCTACTTCGGAAATGTGACGGAGAACGGCACCGCCGGCATGGTGGTGATGACCATGACGGCTGTGGACTACGACGACCCGAACGAGGGCTCCAACGCCCGCCTGGTCTATTCCATCGAGAAGAACGTGATCGAGGAGGAGACCGGCTCCCCCATTTTCGAAATCGAACCCGACACCGGCGTGATTAAGACCGCAGTGTGCTGCCTGGACCGCGAGCGAACCCCGGACTATTCCATACAAGTCGTTGCGATGGATGGAGGGGGGTTGAAGGGGACGGGGACTGCGTCCATAAGGGTCAAGGATATCAACGACATGCCGCCGCAGTTTACTAAGGACGAGTGGTTCACGGAGGTGGATGAGACGGACGGCACAGCGCTGCCGGAGATGCCCATTCTGACCGTGACGGTGCACGACGAGGACGAGACCAACAAGTTCCAGTACAAGGTGATCGACAACAGCGGCTACGGCGCCGACAAGTTCACGATGGTGCGGAACAACGACGGCACGGGATCCCTGAAGATTGTCCAGCCCCTGGACTATGAGGACCAGCTCCAGAGCAATGGCTTCCGCTTCCGCATCCAGGTGAACGACAAGGGCGAGGACAACGACAACGACAAGTACCACGTGGCCTACTCGTGGGTGGTGGTCAAGCTGCGGGACATCAACGACAACAAGCCGCACTTCGAGCGGGCCAACGTTGAGGTTTCCGTGTTCGAGGACACTAAGGTGGGCACCGAGCTGGAGAAGTTCAAGGCTACTGACCCGGACCAGGGCGGTAAGAGCAAGGTCTCCTACTCCATCGACCGCTCCTCGGATCGCCAGCGACAATTCGCCATTAACCAGAACGGATCGGTGACCATTCAAAGGTCCCTCGACCGCGAGGTAGTGCCCCGTCACCAGGTTAAGATTCTGGCCATCGACGACGGCTCCCCGCCAAAGACCGCCACTGCCACCCTCACCGTCATAGTGCAGGACATCAACGACAATGCCCCCAAATTCCTGAAGGACTACCGGCCAGTTCTGCCGGAACATGTTCCGCCGCGCAAGGTGGTGGAGATCCTGGCTACCGACGACGATGATCGATCCAAGAGCAACGGCCCACCATTCCAGTTCCGCTTGGACCCCAGTGCTGATGACATTATTCGAGCTTCCTTCAAGGTGGAGCAGGATCAAAGTGAGTATAAAATTCATTGGTATTACGTAAATGATTATTTTTCGCGTTGAATTTGAAATATATTTAAACCAAACTGTATTGCATATAAAATCAATTCCGGCTCTGATTAGAAATTCTATTTTTGACTTTTGCCCTTCTGCAATCTGACTTCCATACCCAATTACTTGCAAATTGCACCACATATATACATACGGGAGCACCAGCTCCTCCAAATCCAAAGGGGTTCCTCCTACCCCAGAGCCTGTGTCCAAAAATAGTTACAAACTGACCAACCTGCCTTTCTGTTTCCATGGAAAAGTTTGCCAAATATTCGGGTCAAAGCTTAAACAATCCACAAGCGCAACATTTTGGATTTTGTTAGTTCGTTTTCATTGGCTTCTCCATTGTGTTTGTATCGAAATTTTCTTGCCCGGCTCTGGGGCGCCCAGTGTCACAGGACGCTAACAATAGCATAAAAATGCAATTACCTTCCCCCCATAAAAGGGGATCTGCAAGAAATGAATAGCCCGGAAACAGGAACCGAACGGCACACGAAAATTTAAATAATATAAGCACCGAACGACCAGCTGGCAAGGTGAAAAACAAAATGGCAAATGCACAAGTTTTCAATTAAATTACCCGGCCAGGGCAGAATCGAAACCACACACATGTGTGTGCATCGCAGCTCCCTCCCATGCGAGCCGAGTATGAGCGAGCCAGCAGAGCAAGGAGCTGGAAAAAGTGCCCAAGCAGTCGCAATTTGAGGGTGGGCGGCAATCCAATTTTGATGGCCCAGCTGGGGCAACAATCCGACAGAGGAGGGCGGAGCTCCCAAGTCCACAAAACTACCAGAGTGACTTTATGCAAACGTTGCGGAGAACACAGGCTTTCCAGACTCCCCGTATTTGCATACAATTTGCCTAAAAACTCGCCAAGGAGTGTCTTTAAAAATACATTCCGGGTGTGCGTTCTCCCTCTGCTTCTGGGGCCTGCTCCTTCAGGGCAATGGTTTCTATTCCCACCCGTCCAGACTTAACACTTGTTGGCTTGTTCGCTCGCCTCAAAAGCGTAATTACAACAAATGGCCCATTGCAACAGTTGCATCTGCAATCAGGTGGCAAATGTGCTCCTTGCTTCTGGCTAATAAAGGATTTGACTCTCTGGTTGGCTAGTTGTCGGAGCTAACTGCCTTTGAGGCCCGGCCGGTAACAGGATTTAGGCAGGACTTTTCGAAGCTATTTGCCCAAGAGTTTGCAGTTTATTAACCTGTGGCCAGATGTGGAATGTGCAGATGGGATGTGAGCTAGGATTGCCAAAGTCTTTTTAAAATATTCCATGAGCTTCTCTTAATTTGTAAATTGTTTCTCGTCTTTCACTTTACAGAGGGAGCCAACGGAGACGGCATGGCTGTTATCTCCTCCCTGCGATCCTTCGACCGCGAGCAGCAGAAGGAGTACATGATCCCCATTGTCATCAAGGACCACGGCTCTCCGGCCATGACGGGCACGAGCACTCTTACCGTGATTATTGGCGACGTGAATGACAACAAAATGCAGCCCGGCTCAAAGGACATCTTTGTGTACAACTACCAAGGACAGTCGCCCGATACTCCGATTGGACGGGTCTACGTCTACGATCTCGACGACTGGGACCTGCCGGACAAGAAGTTCTACTGGGAGGCCATGGAGCACCCCCGCTTCAAGCTGGACGAGGACTCCGGCATGGTAACCATGCGGGCTGGCACCCGCGAAGGACGCTACCACCTCAGGTTCAAGGTCTACGATCGCAAGCACACTCAGACGGACATTCCGGCCAACGTCACGGTCACTGTGCGGGAAATTCCCCACGAGGCGGTTATTAATTCCGGCTCGGTTCGCCTGTCTGGCATTTCCGACGAGGACTTCATTCGCGTGTGGAACTACCGGACCCAGAGTCTCAGTCGCTCCAAGCTGGACCGTTTCAGGGACAAGCTGGCCGATATGCTCAACACGGACCGTGAGAACGTGGACATTTTCAGTGTGCAGCTAAAGAGACGACACCCTCCACTGACAGACGTGAGGTTCTCGGCCCACGGCTCCCCCTACTACAAGCCCATCAGGCTGAACGGAATAGTCCTCATGCACCGCGAGGAGATCGAGAAGGACGTGGGCATCAACATCACCATGGTGGGAATCGACGAGTGCCTGTACGAGAATCAGATGTGCGAGGGCAGCTGCACAAACTCTTTAGAAATTAGCCCGCTCCCGTATATGGTAAACGCCAACAAGACTGCCCTGGTCGGTGTGCGAGTGGACACCATTGCGGACTGCACCTGCGGGGCAAGAAACTTCACCAAACCCGAGTCCTGCCGCAACACCCCCTGCCACAACGGTGGCCGGTGCATGGACACTCGCTTCGGGCCTCACTGCTCCTGCCCCGTGGGTTATACTGGACCCCGCTGTCAGCAGACTACTCGCAGCTTCCGAGGCAATGGATGGGCATGGTACCCGCCTCTTGAAATGTGCGACGAATCCCACTTGAGTCTGGAGTTCATCACTCGAAAGCCCGACGGCCTCATCATCTACAACGGACCGATTGTGCCGCCGGAGCGCGACGAGAAGCTCATCTCTGATTTTATTGCCCTGGAGCTGGAGCGCGGATACCCGCGACTGCTGATAGACTTCGGCTCCGGGACCCTGGAGCTGCGAGTCAAGACCAAGAAGACCCTGGACGACGGCGAGTGGCACAGAATCGACTTATTCTGGGACACCGAGAACATTCGCATGGTTGTGGACTTCTGCAAGTCGGCGGAAATTGCCGAAATGGAGGATGGCACTCCGCCAGAGTTCGATGACATGTCCTGCCAAGCGAGGGGGCAGATTCCGCCCTTCAACGAGTATCTGAACGTGAACGCCCCTCTGCAAGTGGGAGGACTCTACCGGGAGCAGTTCGACCAAAGCCTGTACTTCTGGCACTACATGCCGACGGCCAAGGGCTTCGACGGCTGCATTCGGAACCTGGTGCACAACTCCAAGCTCTACGATCTGGCCCATCCGGGACTGTCCAGGAACAGCTTGGCCGGCTGCCCCCAAACAGAGGAGGTCTGTGCACAAACAGAAGCCACTGCCCGCTGCTGGGAGCACGGAAACTGCGTGGGCTCCTTGTCAGAGGCACGCTGCCACTGCCGCCCGGGCTGGACGGGACCTGCTTGCAACATCCCCACCATTCCCACCACCTTCAAGGCCCAGAGTTACGTCAAGTACGCGTTGAGCTTCGAGCCGGACCGCTTCAGCACTCAGGTACAGCTGAGATTCCGCACGAGAGAGGAGTACGGAGAGCTGTTCCGGGTGAGCGATCAGCACAACCGAGAGTACGGCATCCTGGAGATCAAGGACGGCCACCTCCACTTCCGCTACAACCTGAACTCGCTGCGCACCGAGGAGAAGGACCTCTGGCTGAACGCCATCGTGGTCAACGACGGACAGTGGCACGTGGTGAGGGTGAATCGCTACGGATCTGCAGCCACCCTGGAACTGGACGGAGGCGAGGGACGTCGCTACAACGAGACATTTGAGTTCGTGGGACACCAGTGGCTCTTGGTCGACAAGCAAGAGGGTGTCTACGCAGGTGGAAAGGCGGAATATACCGGAGTGAGGACCTTTGAGGTGTACGCGGACTACCAAAAGAGCTGTCTCGATGACATACGGTGCGTATACTTGATATACTACTCTTAGGGTGTTTCAAAATCACTTCCATATCATCTAATCCGTTTTTATTGTGATTATCTGTTACAGTCTCGAAGGCAAACATCTGCCACTGCCACCGGCCATGAATGGAACCCAGTGGGGTCAGGCCACCATGGCGAGGAATCTGGAGAAGGGATGCCCCTCGAATAAGCCCTGCTCGAACGTCATCTGCCCGGATCCCTTCGAGTGCGTGGATCTGTGGAACGTCT
Organism: Drosophila bipectinata; assembly: GCF_030179905.1. Classification (NCBI taxonomy): domain Eukaryota; kingdom Metazoa; phylum Arthropoda; class Insecta; order Diptera; family Drosophilidae; genus Drosophila; species Drosophila bipectinata. Next base: position 18,416,236 of record NC_091736.1, on the reverse strand, counting down.
ACGAGTGCACGTAAGTACCATCATCCCCGAATCATCACGCATTGCTTTTCGTTTCTCATCAAAATGAAAAATTAACCCACCAAAAGAAAAATTAAACCATTAAGTTGAATGGACTGCCCGGACTGAGTACTTGACCATCTAAAAATTATACAAAATGAAGAGCCGAAAGGGAGTGCTCGGTCGGCAAAACCACAGGGCCGAACCGATGCCACATAAAAGGGAACATGGAAACAAATCGCCAGCTTTTTCGATAAGCAAGCAAAGCTAACATTTGATAGGCTTAATCAATTAAAGGGCAGCCAGTAACCCACAATAGCAAAAAAAGAAAAACACACACTGAAATAGGAGTCGGGGCAACGAGTCTGGCAAAGGCTTATTGGACCTGTCCGTCAAATCAAAGAACCTCCTGGCATAGCTGCCATAGAATCACAGCTTCACACACTCACTCAATCACACTCCCACATACATAGATGGCACAAAGTCAGTTAGTGATTGGCACTAAACGTTGCGTGACAAATCAATCGGCTTAGGCTTACGTTTTCGTTTCTGTTTCCGTTTCCGTTTACGTTTACGTTTCCGTTAACGATTCGCTTTCGCTTTGAGTTCGGGTCCCGGGTTAAAGTCGATCCAAGAGTCGCCAAATCGGAGAATCAGTTGTAGAGAACATTTATCCGGCTCGCAATGGTCCTTTGTACATATTCACGCTTTTGTTTCATTACACGGAGTAAGAGTAACAAGCTCAGCACAGGTACAATCTGTACAACAGCGCTTATCTTTGTTCAACACACACACACACACCCTACACACCTACTGGCTTAAAGCTTTCCCAAGGGACTTACCAATCGGCTAACCAATCAGCTAAGGGCTAGGAGGCCCTCCCTGCCCAGAGAAGCAGCGCAGAGCCATTTGCAAAGTGCCACATCAGTGCGATTATTTGTTTATTTTTGTGTACTTGGAAGGTGGCATTTTGCATAAACTTTTCTCTGCCAAGTCGACTGCACCCATCCTGTGACTCGGACTCTCTCTCGAACCTGTTTAACTATCAATCATAAAATTGGAACATCTATTCGATATTTGCTTTTCGGTTGCCCAGTTTTTGTTGCCATTGAACCCCATCACTTATCTAATTAATGCTAACCTTCTCGGTCCCACTGAATACTGAATATGTGTAAACCCCAATAATAGTTGCGGCGAAGGACGCATTATGTCGCCCGACTCCAAGGGCTGCATGGACCGGAACGAGTGCCTCGATATGCCCTGCATGAACGGGGCCACGTGCATTAATCTCGAGCCCCGGCTACGGTATCGCTGCATTTGCCCCGACGGGTTCTGGGGCGAGAATTGCGAGCTGGTGCAGGAGGGTCAGACCCTCAAGCTCAGCATGGGCGCCCTGGCGGCGATCCTGGTCTGCCTTTTGATCATTCTGAGTGAGCATCGATCCCATACGCCCCCCGACCATCAATATAGCCCCCTATATGCAACAACAACTTGTGACTTAAGTCAAGCAACTAGTGCTGTAGCCAATGCTTAGTGTTTTAGTGTTTAATGTTTATTAGTGAAATCATTCATTAAATCCATTTAGTTTTCCCATCAATTCGACATTCTCAACGATTCCATCTCATGCACTTTGATTTTGTTTTGACATCTCTATCTCTATCATTTGTAAATCCCATCATTCGGCATTAAATCATGGCTCACTGAAGAATGCAAATCAAACATATATTTTGCACATTGGTTTATTGCTTTTTGAAATTAATTCCATTCAGAAGGGCATTTCCATATTCATCAAACTATCATTTCATCTGCATTCCAATTCGAGTATTTGTTTTTGGCACATTTTCCGTTCAGCCTCCACTCGATGTTCAAGCTTATCACATTGTTCGATCTGTGTATGTTGTGTCTGTAAATAATTTATTAATTAAGCGAAGGTATGTATCCCCGAAGTAGCCGGATTATTTAACCAAACAAGTCCCCGACTTTGTACTAGAAATGAACTTACACTCGAAGAGACACTGTAGTCTCTGATACATGCTCTGATACATTTCGTTTTTCGTGCTATTCTTTTGCCATTCTACCGACTCTCCGCCCCTATCACACATTTCAAAGTGCACTCAGCCAAGACAAAGAACAAGACCTGAAATGCCCTTCAGGTAAGTTAACAAATGTGCAGCCAAAGATACAAGTTGTCCATGAGGAGACAAGGCCAGGCCATCAGCTATCCACCATCCACCGACTGAAACCCGAGGAAGAGCAATTGCAGTTGTTAGCTTTGGCATTTCGAGAAATCACGATGCACTAAATCCACCCAAAAGCCAAAAGGAACTTAGGGAATCACACACACAGTGGGAGGACAGCTCAGAGGAGCTATCAGAGGAGGGGTTTGGCTTCCGGAAAGTGGCTCTAAGGAGCTGCCAGTTCCATTTTTGGGCACTACCTCGCCGGGATTTACTGTGTTTGCATTTTTTTATTCCCCCTCTCAATTTTTCACGTTAAATGCCGGCTATGTGTGTAAACAGCCAGAAAAATGTCAGTTGCAGGCTTATAGCCCGGCTCCATTTGTATGCCACCTTTACCTTTGCTTAACATTTAAAAGCAAAGACGTTTCAAGGAAGCACAGAAATTGCCCGAGCTCGCTCCAGTCAATTTCAACTAAAACCTAATGACATAAAATATGGCAAACTTTGCAGACAAGCTCCCCGAAAAAGGGAAAAAAGGCAATGAAAATATTCTGAAAAATTATCAAGTACCCCACTCACTCTGATGGCTTAAGCTACGCACTTGGGAGTAATCGAAGGCAGCCAAGAACTATTCCCGATTCAACTTTTCAGCTGGCGCTGATTTAGTGTGAAAGTTTTTACTGCTTTTGAGGTATTTACTCTTGCTCCGGCCCAGGGATTTCTTTTTTTCCTGCTGGCGCCCCGCCGAGGAAAACGGTCAAGCAAGGCTTGTGGCAATAATCTTCAATATATCAAAAGTGGCTAAAGTCTACCTTTGAAGAGTATTCAATTGCATTTGAATGAAATTCTCTAAGGTTCTTGAAAAGAGGTAACATTTTGAGAATTCCAACAATGAAGGACCACTGTGGCTTCTTGTATTGATTTATTTGAGACAAAATATACATTTCCTTCTCTCCGATTTATCACCATTACTCGCTGGAGAGTTTGTTATGTTTAAAGAAGGAAATCCCATGCATCTCAATTACTCAAACCTTGAGAAGTCTCTCCGTTTAAGCCATTTCACACCTAAGTTGCCAATGTCAACCGACTTTAAAAACTTTTGTCCCTCGGCTCGAGAGCAAGTGTGGTTCTAGGAGTGTTGGCCAAAACTAATCAAAACAAACTTAAGGAACGCAGGAAAAAATAGTCAACCAAAGTGCGACAAAATAAAATGAAATCCTGCTCGCCCCAAGAATGCAGAGGGACGAAAACTTTATTCAATTCAAAGTACAAAAAATTACAATAAAAATTCCTCCATAATAATCATAAAAGCACAAAAAATAGTAGGGAACAGCACTTAAGAAGCGTGTTTGGCGAGGAAGTCGGAAAGGAGCTATGGGAGCTATGTTTGTGCAATGCAAATGCAAAAAGTTAGTCACACGACCGAATCCCAAAACTAAAACTCACAAAGCGTGAAATAATAACTACAAAAAAGTAAACAAAAAATGGAAAAATTGGTAAAGTTGCAACGAACGTTTAAAAGGACTTTTTGACAGTTTTTCACATACTGAGGGGATGCAAGGAAAAGGACAAAGCGTATTGTTCTCTTCTATTCAAACATACGAAGGGAGAAAGGCATTCACTGAGCAAAAAATTGGTTTATAAAATTAAATGGGATATTTATAAAATTTTGAAGCTATTAAGTCTTCTTTGGGAAGTACTAGGTATTATTGAAATAGTAGGATCAGTATCCAAATCCCTTTTGCTTTAAGGCAATTTTCTACGGTGCTTTTTGCAAAAACTTTACTCAACTGTGACACATCGACACCTGATACTCCCACACCTGCATGATGAAACAAATTTTTAAATAATTTCTTTTGTTTTTTCAACACTCCACATACCATACTCCCACCCACACATCCAACATCCAAACCGTGTTACGTATACGCAACTGTCGGGCCTCCGTTCCACAGCTGTCCGGCCGGCTTTAAGAGCTCCGGCAGCACCTGTGTTAACGACAACGAGTGCCTACTGCACCCGTGCCGCAACGGGGGCCGCTGTCGCGATCACCACCCGCCCAAGAAGTACGAGTGCCACTGCCCCATGGGCTTCACCGGCATGCACTGCGAACTGGAGTTATTGGCCTCCGGCGTGTTGACGCCGTCGCGTGATTTTATTGTCGCCCTGGCGCTCTGCCTGGGCACTCTGATACGTAAGTACCCCACAACAGTGTCCACTAACCCGCAGTCGGAGTGACTCACCCACAGGTTAAGGTAGCCTAACATTCTGGTAAAGTAATTACTCAATGGGTCTTAAAGAAGTATGGTAGCTTGCATGGTAGCTTTTAGATATCTTTCCTTATTTTTACCCGCAATCCCCGATAATTTAAAACGAAGCCACGCCCTTTAAATATTAATGGGCCGGCGTGTAAGCCATGAAATTAATGAAGTCTTACAATCGGCCATCTGCAATGACCGGAAACGGCGGATCCGCAGCAAGCAAACATGTCAAAAGTCATTTCCGCAAATTACATGACGCAACAAAAGGCCTCCATAAATTAAGGCTTATTGAATGGTCAGGAAAGTATAATATTTTGCATATCAATGAGGTCCTGAAAAATCCGTACATCCGTACATTACAAATTAAAGATGGCGGGGCAAATTTTTGGATTGCGAATGTGTATTTGACGAACACAGTAATTGCAATTACTGGCGGCCAGCTGGCGTGGTAGAGCAGCAAGGACCAAGGACGAAACTTTTCCCGTCGCAAAAGAAGCCGCAGCAAATTACTTGCGTCAACTTATTCCAGTTGCTGTGGCAATTCCACGACTTTCCGAATGCCCGTCGCCGAAAACTTTTTGTTTTCCCTGACTGAGCAACAGATGCTGTGCGCTGTCTGCCCGACTCTCAATATGCTGGAAAGCGCTTCAAACGCACTGCTGAAATTAGAAAGGCGACTGGCCACCGAAGGACGAAGGACGCGAAGCGGCGTCTGCAGCTTGATCTGCCATTTTGGTCAAACGAAAAGTGGGACAATGCTGGCAATATTTGTTTGCTTTCCCTTCCCTTTTTCGTTTATCACTGGCATATTCTTTCCGCCAAATTCCTTTTAGCGTTTCCCAATTTAATTAAGCATTTTTTGTTGTGCTGTGGCGGAAAGCTATTTTCAGTTTCGCTCTTCCACCGTGAAGGAGAAAGTAGAATTGCAATTTTTCTGCATGTTAAATTAAGTGTAGTTTGGTTCACTTTATAAGCTCCCAAAGATGTTGTTGCATATTGAAGGAGGGTACAACTTCACTGGAAACGCCAATTTAATTCTCCGTAATTGAAACTATTCCCAGTACTCGTCCTGGTATTCGTCGTTTACAATCGTCGCCGTGAGGCGCATATCAAGTATCCGGGACCCGATGACGATGTGCGCGAGAACATCATCAACTACGACGATGAGGGTGGCGGCGAGGACGACATGACCGCCTTTGATATCACTCCGCTCCAGATACCAATTGGCGGCCCGATGCCACCTGAGCTGGCGCCCATGAAGATGCCAATCATGTGTAAGTACTACCTGTGATTTTGCAAAGCCATATGATGGTTAATTAAACTCAATTCTGTGACTGTGTGATTATGTTCTCATTAAAACCAATTCCTTGTTTTATTTTCAGATCCTGTCATGACCCTGATGCCTGGGCAGGAGCCCAATGTGGGCATGTTCATCGAGGAGCATAAAAAGCGCGCCGACGGCGACCCGAACGCGCCTCCCTTCGACGACTTGCGGAATTATGCCTACGAGGGTGGCGGCAGTACTGCCGGGTCGCTCAGCTCCTTGGCGTCAGGTGAGTCGATGTGCCAATGGTCGAATTCTAGTTTCTTGCACCCAATATTCAGCAGTTTAGACACGAAATTAGAACCACAATGCCTCGATGCCCCAAAAAGTAGGCTACAAACTAGAGCAGCACTCGTAGGTGCCTGGCGAACGGGAGCCCACAATTTGTTTTCACTTATCATCTTTTCTGACATTTCCAGGACAACGAGCCTCAGATACAGCTGAATATTGGGTGTAAATTTGGCAGGATAACAAAAGACCTTAAATGGTGCTTTTGTGGGTTGTTTCTGATTTAGTAGGACGATGTCATGGTCCCTCAAAATTAAATTTTCGATTTTTGTGTGCGCTTGTACTTGTTTATTGCAGGCACTGATGATGAGCAGCAGGAGTACGACTACCTCGGGGCCTGGGGACCACGCTTCGACAAGCTGGCCAATATGTACGGACCCGAGGCGCCCAACCCCCACAGTACCGAACTAGAATTGTAAGCGACGAGCGAGGGAAGCGGGATGGTAGAACGCTCACCGTACCCAGTCCGAAGCGGATACCTAATGAAGAAACTAAAGTGTTAGTAGATACAAAGTTGCATTTAAAACGAAATGAATCGCCACACAGACACAAAGAAAGCGCAACCAAAGAAGCATCTGAATGCTGACAGTTGGCACTACTCTCTACATAAGTGAAAAACTACAGTCTATAAACCTAGAATCGGGCGGGAAACGAATTAGAGTCGCACGGAAGTGAAGGAAAATCAAACACATATTATGACACGTAAAATGACATTTGTAAAAATTTTTCATCAGCATTTAAATTTAACGATTACGATAAAGAAATTAAGTTATTGTATTAGGGCGGCGCAACCTGCTAACCAGCAGTTTTTGCTGCAAAGTTAGTAGTCGGAGTCGGAGTCAAAAAGTGGGGAAATGAAAATTTTAAGATGTAGGCGAGAGCATACCAAAGTTTAGTTTAGGAGCGCTTATGAATTTATAACATTAGTTCTGAACAGATTCGTTGTGCATATTATTTTAAGTTGTACATTTTGTGTTAGGAGTTTTGGTTTCTAAGTTTTTAACTTTTCTAGAGTCAATAGGCGGATAGGCCGACAAATGAAAAAGATTTCGTTTATTTATTTTAAGCTTTCTAAGTACTCTTGATTTAAAATAATTTCTAAGGATTACAATTAAACATAATTAAAACTTATATAAAGGAATACCCAAAGACTGTTTTCGTTCCATCATAACAAGTATATACATACATTAAAACACGAACATATATATAAATATATATTAACGTATAAAAATTACGACATTTTTAACTGAAAACTGAGACGCACTTCGCCGCCTTGTGTCTAATTTATTGTCTAAGCACAAGCGGCAGTTGAGGAGCCAGTTTTTCTCAACTTAACGAGTACGAATCAGAGTCGAAGAAGAAAATACTCCTAAAAGATATTCTAAAGCAAGAAAAACTTATGCTAAATTCTCCACACCAAGCTAATCTAGCTGAGAAACGCTAGCCACGTAAAGTAAAAATTAAAAGTAATGAAAAAGAAAATTACCTTTAGATGAACTTAGCGCAATTGATATAATTAATGAAATACTTGAGAAGCAAACAAAATTATATATGAATGATGGAAAACGGAATAGTATTTTACATTGTATATATTATTAGTTTTAGCACCTATATAAAGAAAACACAAACACATTATGAAACCACATAAAATTGATGGAAAACCTAAAATCCTATTAAGTCATTTCACTAAGCTGCGAGTATGGACAGATAACGAATGCAAATAAACAAAACCTTACGTATACACGAATCCAAAACTGAATTCCCATTTTAATTTTTAATTGAAAACAGAAATCAGAAAATAGAAAATAGACACCCCTCGTATGCTGCATAGATTGTTGCATAAAGGAAAAATTTTTTGTGTTGAACTCGTTTTTTAGTTTTGCTCGATTGTTGAAATGTCAGCCAAGCGCAATACACAGAAGCAGTTTATTGAAAGCAGATTGTAGAGAACCATAAGTAAATAACATAGGCATGAGAATAAATATAAGAAATTAATCCGAATCGTAGCATTTTCCAGGCAGCGTATAAACCAGCATTGGGCCCCATTGGGAGTCATGTTTCAGTTCCTTATTTTCACAAGTTCTCCCTCTAGGCAGATAATCAAGTCTCAGCCCAACCACGAACGTTTTCGGTATTCGAGTTATCCTACTACCACAAGAGAAAGTAAAGTAAATTACCTAAGAAACACCTACATATACATATAATGAACAAAGAGGAAAATGTAACAAACTGCAACACAAGTTGACTATTGAAAGTGCAAAGATTTTAACGTAATTGTTAAACCATACAGCGAAATAATATTGAGATGATGAGGCACCATTAACCTTTCCGCTGTACTTGTTTGAGGACATTCTAGAAATTTTAAAGCACACTAATTGTTAATATGAACCTCGACTCGAGTCTATAAAGTAAAATTAGCCATCGACACAAAACAGAAGACAGTTGGCATTCAGCGCCATTTGATTTGCATCCGAAATGCCAGATAGTACGGAATCCAAAGCAAACACTGAACACTGCCAAAATTATGCTTCAGTTTCTTTAGAACGAAATACTATATCCTTTGGCTATGCGCTTTCGCGATTTGTTCATTTTAGGATTTGGCTTTTTCTGATCCATCCGAGTATGAATCAATTTTGCATTTATATATGTATAGGTCGAACAGCAAACGCAAACTGAATCCGAATGACACTGACACCCACACTAAGCAGAGGGGAGACATTCATGAAACAGAATAATCGGTGCAATATTTTATATTTTTAACAAATGGAGCAGCAGAAGAACAGAACAGAACAAACCACGCAATAGGGAACCCAATTAGTAGAATGACAGTAAATTATATACCCATTTACACGTATTTGTTATATATTTTGTAATGTAAGTTAGAAGCATATACTACATATTGAATAATGCACAGACACGTATACATATATAATGCGAAAAACATTACACCATTAACAGGAACAGAAACAGAACACTCCCACAGACAGACTGACGGGCGGACAGCTAGAACCGACACGCGATGCAAGAGTCATACTATTTGATAACTATGTATTTATAATGTATGCATTTTTTACCGACGCAAAAATAACCCGAAACCCTATACCAGACACCATCTACCAAGAACGAACCCCATTAAGTCGAATATTATGAAACGAAACCGACACACACAGACTAACAAGGCAGAAATCCAATTCGAATGCAGTTTTAGATAAATTTGCGAATAAGTAAATTATGTAAAATCACTTTAATATACAGTAAACAGAAATGAAAAACGGAACTAGTATTAAATCGAAAAACAAAAGAATTATGAATAAATTACGAATAATATTATGACAGAGGCAACTGCAACTGCAACTGAAAGTAAAACTAACAAATCAATTGTGCAGCATTCGATTCTCTTGACAGTATCGAAAATTATAGAATTGCAAATTAAGTAAGCAAAAAAAGAACAAGATGGCGAAAAAACTTGTAGGCGGATCACAAGCCACTGAAAAAATGGGGAAATATTTAGTTAAGAGACACGAAAGAGTCACACGAACACATTCATACACTGACATATACACACATACTATACACTCATAGACAACAAAAACAACTGCAATTATATTAAACAACAAATTATTATAAAAGCCAGAAAACACAAAAAAGAAAAGTGGAAAACAAACAAAAAGAAAGAATAAAAAAATAAATAAAGAATCTGTAACGTTATATGGAAAACAAAAATCGAAGTGAAGTTGGCTTTTATTTTCTTGGGGGGTTGGTACATATCAACATTTTCAATATTAAATCGCTCTATACTTCTAACTCTCTTAATCACTAATTATTCGTTATTCTAATTATTCGATTTCCAGGTACTGACCAACTCTTACCTTACGCTACCTTACTATACTTATGATTTAATATTTATTCCATCTTTTGTTATGAAAACATCTCTGTCTTAAGGTATCCTTATCTCATTTGAACTAGCCCCACTTCAATCCCCTACCTGGCAGCATCATATCGATATTTGTTTGTTTGTACATTACATATTGCATTGTTACAAATGAAACCAATATTATGCCAATGTCAATGTTGAGTCAGACATGCACAGAGCCGCGGGCGGACTTCCCAGCAGCATATTATATCCTTATTTGACCCGGGTGGCTGTGTTCCTTTGTCTGCAGCTAACACTATTGCCATCAGCAAATATAGCCAACAGTTCCTATAAGCACATACATCATACACAACAAAGGGAAACACTCTGGCCCGAAGAACAGCGGCAGCTCCTCACCGGTTTTGCTTTTTTTATTTATTTGTTTGGTTCTGGAGAATGTGTAAATGGATTTGACTTTGGCTCTACAATTTCCTCTTGCCAGCAACGGAAAGGAATAAAATCTTTGTTTCGCCAGAAAGGCAAATATGTATAATGCGCAAACGCCAGGGTTTCTTTGCATTTTTCAGTAGAGCATCAAATTTCCAATATTATTGCCCCCTGTTGAACATTTGTCTCTCGCTTTTTCGCCTTTTCCGCGGGTTCTTGGCACGTTCCAGCAATTGTTTAGGGCGTGAAACAAATTGCGCATACGCCGAGTGGTACGGGAGCGATGGCGACGCCCAAAGCGAGCGATGGCGGTATGCAAACATTCACTTTGAGCACAATTTATAAGCCACAATTTGTGCGGACTATTTTTAGCTAAACAATTTGTTTAGCCGTCTCTCTTCCAGCTGTCGATTTATTGGCCAACCCTTTCCGACCTTCTCCAAAGACCCCCCTCCTCATCTGATTTCATTGTCAAGCCCTTGTTTTTGTTTGCGTTCCCCCGCTTGATGGTATTTATGGGTCCTGTGTTCTGGAGCTGCCAAATTTATGAATTTTGCACTGACAAGAGCCGCTCGTTTATCTCATCTAATAAGTTTCGCTTGTTGCGCGGCCCACACTATTGAGCTTTCCATTTCGTTTCGGATTTTCCCACCATTTCGCGTGGGCTTCTGTTTCCCCTCATTTGCAGTAAAATTTTCTACTAGAGGTCGATGCGTATGCCGTCGAAACACTTGGAGAAATGGCTTGAATACGATATTGCGTATACGCCCAGTGAGAAACTATTGTTTAGGGAAAGTATTTCAGAATAATTAAAAATCATTGGCTTGTGTGGGCCCTGGCTTTGTGTTTTGCTTTCATAAATCCCAGTCTTGTTTTTTCATTGAGATTTTCATTTTAATCCTTATTTTCTTGTTTTTCTTGGACTGTACATAAAATATTGATTCTGGGCTTGGCAAGCAGTTTGATGAGCCTCCCGAATTTTTCGATTTCAGCTCCGGTTTTTGGGTTTCGGGCCTGCGTTCTGTGTATGCCTTCTTTTATAGCAGGTTGTTAAATGCGAGTTCTCCCCGAAAACCAGCAGGAGAAGGGCAATATGTCCGAGATTTTTTAGTTAAGTGCTGCAGTTTATGAAATTGCTTTTGGCCATGCAGAGGGAGCGGTGAATGGAATTTAACAGGCCGTAGCTGGGCTTACACTTAAAGCGAAAGGAAGAAGAAAAGTATTGATTTCAGCCGAGATTTCGTCATGTTCATTTGTTTTGAGATACTCATCAAATCATCACTTCAAAGCTATTCGGAATGCCCGACTTATGCCCGAAAGCATGCAACAAATATGCGCTCCAGATAAGCACATGTCATCCCCATATGCTCTGATTCCGGCTTTTGTAGTCTCGCCCACATATTTCAATATTTTGCCAACATGTCACATAGATGACATTCATTTCCTACAGTCAACACGCACAATTTGTCGCTCTCAAATGAAATGAAACGCTCCAAGACAACAGCGGCGACGGAAGGAGCAGCCAACAGCTCTGACATCCCCGGACACACCGGAAAATCTTGAACAAAAACCAGAAAAATATACATAACGAAAAAGAGGAATTTTGCTAACAAGGGGAAGCACAGAATGAGCATAACACGTTTTAGCCCAAAAGCAAAAATCAACACATGCAAATGGAGAAAGTGAGAGCACGAGCTGACAGCTCTGGGCAACATGGCTACAGATAGACTCCACACTCAGAAAAATACTCGGTGGTCGAATTGTCTCCAATGAAGCAAGCCCTGAATTTCACTAGTATTTTTCTCAATGCACTTTCTACGATATGAAAGCGAATGTGTTTAAATAAACCCACGCGTGCACAACCCGGAAATACTTGAGGGGCTACACAAAAAATGAATGAACCCCTGGAAAACTTGAGCAATTTAAATCCTAATCGGGATCAATTTGATTGTCCTAGCTGGCCCGCTTCCCCACTCGTCCCTGCGGTTAGTCGTTAAGGCCAACTTGTCAGTCAGTAAAAGGTCAAAAGGGTTGCCTTGGAGCAGAGAAAAAGGAATAAGAAAGGAAGGCCTACCCCCGAAAAGGGACAGCGGTCGCTGCTTGACAAGCATTAAATAAATAGCAAAGGATCACTTTAGAAACATATTAAATTTTGTGGCAACAAATTACTTAATGAATGTGGGAATGCCAGCGGATGACGACGAGGACCAAATAGGAATAGCAATCCGAAGATAGATTCCCTCGGCCATATGCAAATTCTTTGGCCCGCCTCCGCCAGCCTCGAGCTCTTGAGCGGGCGCCAAAAATGTTGATTACTCGCTCCTGCCGCCAGGATTTGCATAAACTGTCGCCAGGCACGTCTGTTGACGTCGAGCTATGTATATCCGCCCCATCTAATTGAGCCGAAAGAGGAGCCCCATCTAAGCCCGATTTAATTGCATTAGGGAGAGCGGACGAGTCCAAAAACTCCTGCTGTGATTTCTACATCTCGGGCGGACAGAAATCAGGCTGCCATGGGGCTAACCGCCATTTCTGAAATTAATTGGTATCTTTGGTTTCTGGTCTGCTCTATTGGCCTGTTGGTCTGTTGGTCTGATGGTCTGTTTGGGACGGATTCACATCCCACACATTCACTCAATTAATTTAATGTTTACATCCGCCTGTGGGCTGGCTTTGCATCTCTCCCTTGGTGTCGGTGACTAGGGCGTTTATCGGATTCGGCTTTCTGGGAAAAGGATTAGTTCATTAGTATATATCAAGTGAAGGCTTAAAGGGAACTATGTACCTCGAGATGCATTGCAGCTGCACTCAATTAATGTGGGGATTTGGCAAAGGGTTATGGAATACTGCCTACTAAGATTAAAAAGGAACAGATTGAAAATCATTGCACCACCTACGTTATCCTAAACTGCACAAATTTAATTAAAGCCAATAATTCTGAATATCTTCTATTATGTAACATGGACAAAGAAAAGTCGTTTAATTTTGTGCTCAAAGCAGATTTGCAATGCAGCTGGTCGTCCTCGAGCTTCCCATTAAGTTTGGATAATCCGATTTAATAATGCAGCTTCTTAGCGGGAGTCCAGCTTGCTCAAATTGATGGAATACGCTTGACTGAGGCTAGGAAAGTGCCTTAACGCTTAATCAATACCGAAACCAATTAAGATATTCAGCGAAGAGCATAAATACCTCAAGAAAAACGCACATTTCCCGTTTGGGGGATCACGGATTCCTTTCACTTTGACTCATTTTCATGGCAATGTCCCCTCCATAAGACCCGAAGACCGCTCAACTCTTTCGAGTAATTTAAATGTATGTGTACATACAACGGTAACATTTTCTGATTGCTTTCCATTTGCGGAAGAGATTTTCCCCCACTTTCCACTTCCCGCTCGACGGCGCCCAGGCGCCTGTTTTTGGGGTGGGCTGGCATTCAGGCTGTTGTCGTGCGGAGGATGGATATTCATTTAATAAAAGCCAGCAGCGAACAAATTTCAATGAAGGACTGCAAGTGCTGCATGCAGCCAGGGTCCGCTGCATCCTGGGACCGTTGCATATGTCTGCGTTAGCCTTAAGCGTATACTGAAAAGTCCCGAGGCGAGAACGAAAGGCAATGACAGCGGCAACAACGACGCCAGTAACAACAAGAGTTGCAACACCGCCAGCAATGGCAATCGTTATATCAATGGGCGGCGGGAAATGGGTGGAAAAGAAGGAAAAGCGCTGGGCGAAAGGAAGGAAGCCCACTGCGTTACGCTGCTTGCTGATAAACTCTTTGGCGGGGCTTTTGACGTGGTCCGAACCGCTGAAAGGACATAATAAATGCCTCGACTTTCAGGCCAACGTCGCACGGCTTGAAAGAGAGTATATAAACTTAATTAAATTTAATCCAAACAGCCTCGGTAAATACCCCTGGAGGAACTAAATCTGCCGCTTGCTAAAATAAATGGACATGTGATGTTTGTTTATAAGCAACAGCTTTTAAAACTATTTCCTCCCAAGGACTTTACTAAAAAGATTTAAATGTTAACACAAATAACATTTCATGTTTATTATTGCTGCACTAATTTTTTATATTTTTTTTTTTATCCTTTATAACAGAAAGGATTTCTGTGTAAGCGATTTGTCATAGTAAATTCAGGTTAAATGAACAGGTTGACGAAAGGCGCCCGTCAAATCTGCTCTGCCAGAATGGGAAACAATATATTTCAGGCACTGATGGCATTCGCAATCGCTTAAATTTTTACTTTCGCGTTGGTCCCCAACTACTGAAGTTTTCTGCGCAGTTCTGCGACACTGTATCGTTTCTCATTTCGTAAATTGCATTACTGCCCAGTCATAATTGCGCTGATTAATTTCCATAAAGTAGCAATGGCCAGAAGACCCGGCCGAGTATCCTTACAGCTGGCCGGCACTCTGGCACTCTCTCATGTACGTGTATCCAGGCTATAAGGCATTTTCGCAGCCCGGTAAATGAATTGCAGCAACAAAAGTTTATGGCTGCCCGCTCCTTTCCCAGTTAAATTATATGCGCATATTCAATTCTTTTTTCCGTTTCGTTATGCGTCGTAATTTAAAAAGGCAGTTTTCTCATTAGCATAAGAAGCGAAAAGATAATTCCGCGAATCAACTGAACTCGGAGGATAATGGGCCCAAAGTCAAGTGGACTTTTCGAGAGCTATGCCTTTATTATTTAGAACTAGACAAAGCTAGTTCGTTTTACTTTCTTGCAAAATTTTAACAATACCCTTGCAAAGTAAAGCAGCGGCACTACCCCGCTTTCTGCATCATGTGTCGTAAACTCATTTCGAAGCAAATATTTACCTGTCCATGAATCCGGTTGTCACCTGCCTGTGCTGCCTCGATCCACCCACGCATCTCTCTGACAGGAAACACGTGACATTTGGGCGCATCGCAGACGGAAAAGGTGAGTTTCAGGCTTTCTTTACGTTATTTTGCACTTTGCACTCTATAAAAATCACGTAAATTTCATTAACAATACTTCGGAAAGTGGACGCGGATTTCCAGAGAGCGGGCCACAATGGGAATACACCGAACAATAATAATTGCAGCGGGATTTAATTGTGCATGGGAAGTTGCCGCCAAAAAGTTGCGGAAGTCACACGCCGAGGATACACTCGGCGGCGGCAAAGGTGCAAGAGGATATGCACCGTGAAATCCATGTGCTTTTAATGTTGAAAAATGAGTTTGTGAGCGCGTCGTAAGCGGCCAACTGACCCATGGGTATAGCGCCCCCTCCAGTCGCCATCCTCTTCCGTTCCTGCCAACCGCCCCGGGCAGTCTTTGTGTGTGCAGCGAAGCAATTTGGCGTGTGAAACGGGTCAGGTCAGTGGCGTCCGCACTCGGCAACATTTGCAGTCGGAATTTATACTGCACTTTCGAACAAGTTGCTGCCTTTCTGTGCTGGTTGTTGCCTTTTAGTTCAATATGTGCTGCCACTACCCCGGCTGCACTCGGCCAAGTCATTAAGTGAACGTGCCGGCTGTGTGTGTGCTACTTTAACTACATTTAATTGAAAGAAATTTCAGACAAGTGGCTTTAATATGCAAGTACAGGTTGTCCTCTGACCAGCTCGAATATTCTTTAAAGAAATCGACAGCCAATCAAAGCTACATCACATTAAATATTCAATTTAAATCCTTTCCTCCTGCCTTTCAGTAGAGCCAATATTTCAAAGCGGTGCCACTGGCTGATAGTGCTGCTCCCATGAAGAGATCCTTCGTAACCGCTTGGCCTTTGAGCTCGAGGCATAATCATAAATACTTGACTTGTCATTTAGTGTGCAATTTCCGCACTTGCTGCTGGCTGGAACTGGGGCTGGGGAAAACTTGCCGGTTCCGGCTGCCAGGCTCATAATTCCTGTGGAACTGACAGCAAAAGTGGCGCTAATGTGGCAAAGAAGCGCGAAGCTAATCATCCACAAAATGGCGATGTGATCATAATGAAGTTGTAAGTGGGTATAAGCATCATTATTGGGCTGCTTCTGCCTCAGTTGCATGCTGGCTGCAACTTTAATAAGAAAATGATTTCCGTTTGGCAAATTGGAAAAACGTTTGCGGAGTTTGCTCGGTGATTTTTCGTTTCTCGTTTACTTTTTTATCCCTCCTCCCCGTCCTCCTCCGGGTGCATGCCTCGACTATGTCTGTAATCCATTTATATGGTAATTTTGTGCGCTGTGCGTTCCTCGTTGCGCATACGCCACGTGGCCTGTCATAACTATTTCAATTCGCACAACATGTGCCGCAAAAGTAAGAGTAGCTACCACCAGAAGGAAAACCCGTTGCTGAAAAATCAATAAGATGCCGTTACCGCAAACAAAACGGAAACGGATACGGCTACGGAAATAAGCGCAGCAGGTGAATACTAACTCTGCCACTCGATGCGATGCTGACTCCTCACTCCAGACCTCTGCTGAATATCCCCTTTCTGGCCAAATGATTACTTACAGTTTGTTAAACTGCTCCGCTTGAATTTTATTGGTTTGCAGGATAACCACTTTTGCGCTTGGCTTCAGTGATGGTTTCCCAGTTTGGCGAAAATTTGTTTCCAGTTTGGTGTGGAAGCCAACTCCCAAAATATCTGAGGAACATGAGCCAAGATCAGTTAATTAAAATAACAATAGCAGCCTTGAACTTCTAATTAGGGGCTTGTTTTTTGTAAAAGTTTTCTTTCATCAAGTTTTGTGGACTAATCAGGACTATTTTTGAAAAAAAACCTTTAGTTCCTTTAGTATTTAATGGAGAATGGAACAGCTAGTCTACCGGCGAAATCTTTTAATTCTTTTAAAGTCTACCCACTGCCGTAAGGCGAAACACTTTGTGTGGCAACAACTGTGGCGAATATGGCAATAAATTAATAACGATTTTAATTAGTTTTGTTGCCAGACAACACACATCCGAAAAGATACCAAAAGCGGAAGATACAGGGCGACACAAGGCACCAGAACACAGCTTTGCATTTGAAACGGATTTTTTGGAAAACGAGCCACACTTGGGTTCCACCTTTCCGTGCCGTTGTCGCGTTTGGTGTCACAGACGAAAACTAATTTGAAAACATTTTAACACTTGTTTGGCAATTTTGCACTGGTTCCCCGCTGCCACCGCTTTTGGCATTATTAGTTGCTGGTGTTGTCGTTATTTTATTAGATTTCATTTCGGGCACATTTACTTTTGCCAGGCATTATGGCACTCGCACAGAGAGAGTCTGCTGGCCTCTGGCCTGGCCTTATATTGCAAAAACATTTGTTCAAATAACGAGCGTAATAACAATAACAACAGGAGCAGTAACAACAGCAGTGGCAGCAACAGCATAAAATATGTATCCACTTTTATGGAGTTTTAATTTGTTTTGTCGCCGAAAACACTTCCTGGAGGGGAGCGACGGCGGAGCTGGTAATATCCGTTTCACGTTTTCCGAAGCTAAAACACTCAAAAAGTGTAATTACCCAAATGGTGTTATAATTTAGATGTGTGGCATGGTGTGTGTGTGTTGCAGGGGCTGCTATGTTGGAGGACAAATTGAAAGGGCTGAGCAAAGAAAGTTAAAGAAAGTTTTCGTGCAACATTTCCTGATTTTTGGGCGGAAGGAATCAGGGCCAAATGGATAGGCTTTTAGGAGCTATTAAGAAAGAATTCTTTTATTTGATTTTGTCATTAGGAATGAGCACTCAAATATTTGTGCGAGATATTTGCATTTTAATTTACTTGATTTGCAATTACCATTCGGCTCCAATCAATCTCCGATTGTGGTTCAGCCCGTTTGTTGTTTACACTTACCGAGTGGAATTGCATCTCAATTTATAGTTTCCCTTGAAACAATTTGGCCAACGACAGTCATTTGTTCTGTATCTGCACTATCTGGCGCCCGGCCGGGCCACCCGCCCGCCGGCAGATTTGCAAATAAATTACATTGAGGGAAACGTGAGCACTGCAAGCTAAACTGAAATATGTTTTGTAAAATTCCGCCGAAAAATTGCGCAAACATTAAATTGGACAACATGTGCGCGCCTTTTGCTGTAGCTTTTGCAATAAATTTTGCTGATTTACGAGAATGCGATGCGGATGGCGAGCGATGGGAGAGCGGGTAAGGAGGCGAGGCACACGCTTAACTAACTAAATAAATGTTGCAACTTTGCCCCATCTGGGGCTGCATATCAAATTATTTGTTGCACTTTAATAGTGCCAAAGTGGAGTACGCAAACTTTGCCACTTTCTCTCGCTCGGTGCTTGGTCCTTGGTCCTCCTCGGTGGTCCTTGTTTGTTTCGATTTTTTCTTTTCGCTTTCCAAATGAATTGCACATTTGACATTTGGCGAGCCATTTGAATAATGCAACGTCCCGGGGCGGATGCCACTGCAACCAACAGGTGTCGTCGAGTGTTTTTGTGGACCGGCGAAAAGCTTTTAGCGCCTAAAGGTATGCAAATCAGCTGCTCTGCCACAAAGATGCCAGCACTTTCAACTCGGTTTTTGTAAATGCAGAAAAGAAGTCGCGACGGTACTTGTCATTAGTCCCCCTCCTTTCACCGTCCATGGCCCAGCTCCAACCCCTGTGCATTCTCGACCTTTTGCATTCTGGCCACGCCTTTGTTGCAATCTTCGTAGCAAACTTTTCGCATTAGCTCCCCGAGTTTGATACTCCAAAAACTATTATAGAAAAATATTTTTGCAGCTCGAGTGCGGCCCTGGATGCTTGAGCTGGGGCGGTCGGGACGGGGAACTTGATCCTGCAGCTGACTGGTACATTGTATTGACTGTTAGGTGGTTGCGCCCCAAACGCAACAGTGGAGTTATTTATGCATAAATGTTTTATTCCGAAAATTCAAGACTAGGAAATTGCGTTTTCAGTCTGGAAATCGTATCATCATAATCCTATTTTCGGCATAAATATTACAAGGTAGATCATTTATTCTGATAACTTTCCATTTTGTTGCAAGGACTTTCTCCGTTTGAAAACATAAAATTAATATTTCATTTATTTCAAATATGAGCTAAATTTTTCCAACCTTGTCCCATTGCGCTTTTTGAGCACTTTCGTAGCCACCCACATGTGGAAGCGTGCCCGAGAAACTTTCCCATAAAACTGCCGAATGCTTTTCCCTCTTTCCACGAGCGGGGAGCGAGTGTGTGTGTTTGGGTTGCATTTTGTGTGCAGGAGCTGTCGTTGTCGACATCGTCTAGATTGGCACTCGATATTCGCAACTGCATTCCTGCAACGTCACAGGGCTTCCCCCGCCCCAGCCCAGCGCCCCTTTGTATTTTCAGCTTAGTTAACACAAAGGCATATTTAGTTTTCTTCCCATCTCGTCCCGGTCTCCAGACCCGAAAAAACTGCAAAAGTTACTTGCATAAAATTTGATAAATTCGGAGAGACTTGCATGTCTCCTGGACTGACGGCAAATCTAATAAAAAATACCATCCAGGGCTTCACTGTGTACGCCTCAAGCTGCCACTGCGGTCAAAAGTTAAAACGTCGAGTGCCATAGTCAGCTTTTTGTTAGTCAAACTCTTTCGGAGTTCAAGTGCCTGGCAGTTGGCCCCCGAAATTTGTGGTAATTTCCGAAATTGTGCATATGTTCGTTGACCTCTTCAACCTGCCCAGCGTTGTACTGCCAGCCCTTGAATTCAATTACCTTTTTAGGCCCCAAAATCAGCAACCAGCTTGCAAAACACTTTGCTTCCTGTTCAACGGAGTCTTAAAGCCCGAGGCCCCGGCTATTCCATTATCCAGCTCTCGAGGTGAACTTGAACCAACTGTTGCCTCTACTTAGCTGTGATATGTAACTTGTCAGAAGTTTGCTGACGTGCAGATTAAACGCCGAGTGGAGTCTGCCAGGAGCAGTGGGGTATCATTTATCATAAGCTGCGTACTCAAAACATTTTGTTGACACTCCTGACGGCTTGCAGTTCATGGATAACGAATTTCGAGGGCACCGCCAGAGCGCTGAAAAGGGTTAAGCCATTGGGTGAAATATTGTTGTGTTATTTTGCTCTTTAATGGAAGTCCTGGAGGATAAATGATAAAGGCTGTTCAATGCACTACATTGAATGCTTTTAGCACTAGGTTTATGATAACAACTCAATCAAAATTCCATGTCGCGCTGTGACAAATAGTTGTATCCACCTGAAATTAAATTTGGAGCAAGGTCCTTAAGGTCTGGGGGAATAGACAGAGGATACAACGCTCTGCCCAACAGAGCGTTACAAATCACAACAATCATGCGCGCTCAATTGTGCATATTGATTGTGCATATAATGCCCATTCCCCGCGTTGATTGTGCTCACAGGTCACATAGCGAAGGTCCCGGCCCACGACCTAGGAGCCACGCCCCCCGCTGTTACGGCCCACCTCTCCGGGCAAACTAGCTCAAGTCCCCGGACGAGTAGCGTACTTTTGTGACTGCCTGCTGTCTCGGCTGTCATTCGTCTGTGCCCCTGCTCATGTCCCTGTCGCTGTATCTGTCCCAGTCTCGGTCTCAGTGTGCCACAGCTTGTGTTTCCTCCATGGACACAAGGACAAGAGGTTTATCCGGCGCAGATTGTTGCGCGGTTGTCCTAAGGTCGACCCCATCCGCCCACTGAGACAAGTAAAGTAGACTCAGCATTAACTTATTATATATTACATAGAAAAACATATTCCACAAGGGGTTCAAAGTAAGATCTGGACGTTTAAGCTCTTGAATCATATTTAGTATATTTAGTTTTTTGAGTATTTTACAAAAAGTATATTTTTCTCAGTGGACTCGCCGACTACTCATCGTTCTGGGTAATTGTGCGCACTCGGGGCAACCTCGTTTGTCATTGTAAATTATGCGGTTAAATCGTTCGTGGGCCTAGTTTTAACCTCAAAGCGTGGCTTTAAAATAATACCCTGGCACTTGCTTAAAGCTTCTTCCATTTGGGCTTCCAGCCAAAATGAATATTCATGTAGTTTGTGGAACGAAACCCAGCTACTAACTACTTCTGTACTTCCGTGCAATTCGCTCAGCCCTCACTTAAAATTTACATATCTGTTACAAATGCATACAGAAAGTTGGCCAACAATATACATACATTTTTACGCGAAGCAAAGTGTGCTGGATGCTTGAAAAATTCTCAAAACTCTTCAAATATTGCTTAAAATAAAAATACATTTTCGTTTTAGAAGTGCCAGTTGGCTTCTCACTGGATGCTCACGAACAAAATTAAGGGCATGTGTGTAACCCGTATTAGAATGGGTTTTTAATTAAATGTTTTTATGGGCGACACACTTCCTAATAAAAATGAGAATTTCTTAAATTAAACTTCTTGCTTCATGCTCCCCAAAATTCTTGGTAGATCCCAGGATATTGTGCTGTTTAAGTCGCCATTTTCCGGAGACACAACTTCACGTTTCTGCGTTGATGGATTAATCTCTATCACATGTAAACAATTCACGTGCTCCAAGAGTGTCGTTTCCATGTTGTTGTGGCTGATGTTGTTTCGCAGCACTTTCAGCTTCTGGCTTCTGGGCTTTGCACGGCTCGAGCTACCGCGTTGCATCATAAAGTCATTTAAGCATATAAATTGCACTTTTATGTTCCGCTCCCGTCGCACAAACACAATTACTCAGCCACGTTCCACGGAAAAACCATGGGAAAAGGTGAGTGGTTAGGGAAAGACACTTCGTATGTAGAAATAACTGAGCTCCAGAAAACAGTAGCCGCAAAACGACTTAAATATGGTATCTCGTATCTGAGATATTTTAAATCGGATGTGTTAAAAACACGGAAAAGCCAATTTTTTCTTTGGTCTATTTCAGGACTTTAAATATTTCGGCGGTTCTAACGATTCAAGAAGGGAATGAGAAAAAGTTTGAGGAATAAGGAAACCATTTACCTTCGACCCAAATCTAAAATTATGTAAAGTCGATAAAAATTGATGTTGTTGATCTTTAAAAAGAAAATTGTATCCTTTTGCATTCCGATAGGTTAGAAAACGCCTGAGATATCTACTATCGGTATAAGAAGAATTTAAAGAATATACAACTAAAAACTTCTTAAAACCCCAAGTCCTTTCACTCCATTTGGGAGCCTATCCGATGGATATTCATAGGTAGAAGATAGATTTCTATATGAAGAAATTGCGACCATTACTAATATAGATATTGTTTCTTTTTTATAAAAATAAGTCTGATTTTAAAATAGTTTGTTTTTCTTCATTCAAAAATGTCGCGTTTGTACCGCGATTGGGTAAGTTAACTTCCTAATGCCTTTCGATTGCCCAAATACATACATATGTATACAGCAGGCCAATTCATATCTTCATAGCCGATGGCCTTAATTACACTTCTTCAGTTCTATTGTGCCGCGGGGCTGGCCAAACAGCGACATGCTAATTATGGCAGGGAGGGATGCAGTGGAATGCAGAGGGAGATTTCCCCAGTGCCACAAGAGGCCAAAGAGTTATGCATTAATAATGCATTCGCAAGCAGCCCAAAAGCCAAAACGAGAGAAAGCTCATTTGGACACACATGGCCAGGGCACTGGCTTTTGTCAGGAACTGTCGGCATGTTGCAAGCTGCAAGCCGCATTCTTTCTGTTGCCACGCCATAGGCAGAAGCACAGCAACAATGGCATCACCATTGGCAACAACAAATTATAATGCAATTGCGAATGTTCGTCGTTTGTTCATTTCGGTGTCCGTGTGCGTTGCTGGTAAATTTATGCGCTTTCCCAGCGTTTCCTGCATTGACATTTACTTGGGTTATTACCAATGGATGGTTCCATGCAGAACCGACTCGTTCCGCATAAATGCGAAACTGCAATTGTCCCGACAGCCCTCACACGTTCCCCTACCTTTTAGGCACGGTAAAGCTATTGTGGTTTTTGCCATTTTTCCGCCAATTGTTTTTGGGCCGACTATTCCACACTTTTGTTTGGTTTCTGTGGTTGACCGCATCTAGCCAAGCCTCCTTACCATTTAGCCAACGATTTCGATCTATAGTCGAGTTCAAACTAAGTCGTGGAGTATGATTTTTGAGTGTAAATTAAGGTTTCTATTTGGACAGAATATTGAAGACCCAATGACACTCTTTAAACTTTAAAAATTCTTATAAATTCTCTTCTTTCCACGGAGTTTCAACAACTTGTTGCAATCACATTCTTGTTGATAGGAAAAGTTTTAATCGGCTTAATGCATAGCACAACCATATAACTAATTTCTCGCTAGGAAAACTTGGCAGAAGCAGCAGGAACACTAACTATCACCCGAAACTCTGCAGTTGGGGCTCGATAGCACTTAAACACACACTGATCAATATGCACACAAAACATAAATACAGCCTCTCTACAGTTGTGGATGAGATTATAAAGGCTATCTTAAATATAAGAAAAATGTTAGCCTTTTTAGGGTTGTGGAAGAAACCTCAAGGAGTTTCAATGTAAAATTTTTTTAATTTCAAAGTTATTATTTTTATAATTTAAAAATTTATTGGACCCCAAGACTGTAGATGTCCCATCATCCTCATAGGAACATGCAGAATGTAATGGCACATAATTTCAATGCTTGCACAAACTTTAATTAAAACAACTTTGCCGAGCGCTAAGCATCAGTGTCCCAGGCGGCAACCGCATACACGCTCGCACCCGGGCTTCCACAGATACCAACCTCATAGATACTCCAACATACAGTAGCAGATACATACTCTGCCCGCCGGTTGCCGGTTTCCGCTTGCCGCATGACATGACGCTCCTAATGAAGTGCATGAATACCTTAACAAAATGGAACCGCCCGAAATCTATGTGCGTGTCACTGGGAGTGGGAGTGTTTAGCGTAGCTGTGTGCGTGCTCATAATCATTTTGATGGGCACGTAAAATTCAAACTAAAATCACTAGAGCGTTGGCAAACAACGGCGCAGCTGCCAAACCAAAAGAAAAAATATCTGGGGAAAGACAACATCAGCCTGGCAGCCTGGCAGGAACTAATATACAACATTTGCACGTGACTTTGATATTGAAAATGCTTAACATGGCGGCTGTGTGTGGTGCTGTATGTTGGTGTTGGGTGCGCGGGTGAGATACATCTGTAAGTATGCAGACGGAATGGCAGGTCAACAGACGAAAACTTACCGAAACAACTGTATCCCATTTCGGATGTTAACCGGATTTATGAGGAAAGTTTGGTTTATTTTTAATAATATTTGCTTTTATTGTTTTTGCCCAGAGTCCTCTGGTCTGTATCCTCTGTGCTCTGACCCTTGGAATTTATATCCTTTCCTACTTGTTGATGCCTACAATTCGAAAAGTTATCCGGCAAGACCTTCTCACAACACCTGCATTAAAGTGTAAATAGTTTTGCCATTGATCACCGCAGAAGAGAGTAGTTCCGGGGTGTGTACGTGTCTGGCATTTCTGGCAGGAAATGCTGAGCCACCGCATTTATTGGGCAAAGTCTTGACCTCAAGCACAATTGAAAATCTATTGAGTGTCGAGAAAAGGCAGCGGCAGTGGCATTGGGGAGAGGGGCCAGTGATTAAACGGAGGCAATAAAAGCCGCAGGCCGCTTTAGACGCACCAACCGCAGCTGTGCGATAATCTAATGCAATAATTAGGTAATTAATCATATCAAGCACCGCCATCTTACCGACATCCGACAGCCCCACAAATCGCCGTCGATTGGCCATTAAGTCATTGGCCAGCATCTCCCTTCTTCAACGGGCTGCTAATTAAAGACAAACAATACACTTTAAAAATCGCATTTGATGGAAGCCGGCAAGGGCCACCTGGCCCCCATACGAGTTATGAGAATTGAAAGGAAAATATTTAATTAGAAACACAGGGAGCTCGAAGAAAAAACTGCGTAATGGCGTTTACCTGTTGAGCAACAAAGGACTAGAGTGAGAAATAGGCAAATAGGAAAGAGGCTAATGGAATGACGGTTCTGCTTTTATCCCAGGAATTCACTATAATGCTGTTCTGGAAATGAATTTCGTAGTCTTAAAGGTAGAACTTTATAAAACGAAGTTCTCTAATGGAAACCAGTTTATTCAGAATTAAAATTTGTTAGTAGAGATGTTCTATTTTTCTTACATTAAATACGCAGCGCAGAAACAGTTCAGAACGTCAATAAAACTAAACAAACTCCGCGGGATCATACGCCTGACATACCAATTAGGCTAACACTGTTGATTATGAATAAATCGCAGACACGAGGAGGGGAGCAGCACAACAAAGATATAGAACGCGGGAAGACAAAGCCACCAGATGGGGGATGGGGCATAAAAAACAATAGATGGCGGAGGGAGCTGCTTGGAGGGGCAAACAATTTAAAGCTCATCAATTCAAGACAAAGCAGCGCGTTGAAAACAATTGAGCAGTTAATGTTTGTTTACCCCACGTCCTCGAAAAAAAAAATGTGAAAAAAATGGGAGCGTAAAAGATACAGGACTCGAACGAGGCAACAAGAATGAGGAATCCCTCTCAGGGCCCTGGTGAATTTAAAACTGCCCCATGCCCGATAGAAAGCAGCAGAAAAAAATCCATTTTCTTCTTATTATTCTTTCTAAGGCATTTCTGTGGGCAACGTGCCGGCCGACAGAAACTTTTCATAATTGAAATAAATAAAAAACGACCCAAGAGGAGATGGAGAAAACATTTTGGGGGGGCAGGGTCCGCTTGGGAAATCCGCACTATCTATGTTTGTGTATCAATGGAAACTCATTTATTCGTTTATTTTATAAATAATGCCGATTCGTTTTCTGCCCGCCGGACTCGTTGGCTCTGAAATTTAATCAAGCCTCGACCAGGCTGACTGGCAGGCTGGCAGGCCGGCAGGCAGGCGCAAAATAATTTTCGCAAATTCATTTACGCATTTCGTTGTTCATCCTGCCGCCCTAGTTCGATCCTTTGCCACTGGCATGCAAAGCGTTTTTTAATCCCCAGCAACTCCGGATGCCTCGAACAAACGCATTGGCCAATTTGCGGCAAGCAGCAAGTAGCGGCGAGGAAAGAAAAAGCGAATCCAAGGGGGACGGGCAGTAAATGAATAAGTGAAACCGAAGGTTGAAGGCTCTGCAGGCCCTGTGGCAGTTGCAGGAGCTGTGGCGGGGGCCGACTGCCGGCGAACGTTGACAAATGGGGCGAGGCCACTGACCGGCTTACGCGGTCATCTATAAGTTTCAGCTGACGAGCAGAAAGTTGCTCAATTTGAGGCGTCCTTGCCGGAGGCACGACGCCACTGTTGACAATTATCTTAATGAGTGCGGTAGCTGAAAAGATCATTAAATGCAGGGCAAACACATTTTGAGGGTTCTTAAAGCCACCTCACTGAAAGTGAATCTTTTGCTTTAAATTCTGCGACTGAACTATGTCAAACCCATTTCAAATAAACCTTTTAATCCAAGCAGTGTAATCCTTTTACGAGAAAATAAATATTTTTAGACTTGAATAAATGTATATTCTATACGAAAATCATAAACTTTCTGGAGCACAAAAATTGGCAAATATCTTGAATTTAACAAGGGACTAGTATGAGAGTCTCCCTCTTGTATGACCCTTGCTCGTATATTAACAGAATAAATTCGGAAGCTTAAATTCCTGGCCTTCCATTAAGCCAACACTCAAACTCAAAGAGCAAACGTGACCATAAACTACCTTGGCGGGCTGGGGAGTGCATCCCCAGGACTATTTGTGACTTGCTTGTTGGGTTCTTCGCCAACACAAACTAAGTATGTTGATCCAATCAGAGGGAACAGCAACCAATCGTCGCAGCAGCCCCAGACCTCAGGATTCGGTGAATACATTTTCCTTGGGATTTGCGGCTGGCTTCGCCGTGTTCTGTCAACTGTCGTCGGTTCACGTCCCGACCTCTAACCCTTGGCGGGATGCAGAATACGTATTAGGGCGGCTGAGATGGGGCCGGGGCGAGGGCCCATGACTGGGTCTTGCTTTTATTTATTTTCATATTATTTGAGAGCAGCACTGCTCTACTTTCAATAACTGTGAATAAAACTGAATGAATGAACTGGCTAACCTTGCCGCTGGCACGACGCTCGCCGGGTGGCTGATAGTGGGTGGTGGCAAGGATGAGTACGGTGGCCGTCGGCTTCTGCTACTCTGCTTTGTGTTTGGTTTATTAAAATATACATTTTCTTTCCTTTTTTCATTTGGCTTCCTCCATTCTATTTATCTGTGTGTGTTTGTGCACTTTTGGTTTTCTTTACTCTTTAGCTTGGCAAATTTTGCAGAAAAAAATATTTTTTGATCTTTTTTTCCATGTTGCCGCAGGTTAAAATGTCAGCAAAAACTGGACAATATATACTAGATGTACAGTAATTATTAAAAAATTTAAATATCACTCTGACTTGGCATAAGGGAGCGGATAGGCTAGACTTCAAGAACTCATCCCATATTTTAGTATTCATGGAGACATCTCTGAAAGTTAGAAACTTCAGAAGCTATGGAGCTTTTGATATTCCAGGGACCACTGTATATTTACGTTGATTTAATTTTTTTTGTATTCGTTTAAGTCTTGCGGCTTTTGCATATTTCATGCGCATTTGCATGTTCTTTTTTTTCTGCGGCTCTTGCGCTCTCGAAGATTTATTTGTCAGATACGCTCTTTTATTTGATTTATGAAGGTGCTCCCGCTCACCTCCGACCCCGAGGCTTTGAGGTCGCCGATAAGCTGGAGAGATGGAGCTGCCCAGGAGAATTGTGTCAAACAAACCTCTGTGCTTCCTCCCCTCGGTCAGGGGGAGTCCGTGCTCCAGCCCCCGATGCCTACTGCCCATTGTGGCCGGTAGCCTGTCCGGTTGTCCAGCTGTCCTTCGCGTCCACCACCAAGCCACCCACCTTCCGCCGAGATGCCCGACAAGAGCCCTCTGGATCCTAACCAGCCGGTGCTGTATATCGAGCATTGCCGGTACCGCCAGAACTACAGGCGCATGGCCCTGAATCTCCACTCTACATTGGCGGAAGCCCTGAGGGCCATCCACCCGGCGGTGAAGCTCCAGCTGAGGATCAACGACAAGGGGATGCCACAGATCGGATCCTTCGAGGTTTCCATCGCCTCTAACCCCACTGACGATGCCAAGTCCAGGCAGAGGGTCTGGACGGGCTTGAGGAGGATGCCCAGTGCTTCCAAGATTCCCCACGTCGACGATATCTTCACCCCCGTTTGCCATGCTCTTAGGCTGTCGGATCCCCAAACGGAGTCACATCGGCGAGTGCTGACCAACCTACGGCACAGCGAAGGCAGCCGGACGAGGAGACAACTCCAATAAACAAATTGGTTCGTGTAGTTTCAAGAAACTAAACGGTGTTTTATCTTTTGGAAATACTTACTAGTTATTGTGACTTGGTGGGGAAGGTTATACATAAAATTCAAATAGCTACTTTTCGGAGCTAATTACCAGAAGAGCTGAGGCGAGTGTAGATAACTAACAGCCAAAAGTAGCCACGCAAAGCTAATGAAAATTCCGCAGAAAGGTCAAGAGCCATTTTCTTGTTATTTTTGCAACTCTTCTCCGAAATGGTCCTGCCGAATTTTCATTTTAAAGCCAGCAGCCTCGCCAAGTCAGATAAGGGTAACATTAAGACTCGAAACTAATGAAAAGCCAAGCCGCGTGCCTGGGAAAACTCCGCTTTGCCTAACTTGAGTGTGATGTGTAACTGCATACAAGCGGCAGTTATGGCAGCGCCAAAGGATGCAAATGAGAATTCCTTAAGGCAGTGTAAGGACTTGTGCCTGTCTGGGTCCCCCCCACCCGACATCGCTCCACAGAGTCCCTGCTCATTTTCGCTGGCAGCAGTCGACTCGTGGCGGGGATCTTTGAAACTGCAGGAGCATCTGCAGCTCAAGTTGAGTGCTGCATTTCGGCTTCATCGCATCTCGGTGAGCACACAGTGGGCGAAAGAAGTCTGCGCCATGGCGGAGCAAGGAGCACAATAAATCCCCTTCTTTAAAGTAGTTGTATAATATTTTATTTGGCAAAGTATTTCGTTGTCTGACGTCCTGCCTTTTGCTTCTGCTTGTGCTTTTTCCTTCATGACTTAAGTTTTCAACACACGCACTGTGCAAACACATACACCCACCCACACTCGTTGAATGGAAGGGCACACACATGGGCCAGGAACCGGATACAGTGCTCACAAATAATTAATTTGATTTTCCCTTGGAAGCTTTTTGGGGATCTGGCTATTGTTGCAACTCTCCAAATCAAAATACTTTCATTAGATAAAATGTGAAATTTTAGTTTCGAAATTAATTGGTGTAATTGCAATTTAAATAATATCAGTTAAAGGTTTAAGCTTGAAAGGCTAAGTACCATTCATTTACCACAAAACAAATTTATTTGTTTTGTTTTTACAAAGTTTGCCCACATCAGCTGCGAGATTATTTGCAATGCAACAAAATCCTTAAAGAGCTTACAACATTTTCGATTTCCCTGGAAAAAACCACTGTACCGAGAGGCAGTAGTGCGCGCTCCTTGACAGGACGTGGCTGGCCTGGCCCTGAAAGGCAGCATAAGTAGTGGAAAAAGGCAGCATATTAATCTTGCAAGCAACAACGCTAAAACAATACATAGCAACAGCCATGATGCACTGCAGCACTACTTGCACCACTACTCTTTTCGGGCATCTTTCCTTCCGCCTGTAAACGGAACATGAAACTAAATCGTTTGTGTGTTCCTTTTGTATTTTTGCACAAAGTAAATGAACTTCATTATAAATAAACCGTCTTTTCTTATGTTTCCTTCCCATTTTTGCTCGCCCCACCACTGATTTTTTTTGGCTTTCTTAGCTTTCGGTTTCAGTGTCAGTCTTGTTAACAGAAATGGCGCATTTTGTTGGTGTCTGCCAGCTGTGTCCTGGCTGCCAAAAAATATTGCAGACTTTTGGGGCGCGACGGGATTCTTGCCAACAACCTGATCACGTTTCGCTTAAAGTCTGTGTTATGATTTATGTTTCCATAATTACTTTGCAATTTAAACCGAAACTTGTTGAAGGTTTGAACTCGTTTACTCGCTATTGATGGAAAATTTAAATAATTGTGATAGTATTGGAGTACGAGATTCCTTGCCATTCTTGGCTTATTTTTAACTTCACAGCCAACTCAGGCAGCTCAATGAAATTCTTGTCATTTTTGCCGAAGCTCCAGCAAATATTGAAAAAGATGAATAAAAGGAGAGGCGAGCTAAATGCTGTTTACGCACATTTTTGCAGTCAGGGAGACAGTTCTTTCAGCCATTTGCCTGCCAGCTCGAGCATTTTTCTAGTTCTCACTTGGCGCTAGGGAAAATGGTTTTAATAATATTTCAAATTGACATAGTCGAAGGCACTGATGACATTCAATTAGCGGGGAGCACTTTTTCGAGCTGCAACAAATGATAAGTGATTGGTCTCTGGTTTGGAAAGCAGAAACTGCATTCTTTCCCGATGACCAGAAACCATTAATCAACTACGAGAACCCTTGACGGGCTATCATTTTTCCGGGACGTCATCCAGCTTATCCAAGAGCGCAAAAATAGTTGTCAATTTATTTAGAGTATAGAATTCATTTGATTAAAACATTCCCCTCTATTCATTTGGGCTTTTATTGTCACATTCAGTTCGCTCAAAAGCAAATCCATTTTGCAAAAGTTAATTAAATTTTTCCTTTCGAAGCATCTGATGCATGACCAAAAATAATACGGTATGAACGCATTTTAAATAACTGAAAAATGCCCTCTTCTTGCCCGCATGAATTATGAATGCCCAGAATTTATCAAATGTCCATGCCGAGAGTCATCGTTCTGAACCGAATTCAATGGGCTAATTGACATTCTGTTTGACCGTGTTTTTTTGTATCGGTTTGTTAGTTTGTTTGTCTACATTGTGCGCATAATGCGGATGACATCGATACCGCTCTCCCCAAGCCCCAAACTCTAATCCAATTCGTTATCGTCATCGGCTCGCCGGTTGTTTAATTAGAAGTATTAGCATTGATATGGTCGGTGAGACCGCAGGTATCATTCTAATTTGTTCAGTATTATATTGAGCGTTTGGTGGATTTTCGTACCTCCCACAAAACAAGGATAAATGGAAATATATATGCACTCCTGCAGACTCGATTTCGATTTCAATTAAAAGACAGCACAGAACACAGAATAAGGCCGGAATGCAAATACAATTTTTTGACATTTTTGCAACCGAGTGCGGGCGGTTGGGTGTCTGCCAAGGTGAGTGAAAGGCAAAGGATCTCTCGGCCACTGCCGACTGACAGACAACTTTTCCAATCTCTGCCACTCATTCAGGGGGAGTCCACTTTTTTTTTGGGATGGCCAAGACATACGCAAGTGACAGCTGTAAGCCTTTAAATTGGACTTTCAACATCTGGCACAGGATTTTTGAAATATTATGTATATATTTGATTCAATCGTAGATCCAAACTTAACTCAAAGTAAAAAAATATACACAAAAATTTGCTCTTTCATACGCGTTGTATACGTAATGTGTATGCACCATTTTTGGGATACGCTGCGTATACGTAATTTTTTTGGTGCGTTGCGTATACGACCAGTGTTTTATCTAAATAGTCGTATCTTTATATCTTAAAGATGCAGTTGCTGCCTCTAATAATGAGTTTAGAGAGGCGAGTACTATACAGTCTCTCTTTAAAACCCAATAAATGTTAAGATTTAAAAACCCAAATTAGTGGTTTAAACACCGCATATTTTTAAAGCCGTTTAACTCAAACTACAGGCAATCTAGCACTTCAATCTCTGTTAGAAGGAATGTTGGAACATCCTATTCCCCAAAGAGCCCATACCGAAAAATATGCCAACAATACCAACAACTGCCCGTGTCCGAGTGTCATTCGTGATGATCTATGGATGGTAGCATAAATTTTGACTGCTCAGCTCGGGGGCGGCCCTGTCGGTCCGAGTGCGACAGACCCCAGCATTGAGGGGCATCGATGCTGCGACGAGAATTGAATTGAAATTTGAAATTTCAGAAAAGATTACAACTATACTATCTGGTTCGGCTGTTTGTTGCACATTGCATGTGTGACTCTTGTTGGGCGCTAAAAACTGATTGCCGGAAAGGCTTGTAATTGGTTGCACATGCAACCGAGCTATCGAGCCACCGAGCGGGTGGTGGTCGGGCATTTTCTGGAGGAAGTGGCTCACTGCTGATTGGGTGGTGTGGCATACTCATGGGCATTGTGGCAACATCGGTTTGTTTCACTGTTTTTAGCATTATTGTTATTATTTTTGCGGCGAGCGGAGAGCGCTTGTTAATGATTTATGCATTTTGCATGGTGCATAGAAATGACATTGCAGTTGTGCCAACTAAATGTGGCAATCTGTGGGTGGTAGCGTGTTTCGCTAATTTAAATGCACATTTGGGGCACGGGATTGGAGTGGGCTTGCACGTTAGTGGCGTTGGAGGTCCTAGTGGTGGTGACATGCCGATGCAACCACATTGCTGTCGACAGCCACGACTTCTGTGATTTATGCTGCCACGGCCATTAGCCCACCATCCACTGTTCGTTCACAGGATGCCAGCTAACAGGACGCCAGCGGAACAGTAACTGGCTAACAGAAGAAGAGCATCCTGGCAAGAGTAAATTGCCCAAAGAGCCAGCTCTGCTAACACGACACTCTCCGGAAGGACACTCTCTTTACCTCTGTTATTGGTTTTAAGAGTGCCTACTGCTCTTTCGCTGATAAGGACCTAACATAATGTTCCGCTTCTGGCAGGACAACATAAGGACCATTAGTTGGGCATAGGTCAGTAATTTTGGTAAAAACAAATACAAAACCCAAGCACGTGAAGCCATAAATCATTGGTTTTCGCCCAGAGTTTTTCATGTGCAGTGTTTTATGGGGGCTTCTCGAAGCTAGTTTATATATCAACAATATTGCATCATGGTGTAAGTTTTTATAAATTGAATTCTTTTAAATTACATTGCAACATGTTTTTTTTAAGGTTCCCAAATAGAGCTCGAATATAATCCATAGAAAACAAGCCATTGTTTTAGCAACGCCTCTTTTACTGGCCATCATTGTCTGTCAAATGACTTAAGTTCGAATATGATTTAACGATTCTATAGTGGCACCCTTTGTGGTTGGTTCTGGCAGAAAACCCTCCTAAATTCCACCTCAAACTAAAACACATTAAAAATTCAGCTCAGTCATCGAAAGAACTGAGCAACAATCCCCGCAAAAAAGAAACCACAACCAAGGGAGGGCAAAAATAAAATACTTAAAGCCCAAAAGTGAATCTGTGTTCCTTTTTTAGCCTGTGTGTTGCTCACGTTGCTATTTAAGATTCATTTAACTGCAAAACAATGTTGAAAAGCAGCCAGAGAGCTGCAACGAATGCGAATATACCCTGAGATACTTTTCGCAGGGAAAACTCTATGTTTTGCAGTCACTTGATCCACTTGGCCAGCTGTTTTCAAGCAGAGTATGTTGGCGGCAGAGGCTGACATTGGTTGGGGCCGTGGCTTTTGGCTGTTGTCGTTGCTGCAACCGGGGCAAATTACGTGAATCAGCGAATTTGGCAACAAGATACGGCCAACGATAGCCGGATCGCAGGCATCGGACACCACTAACGAAAGCAGTAACAACACCAACCACATAACGACGCCGCGGCCAATTGCCGATTAGCATCACTCTCGACCAGAGGCGGAGAGCGGGGTTGAGGACCAAAGCGGTTAACAAACAGGACTCCTGCCAGGACACGGGGCCGGAAAAAAGTGCTCGACGGATATGCAATCGCGAAACAAAAGGGCAACGATTTGCGTTGAGGAGCGAGGCAAGAAAACGTGGCGTGACTGTAAGTGATTGTAAGTGAGTGGCGAGTGTCTAATGAAGCCATCGCTGGTGGCCAGGCGGGCTAAGGGCCTAGAGCACTGAACAAAAACAGAGTACCTTTTCCCAGATAAATTTGAGAATGATTTCTTTAATATGGAAAGCACTGGGCCTAAACATCAATCACCAAGTTCTAACTCGCTCTCGCATATCTTTGCAGGAAATTATTTATTTCAGTGAGCATCCTGGAAAGGCTTTAAGAACGGCAGCCAAAAAAAAAGCCTAGGCAGGGCGTAGACAATGGAACATGGCCAAGAGACAATGATGACGCCGAAACGTTGACGAGGACCTGCCACCGAGGGTGCTGAGCTTGGATTTGGAGGACTCAATGCCCGCCGCGACGGGTGTCAATATGAAAATGAATGCGTGTGGTTTCCTCGTGCCTTTTTTCGGTGGTGCCCCACCTTGAGCTCGTTCCTATGTGTGGATATGAATTATTCATAAAATGGCAATGGCACTCTGAGCAGCGACATGAACAAGAGCAAGTCGTGACGAAGGCATTGGAATGTGTGTAGTCCCAAAAAAAGGAAGGGCTGTTGGTTATTGTCGCTTCTGGTTTGTAATACCCTTTCCAGGGGTAGAATTTCCATTTCTTTTCGGGAAAATTGGAGTACTGTTTAAGAAACAATCTGGTTGAGAATCAATTTAATATTATTAAAATATACGCCTTAGCAAGAATTTAAAAAGCATATAGAGAGCATTTCAAGGTCCTTTTATTTTATTTGGCGGTAGTTTTATTTTTGGCCACCTCGGAAAGTGCACAACTCGGAAAGGGCCAACAACAATGAGTCGCCATTTGAGATGCCTGCCACATACACACGCGAACACTCACCTTTATGCATATGCAAGTGTGTGAGGGGGGATGTGTGTGGGAAAACTATGCGACATAAAATGTAACGAGGCTGAGTGGGGAGGGCGATGAAAATTGTTGAGTCACAGAGATGGCCGAGGTCGCTCTGGGCAGGTTAACCCCGGGTCGGCGTGCCCAGCTTTAACCCCCATTTGCCAAAGTGAAATTAAGGAGATATCTCGCCGCGAAATAACTTGAAATCAGTGAGGGGATCTCGGGGCATGCATCTCTTCAGCTGGATCAAAGCGCAGTACAAGGACTTGATCTGCCTCTTGAATTCCCCAGCTAATTAGCGAAATGGAAACGCTTATTACATCGATGGCGAAAGTTTTCGGCTCCCGAATAGCTGCGTAAACTAAGTCTAGGAAAATGGATGGAAAAGTGAAACTCACCTGACGTTTCCAATGGAAATTCAGCAAACCAACTGGCACTCGACGGCAACACAATCACACTCATCATCGACATTAGCGACAGCCCCCGCCCTCATTCTCGGCAGGCTTAACCCCTTATCCACTTGGATCTGCATGCATAACAACGACAAAAGCCATAATATTTGTGCAAAATAACGAGGCAGAAAAAAAAGGAAAAAAATTAATCGAACTACGACAGGAGCAAAAAGGAAAGAGCCCTCGGAAAGGGCGGCGGGAAAAGGATTGCAAAAACTGGGGAGAAGCTGGGCTGCGTGTGCTCTTTCTATATTTGCATATAAATTTGCATATGTCTGTGAACAGTGGATAAAACAAGCTTTTGTACATTTCAGGTATTTTTTATGGAGGAATGTATATTGGAGTGGAATATGGGCAATGGTTTTTAAACTTTTTCCCAGAGAATGTTGGCTAAACGGTCCTTCTATGGAATTATCGTTATTAACCGGCTTTATAAATAATAAAAGTGTTTTGGCTTTGCGTTTGTTAAATATATTTACTATTGATTGAAAGGAGAGGTGGTTCCACTGTGGGACTCAGGACTGGCTGTGTTTGTGGTTTTGCAGGTTAGCATTGCAAATGCTCGCGACTTGGCTGCGAGCTTATTCAAATGAACTGAAGAGTGCTCCGCTCAGATAGAAGAGGGTATCGAGGAGTGGCAGCCCGGAGGAGGGCCGAAATAACATTGTAGGCCCAGTTGCAGTCGAGAGAGGCAGCTGCGTAATTAGTTCAGAGCTTGAAGGATTTCATTTGGCGAGTTGTGGCACAGTTTCATTTCATTGTGGCTTTCCGCAAGTTGTGCGGGCTACATTTTTCATATCCTCCAGCTTTCACTTTCAGCAAACATTTGGCCTCCTTTCGGGTCGCAGTCACGCCCACCCCAGGCCCTGGCCTAGGCACACTTCATTTGTGCGGTAATAGTTATTTGCGGACAGTAAAAACAAAAAGGACATAAAACAATTATAGTCCCGGCGCTGCAGCGCATAAAAAGGAGCGGGCCAGAAACCTTTGACAAATTTTTGTTGCCAGAGTTCTGCACTTAAAGACCTCCGCCGACAGGCTACAGTAATACTCGCCATACTGGCAAGGATAATGTTTAGCCAGCTCATACTTGTAAGAGGGCTTGGACTTCACTGTGTTGTTTGAAGCCTTTTGTCGCGGGCAAACAGCAAACTGACTTGCTAATGAAAAGTTTATTGCTCCGGGGCTATATGTACTTAGAGCTCCGTCCGCCAAGAACTGTCAGTGGTTGTCCTGGAAGCTGATGGCTCCCGAGCTTGTGCTCCTGCATATGCACGGTGGAGCTGGAGCTCCTCCTGTTTTGGCTTTGCCGCCTGTCATCTGTTTAGTGCTAATATTATTTACACCAAACAGGAGTGGGCGGAAGGACATGGGATGACAAAGCGACACAGACGCACAAGCACTTTATGTGAACGACGCCCTCCGGCATAAACTAGAATTATAACGCACACTCAACGTGATGCGATGCGTTCTGGAACAAAGGAGTTGCGCCAAAGGGTAGCCCGCAAAAGTATGCTACGTTTCGGGAGTGCGGGTTGGGTCTGTTTCTAAGTATATTTTAAAAGCAAAATTTACCAGCCGCATGCCATCAAAAGGGCAACAGACGCCAGTGGCGTCAAATGAACATTATGCATAGCCCGAGGGCAGCCAGCAGGAACCGAAGGATCGTACTCAAGGATTAAGGAGTGTGACTGGATTTCTATATGAGCGTCAGTGTTTTTGTTCGTCGCCTGAGCTGGCTTTCCCATTTATTTCGGGTCGTGTTTGTCCAATAAACCTTGAAAACTCATTAGAAAATTTTCAATTATGCAAACAGCAGCAACACAGAACAAGTTACTGTGGCAATCGATTGGAGATGGCATTTTATTGCAATAGTACTACACTTTATGGCTTGTGTCTCAAAGTCGAAATCCTGACAAAGTCCGATAATCCTGCACAGATTTGACTATTTCGAGTTTTCCGATTTTCGTGTTACTCCCCAAAGACCTTCCGCCCCATTAATCGATCATCTCTAACGCACACACGGCCCGGCATTAACCCATGTGTGTATGCTCAGGTATTTTACGAGCTTTATATTGATAAACAATAAAACCACCCATCGTACCAATTCACACACACATGTATCCGCCAGAAAATCCTTCACCCCGCCTCCCGTGTCTTCCTGCTGCTTTATAAATTTTTATTTTAATTTTATTTATTTTGTTCGGCGTGGCTTTTATGTATTTATGGGCCAACATGCAAATGCAAATTGAAAAGGAACATGAGCAGCAACACGGAGATGCCTCGGCGAAAAATGATTACGAGCATTTGTACTTCCCTCTCGCTCTCTTATTTCACGTTTTATTTTCTTTATAATGCAATAAATAATTTTATTATGTGCCGAGACCAATAAACACATTCGAGGCGAACAAATAATCGAATACAAGCAAGTGCAAGGCAGTCGGGCGAGATCCGCATATAAATCATGGGTGCAAAGGGTGTCCTGTAGCATTCGCAGTCCCAGGACCTTGCTGATTTTGGTGGGAAATAGCTTTATAAGCCCCAAAAGTAATGGATTTAATTTAATTTTTATTTGTTTTGTACCATAAGTGGAAATTGATTATGTAAAGTGAAAACAATGGAGTTAAGTTATTACCTATTGATATTATTGTTTTATTTAAGAAACTGAAAAGTCCTTTATATTCTTTAACCTAAGAATAAAAAACACACTTCTTATTTTAATTTAAATAAATATCTATTAAGAGTACTCCAAAGTCGCTTTCACCCAATATTGCTACTCAATCTTTTCGTTTCACATTGACATTGGGAAATGAGTTTTGCAATTCTTTAGCAATTTTCACAGCCTCTCAAATACAGACACGAGTGGAAGGGGGCCCTGTGGGAGGCTACTTAGCCACGCCCCTCACATGGTGTGTGGCATGGTTAGACGCCCGGCCGTAATGCTGGAAAATCCGCAAAACCCTGTTAGCCTAAGCTCATTGGGCAACCGAGTATGTGGAATGGGGATAACGAGTTTGCCAGGCAGTAAGGATACCCCCTGGCAAGAACTGCTAAGAATTCCCCCTTATGGCAGTACAAATGATATGCGTATTTAAATGGAATGGTAGCAGCAGCTTTTCCAACAAAGTAAATGGGGTACAAGGAAAAGGCGCACAAAGTCAGAGACAAAGGGGTAAGGTGCTCCCCAAAAAGGGGGCTCTGCTCTGAGATTTTCTTGGCAGGAGAAAATGAGGAAAATGGTTAAAATAAATGGCAGCGTGAAGAGGGATTGCCAGAACAATTCCGGCATTATTTATTTACACTTGTAATCGTTTATTGCCATTTATATGGGAGAGATCTGACAGAGTTTCCCAAATCCAGTGGTTGAGTAAAATGGAATACTTTTCCATAGTTGGTAAATCAAAACCATGCACATTGCAGGATGGCGGGATGCAATGGCAAATATTAAAAACGTTTGATTAGAGTTGGCCCTGGGCGAAGCAATCATACCCAGCTTGATTAATAAATGTCGCGCTTCTGTGGCCCATTGACAAATATTTCCAGACCGAAGCCCATTCAAGCCATGCAACCACTACAGGCAGCGATTTCCTGTCAATAAGCCTTGTCAGCAACATGAAATTAACGCTATTCAGGCCCGGAAGGCGCCATGCAGGAATTCTTTCACATTGCGACAAATGTCTGGCTGCTGAATCCGAATTCCTAACTCTGACACTTTCAATCAGCCAGCCATGGATTGCGCCTTCCTTCCTCCGGAGTCCGGGTCGCCCTGTGACATCGTTGGGAGGAAATGCCAATGCCGCTCAATAAATGTCATTACATTGTCAAGTGCATATTAGCGCCATAATTGAGCGGCGTGAGCGGAATTTTCCCAGCCAGTCTCTGTGAAATTCGGAAAAGCACGAAGGAGAAGACAGGACATACCAGGCGAGAAAACATACAAAAGGATGAAAAGCTTTTCTTTTGTGTCTTTTAATGCATTCTGTAAAATATTTTTAATATATATGTATAGGATAGAGGGAGCTCTGACTTATAGATCGATTCTGTATAAGTTAACATAAATCCTATCATGTTTGTAAGCTACAATTGCATGTTTTATTTTCATTGTTGTAATACTGCTATTTACCTCTTTTGTAGAACATTTTTTTAACATTTTTTTTATGTTACAACTCCCTGGATATGATTTTGTTTTCATAAATGTCCCCTCACCAGCTAGCCAGTTAGCCAATTTAAAATCAAAGCAATTGAAGCCCCAACTAATTAACTGAATTCAGAAAGTAAAGTTCATCGCAAATATAAGCAAACACTTGTTTGACTTTTGCAAATTAATTATTTAATTTAATGCAAACATTTTTCCAACACACAACAAAGTAGACAAGGCCAATTAAAATTGGCCGGAAGGAGGGTGGGACGGTGGGGAGAGTGGCAGAGTAAACAGGAGGCAAAACAAATTTTGGCCAATACAATTTTAATGGGCCAACAAATTGCAAAGCCAGAATAACAACAAAAATTTATCAACAAACTTAAGATTGAAATTTTATGCGCAGAATAAGCAGAAAAAAATGCGTTGGCCATTTCCTGGTCTGGTTGGCCGGAATTCTCGCATTTTCCGGCTCAACGCTTTGCAGACCAAAACTGAATTTATAAACCAAAAATGCATGATAGCCCTACTGCTGCTGCCCCCACCCTTGGCCGTCTCGTTTGCGGGTTTTGCGGCTGTTGTGGCGACCTCAGCCCACAACAACAGAGAAAAAGAGTCCAGCATCGAAAGCCACCAGAATTATCATTACAACGGCAAAAATCTCTTGCCAGTTTCCCGGACTTCTGGCCTTCCACCCACGCCCTTCCGTTCTACTTCTCGTTTACGATTTGCGGCTCGATTTGCTCAATTTTTATTTTTGTTTTAATTTTGTTTTTTTTTTTCAATTTTTAGTTTATGCCGTGGCAGGCGATAAAATTGGGTGGGCGTGGAGCAGAGGCACGAAAACCCGCCCAGAATTATTAGAGGAGTTCTCATCGTTTTCGCGTTGGCCCGACTCGCTGGCTTATGTTTTATGGCCTAGTTGCCTAGTCGGGGCCAAAAGCCAAAACTTCGCATACCTTTACTGCAGGACTAAGTATGAGTAATTTAAATATATAAAATGTATTTGTGAAAACATAAGCTCGTCTTTAAATCGTGCATTCACCAAAGCAGTTACCATTTGACTTTAAAAAGGCAAACTTCAACTGGTAAGTCACATACCCGTTCTTTTAAATTCATACAACACAATTCCTCGTTGCTCTAAATTTATGACTATCGGGCCAAGTTAGCAAACATTGAACGAGAAAAAATTGTTCGGCAAACAAACGGAGGAAAACAAACCAAAACACATGGAAACATAACTTGGCATCATTATACGAGAGAAGAAATGGGCGGGTCTGCAGAACTTCTCGTACACAGATATATTTCCACCCAGTTGTGAGCTCTTGAACTTTACTGCACTTCTTTTTACTTTTTCAGGCATTTTTTTTGTTTGCTTGTAGTGTTGTAGATTTATGTTTTATGACCAGAGAGTGTCTACAATTCTTGGCTGGCGATAGCCGAGCAAAGTCGGGCTTGGCTGGCCCCCAAAAACAAATTCAAGTCTAACTCATGGCGAGTCATGTTGCAATATTGATGACCGCGGCTTGCTAAAGACAATATGAGTTCAACGACAAAATCCCCAAATAATAATAATTTAGGTTGGGTCTACTACAACCCCCGCTCCGTAAATAGACTTTCCAGAATAATAGACAGACACATAGCCCCCGGGCAGCCAAAATGTATCATAAATATTTTGCGAGAAAATGAAATAATAAATGCAGCAACAAGAGGTGTTTCGGATGTTGGCCAAATTGTATTTGGTATTGCATTTCGAACTTTGACTGCCGAACAAAGCCCGATAGCAGTGTCATTTGAACCTGAGAGTGTGTACACTGCCAGATAATATTTAAAGGACTGAATAAGAGAAAACATTTATATTAGTTATAGCCTCTATCATCCTTTTTATAAACCTTCCAGATGAATCGCAGCCTCGAACGTGTTTTTAATAGATTCATTTTCAATTACCCATTTTTATTTTGTAGTGTATTTCTATGGTATCCTCTATCTCTGCTTGTTGCTGGCTGTTTTCACGTGCATTTCCGCGTGGACGGGGCGCGATAAGTGAAATCAACGTCGCTTACAACGCCAACCAAAACACGAGATACAAATTGTTTAACACAAATCGCACTGCCATAGTGCCATAGTGCCATGCTGCCATTGTACCATTGTGCTCTGCCTGTTTGGGTGTTTAGCTTGTTTTGGGTGTTATCCCGCCCAAATGTGCAAGTGTCGAGGCGATAACAAACTGGAACATTGCGTTGACAAGGCCGCTGGAAAATGCGAAGGGACAGGTGCGACAGTTTGCTAAATTATGATAAGGAAGGTGGGCTAAAGCTTGATATTTGTGCACGGAGTTTAAATTTTCAGTTTTGGTGTTTCCATTTGGAGTTTAAAAGAGAGCTATTAGGGTATATGTGTTGAATAGCTCAGAAATTAATCATTTCATTAGTCATTTAATCAGAATAGCTATCAAGTATATCTCTTTATCAATCCGCACAGGCTCAGTCACAGTCGCAAAAGTATTTTCCACGAAAATATTAGGGTGCTAATTATGGATCAAGGCTTTCCACAAATATTTCTACTCTTCGACACATATCTTCAAAAGAGAAAAGAATTGAAGATGCAGTTTCTATTATTCCTTTTTAACGTAATTCTACTAAATTGAAATTTTCAACTTTTTCATGAATCGGTCCACAAATTGTTTTAGGTATTCCGCTCAAGAATCGGATTACTATTGGAAAACATATAGCCATCGCTGTGGGCCATATTGTGCCTCCATGCATTTTCCCCATCTTTAAAAGGGATCCTCCAGGAAATTTGAGAAAAAATCCTTAAAATATTTTATTTCTAGATTTTTATGAAGATCGCTATTCGGTCCACAAATCGTTTAACGTATTCCTTTCAAGAATCGGATGACAATAGGCACAAATATAGCCATCGCTGTGGGGCATATTGTGCTTCCATGAATATTCCCCATTTTTGAAGGGGATCCTCCAGGAAATTTGACAAAAAATCGAAAAAATATTTTGTTTCTAGATTTTGATGCAGATTGAAAGGTTATCAGCCAACAAATCGTTTAAGGTATTCCGCTCAAGAATCGGATGACTATTGGCAACGAAATAGCCATCGCTGTGGGCCACATTGTGCCTTCAGCTTGAGAATCGGATGATTTTTGAAGATATGGGTGAAAAAATAATAATATTTTCATGGAAATAAATCCGAAAGCGAACGTTCATAATCCTTTATTTTAGACTTGAAACTTGACTTGAAGACTTGAAAACTATAATGTAAACTTCACTTAACCACGAACTTCCACTTCATTAGAAATCCAAGTACGAGCCCCTTGCTAGGTTTTTGGCGGAAATTCGAATCCGAACAATTGAGTGCTTTTCCTGACTGAGAAAACTTATCGCAGGGTGTCACTAGCACCGCAGCCCATATTATCCCTGCCCTCCTCGATCTCCACTGAATGATGTCTGCGTGTCACACTTTCGGCCAAAGTGCAATTACCTATTTGTGTCACGTGCAATTTGGGCGGAGTGCAGCCGTCGAGGGCGATGTGGGATGGGCGTGGCAAGGCAACCGGTTCATGGGTTGCACATAAATAGTGAGTGCATCGAAGTCAGTGCCGAAATGCATGGTTGCTGCTGATTAGGGTACTGAAGCATTTTGGCTGCGACACGAGGCTGCCGAGGCTCTTGCAACAACAGCCATCCGAGGAGCGGAGCAGCGGCAACATACCCACAGAAACACCCAAAATCAAGAGCAGAGCTATTGTCAAAACATCAGGAACAAGTCTAAAGGGCACTGAAACAAAATTTCGAATTTGGACCTTCTCCTGTTGGATTTTCTAGGAAAAATCGAAGCTCATATGTACAAGGGTTTCTTTCAGTGTCTGGTATGCTAGAAGGCCTCCTCTTCCTTCACCCCGGTTTCTGGCTTTAGCCGCTGTGACGTGCCAATTGTGCGGCCACCAAATGTCTGGTCGTTCTTCGTGCTCCTCCATCTTCTTCCTCTGTCAGCGACACTCCCTTACACGTACCCCTTTCGCCCCACGTCTGTGGCAGACGCCCCACTCCTGCCAGGATGCTTAAATCACGTTAAGATTTCCAGTCCTGCGACTTGGCATGTTTTCTCTCCCACTCTGTCCAACAACGCCTCCTCCACTTCACCCACTGCACACGGAAAATGCAAACATCGCTCGGGCAACAACTGTTTTCGGACCTCCCACAGCCCCTTTTCACTTTTGAAGGGCGTGCCGTGGTAGTTTGAGGATGATTTCTGATTCAGAATGCAGATTTATGTATGTTTTCGGAGAAAATAAGAG
Source organism: Drosophila bipectinata (assembly GCF_030179905.1). Lineage (NCBI taxonomy): Eukaryota > Metazoa > Arthropoda > Insecta > Diptera > Drosophilidae > Drosophila > Drosophila bipectinata. Next base: position 18,372,309 of record NC_091736.1, on the reverse strand, counting down.
GAAGGGAACCAGAAATTATTGTTTTTCATTACTAGATACATGATGGTTCTATAAAAACCTCTTATTAAAACCTGTATCCTAGTTCCCTTTATTTTTAAGCACACTGCCCATAAATTAGCACCATTTTTGTGGCATTTCATATTCAAAACTGTCACATCCGCTCGGAATGATAGTACACCACTCACGTAATACCCGCGTGGTGTCCTTCACTCAATCACATCCCGTCCAGTGCCATTTTCGCGGCAATTCTCCCTCCATATAAGCTACTCGAAACTCCAATATCTGCGCTAGGACACTGCAGCTTGATCGGAATTGAATACGTGCGGCCCTGTCGTAATAGCCAGATTTGCTTCCGGACCACGACAATAATATTTACGGCTCTTCGGCTAAATTCCAATTAAAATTGAATGGCTTTAAGTGCAGGCCGGACTTCTTGTTGCGACTTATATTTAACAGCGTTGTCCAGCTCCCCCGCAACGGATTGGAGCAAAAAAAAGGGAAAACCGAAAAACAATATTCGAGCGATTTGTGTGGATCTAAAAAATGGATAGGCCGCGGCCACCTTCGCATGTGTTGGCGCTGGCCAGCAATTAGAGTTCTACAGCGGCTGACCACTGAAAATACCGGACGGACGAGTACACTGCTGGAAAAAAAGGAGTATAACGGCAGCTGCTGGGTATGAAAAAAGCGGAAAAGGGAGCAGAATGGCATGAATGGAGGGAAAAATGCACAGCAAAGTAGAAAATCGCACAATCAAAACGAAACTGCTGACCAGCATCGATCTATGACGACGGCGAATCGGAATCGGAATCGAAATCGGAATAGCAATGGCTTTCGAAACCGGAATGGGTGTGGGTGCACTTTGAGAAAATCGGATACTGTATGCTGTTCTCAGCTCGACTGAATATCTAAACACGCAAATGGCAAAGAAATTTGCATCAAAGGACCACAAAAGTTTTAAGCTGGCAGCAGGATATGCAATGGGTTCGACTTCCTTTGGAGATTTTAGCTCAGTGCATGGGAATGGCAACCTTACCCAGAGCGTTGTGTGGGGCCATTAAAGTGTGGATGTTGTCGCCAGCGGGAGCATCGTGGGGCAGTAAATGCGGGACAGGACAGAAGGTGTTCGGGTGAAAAGGGGCATGGAGCATGGAGCCCGGGGATAGGGGCAACGAAAAGCCACAGCCGCAGAGTCACCGACATGGTAAAAATTCATGTTTGCCAATGTGTCCTTCCTCCGGTTCGATCTGTGTGCTGCTGCGGCTGCGGTGTCCTTCTAACTAGTGGTGCGTTGTCCTATTTACGTTGTCGTACTTCATGCATTTCGATCACCAAACACAACACAATTTAAATATGCTGATTGGGTGGCTGAAATTTCGGTTGGCCGTCAGGCCCGTTGGGGACGTTGTTTTAGTTGGCCACCTCCTCCTCCAGTCTTGGAGTGGCTTTATCCTGCGCTCTGTAGCGGCTACCATAAATTTCGTATATTCATGAGCAGCGACCCACCGCCAGATGCGACATTGCTTAGCCAAAAATAATTTAATTAATTTTCTATTTTGGCTTTTTAGTTGGTTTGGGATGCACTTTGTTGACATACAAAATGGCTTTTTTATAATTGGATGCCCGGACAACAGAGGTCCCCTACGGGTAAGTGAAAAATTGATGACTGCTGCATGTTGCTTTTGATATTAATTTGGGAATGAAAGAGCTCTATATTGGAAAACATTCCCTATAAAAAATAATCTATATCTCAATTAGAAAATATTTCAGTCAGTTCATTGCACTGAAGACGAAATAATAACTCTAATAAGGTGTCAGGTCCCTCAGGTGTCACATATTGTTTTTTTATTGTCCGCCAGAACCTTAAAAAATTATCAAGCACCCAACAGCTCGCTTCCATCAACTTAAGACAAAGAAAAACAATTTGCGGATAATCTCAGAAAATCTATTGAATCCGAAACCGTTGAACTTTTTGTCGATTGGGAATGGAGAATGATCCAAAAATATACACACCTCTGATTTCCCCGGACACTCGCCGGGGGGAGGAAAACAATACTGATGGGAGCTGGAGGCTGGGAACTCTGCGGGAGGCGTCGCCGAGCTAATCTGCTCCCTGTCAAAAGTCATTGAAACAATTCGAAATGACAACAAATATGGAAGTCGCAGAGAGATACAAAGCAAACACCTCCTCAAACACACACACACTAGCGACCGAAAACACTGATATATTGGGAGAAAAATCCGCCGGGGGGGAGGGATATCTATGGAGGAGGTAGGCGGTGCTGGGAAAACTTGGGGCGAACGAGAAGCGAAAACTGCTGACAGTTGCATAAACAATAAAGGCAGCCCCAAAAAGCGAACTCAGCCAGCGAAACGAGCCAACGAATGCGGTCAACATCAAAAGAAAGGACAAAAACTGAAAGGATAAAATGGCAGAGGGGGTGGTGGAGACTAAGGGGGAGGGGCAAATGGAGGCGGCGAAAAGAAAGCGAAACGAAACTAGAACTATTACTGCCATCGCTACTGCCACTGCAGCACACATGCAACGTGTGGCAAGTAGTTTGGTAGTAGCTCCTATGCCAATCCCATCCGTTCTGCAATCCTGTCCCGCTGCCCGCCGAACTCCGCCGTCTCCATCTCCATGATGGCTAAAACAACAATGTGACATTTTTTCCGCTTTGACGACAATTTCCCTCGCGGCACAAATGGCAGCGCAGCAACTACAGCTCCACCGACTGCAACACCATTGCCATCCTCGCTGGTATGGCAACGGCAACGGCTACTGCTCCTGCTCCAGCTCCGGCTCCTATATAGCTTCGGCTATAGCAACTTAACGATACAGTGGAGGTAGCTCCCGAAAAGGATTGCTAAAAATTGGCTAGTCGAATTGGTGGATACTCTGAGTTTAAATTAAACAATTTATAAGGTCATTGTAGTGGAGTTTTAGTTACTTTCATGATCTCTAACCTTAGTCAAATTTACCTTAAGTGAAATATAGTTTCAAACGTTTAAAAAAAGACAAAAATAAGTTGGAAAAAAGAAAAAAATATCGGAATAGAAACTTAGTTGGAGTGTAAAAATTAATGGATTAGAATATAAATTAAACCATATTTTTGTATCTTGATTAATCTGCAAAAACTAATCCGAATTATAAAAGGATCAGATGATTTTTTAGATGAGGGCACATTCCTATTATTTTGTTTTTTCTTGAGGAGAAGTCTTACTTATTTTATAAAAAGCAAGAAGCTTTCTAACCTTTATCTCCATGAGGTGTGGGGAAATTCATGAAGTAGGTGCCATTGATCTCTAAGTTTTCACATTTTCACAACTCAAACCCTCTAATTTTTGCAGGAATTACGGTAAGCAAAACTGCCAAGCAAGTAAGCTGCAAAATCAATATTTACCATTGCCTAAAATATTTATCTAGAATTACCGCAGACTTTCCTATGCGATCCCGAGATGCAAATACCCCTTCCAAGAGCCACCAGAACGGAAAGTCTGGGGGCAAAGCGAGGATGTGATACACACGCAATGTCGCCATACAAGAAGGATGTGCAAGGAGCACTTGCAGTAGGATTCGCACTGCTCTTCATTTCAACATTCTCGCTTGCCTCCGCCCGAGTATCACAAAAGCACGAAATTGATTGTGTAAATAAGAAAACGAAAATGTCGTTAGTTTACGTTTTCCGCTGACAAGCTTTTGAGACTGGCCAGAGCCCGGAAAAGTGCTGGGTGGTGATGCGGCGAGGCGGGGAGGTGGAGAGAGCTACGGATGCAGTGGGAAATAAAAAAGTCAGATGATGCAGAGACAAAATGGCGTTGGGATAGACAAAGAGTGAGTCGAAATTAAAAATGGAATTTACTCGTTAGTCGCATTTCCAGTTTATTGCCAACTGACTTTGATGCGAGGCATTATCGGTGAAAAATTGATAGCTGCCGTTCCAGAGGCATCTCAGCCAATGCGAAAGTGGTGAAAAATGGATGAAATCGGGAGGCAGACTCCATCAATGAGCGGAAAATGTACATCATCATAAAAGTATGCTACAGAAAATTCATTTTGTGATATTCTGACTGTTAATTGCCTTTTATGGCAATTGATTAAGCAATTAAACGTGAATAAAGAACTGACATTGGTGATTTATTGCTTAAATTAAGGAATGAGTAGGCTATGACTATGATGTGTTAAATCGGAAATCTTCCCACTCCAATAACGACCTTGGCCGCAACCGTAAGGACCTTTCCTACAACAAAGAAAAGTGGTGTGAGAAAGGAAAACGAAGCAAGGAAAATCCCAAGCAAATAATTTGCCTATTCCACTATCTTTGAATCAATTTTCAACCCACTATCGGTCAGTTCACTTTGCACTCGCCTTCCTGGGTCACTTTGTAATGCTCCCATGGACTTGGCTGAAATTCCATAAGAATGTATCCGGTACCTTTTACCAGCTTATCAGTACACTAAGACTATAATCTAATACACTATATAATAAAATACACTAAAATCTAAGAAAAACTTCTAACGAAGGCTGCTTTTGAATACTATCTTGTAAGTTAAGTTATTATCTAGGCAATGATAATTTTTAAATAGTTTTATGATAATTATAAAAGTCCTCTTTAATATTTTTCAGTGCGCACCCCCTTGAGCATGTTAACTTTTCTTTGGCGCCAACAATTTCTGGCACTAGTTCAAAGTTCCCTTCTTTTCCAACGCCTTCTCCTGCCCGACTGCGGCTACTTAAACTCGTCGATGCCTTTTAAATTGAATGAAAGCACATTTTGATTGAAAAGGAAATTTACGGGGAACTTATATAGACACAGACAGGACACCGCAACAGTTTTCCGTTTTTAGTTTCAGCACCAGGGGGCAGGTCCAGCCACTATGGCTGCTTTAACATCCAATGTACCGTGGCTCGTCGCATCTCCTGGCCGAGTTATCAGTCAATTTTGGAAAATAAGGCAACGGGTTTTCCAAAAGGTTTCTCCCCCACTGTTCTAGTTTCTCGCTCTTTCCGAAGTATTTAAAAAGAAGGAATTCTTTTGGTTTCGGTCAATGGAAACTGAAAAACATGAAGCGTTTGAAGTCCGACCTCGTGATTAATTTCAGGCAACAACTAGTTGGCCAAGAGAAAGTTTGGCAATTAACCTTTCGTTTGAGGATTCAAATTTAAAGTCAAAGATCTCTAAGGGCTTTATTTGACATGGATACATATTTAGCATATAGTTAATACAGTTGGTATGCGAATATAGAATACATAGTGCGTTTAACTACAGATCTACTATATAGACACAATCATCATTTTCTACTTATAGGGGATATAATATTAATATAAGAATAGCTTTATTTGGTAAAAATTACTTCTACGTTGCTGTGCACAGTTATACATGTTTTCCAAGCCAAAAGTTAAATAGAATGCTTCTGTGTTGTGCCCGCTTTGCCCTGAAACCTTCGCCTACAAAAATTATTAAATTAACATTATAATTGATTTGTTCATCTTCTCAGTAGGTATTTGTGTTTTAGGTACTTCTTGACATTTTGACACATATAGGGAATAATAAATATATATATTTCTGATTAATTGATGCAATACAAAGCACATTCACTGTGATATTCAAGTTGTTTCAAGTAGTTTGTTTTCTTTGGGTTTCATTCTCCCTCGATCCTTCCAGCTTAAAACTTATCCCTGCAAGTTCCCTTATTCCAGTATATGAGTGAATGAGGTTTTTTTCAAGTACGATGCCGAATACTGAGTTATGTTGTGAACTGTTTATGATTTTGATATCCTCATACTCGGCTTACTATTCTGATTTGTTCAAAAGGATTTATATCCGCCAATACATATATGTGGTAATTCTTTTACCAATTTCTACATCAGGTATTTCGCGTAACCGTATTTTTCATTTGGCCAAGACACCCTCCACCGCCATGTTATTTGAGACAAGAACCAAGCGCCGCCGACAACTGTGGAAGCTAGTTCCGGCTGGTTGTGGACTTGGCTGTAGTGGCCAAGTTGGTTGCGGGCTCTTGGAGTGGAACCCATTGAGCTGTTGCGTTCTTGGCCCGGAAAATTTCCTCGAAAAATATTTTCTCCTCGGTGCGCACTTCCGGTGAATTTCCAATGATGGCGCGTCCCAAAATCTCACTTGAACCTGCAGAAATAGAGTGTTTTAACAGAAAATTAATCTAAAAACTTAAATATTTCCATCACAACTCACCCAATAAACCATCGTGGACTACAGAAAACTCCAGGACACAATTCTTCAGTGTTTCCTTTCCCACATCGAAGGCCAGTGCTTCATTGTAAACCGGATTCAAGGTTCCTCTCTGAACGCCTGTCTTGCGCTTCTTCATCTTCTTACCTCCGGGTCCTAGGAGAGTCACCTTTACATACGGATCTGATGAGTTTCGGGCATCGTCCACAATCCTGAGGTTCCGGGCCTTGATCAGCACCACCATCAACCGTTCTGCCGAAGGCAAGTAAGCCAGAGACACCATTATATCGCCGAGGTCCACCTTCATGTCCTGGGCCGAAGCGGAGCTCAACGGCGTCCATAGCTTCACCTGCTCACTCAAGTCCAGGTTGGCCAGGTGGATTTTGCTTCCCCCAATGCAAACGTGTCGGGAATAGGCGTCGAAATCGTAGAGTAGGATTTCCACAGTTCGCTTGTCTACAACTCCGGCGGTAACCTCGAAAACAAACTGCTCATCGAATACTAAGAGAAGGTCCTTTGTGAGTCCTAATTTCATAACTTCAAGGATAAAACCTACCTGGATTCAGAGTCTTCTTGTGAATGCGCGTTTGCCAAAAGTTCTTCTTGTCGGGCAGAAGTCGGACCTTGGCATAGGGATCTGCAGTGCCACTAAACTGCCTGGGCTGTAGGTTCTGGGCCTCCAATAACCTAACATTTAGAAGACCTCCTACGGGGTCGTAGCCAATACTCACGTGGAGATCGCCCCTAACTTCATTGATGGTCACAGGGTTTATGGTCTTTGGCTGGGAGTGCTGGAAAGGAATCTTTTAATCTCAGACCTCTTATCGAAGCTCCCTTACTTACGCTCCTGTACAGGGTCATATCGATTTTGGTGTGATCCAGTTTGGCATTCATCGAGGACACTCGCGGACGACCCGGGTGCATGGCCAGGACTACATGCTTGTCGGATCGGGCAATGGGAACCGAGGCGGTTGAGCAGTAGGAGAGAGTGTTCGACTTGAGGCTGCCGGTGGGCGAGGTGGGTGTGGGTGGGGCGGACTCTTCGGTGGTGTTCGACACCTGTTGCTGGATGGCCGAGGTGGAGGTGACCGAGGCCGGTACCCAGAAGGCCGGGTCGTTGTCCTCGCTCTTGAGGGAGGTGGGACTGAGGTTTCCGCCGTTTCCAGGCCCGAATTTCCCACGCGGCACCTCGTTCACGTTGTCCACATTGTAGCCCACGGCACCGGCAACCAGAGCCTCCCTGCTGGAAAGGAAAGGGGAGAACACATAGCATAGCAGGTTGTTATTGTGTACAATTTAGGGGCAACGAGGGTGCTCGAAAAGGCCCACTTGAAGTTGCCAAACATTTTCGAATTATTTTACACAAGCTTGCCATTTTCAGAAAGAAAAACACACTTATTTTTCCCCCGATCGCTGGGGAAGGGCAAATTGCATTACCCTGAGTGTTCCCGAATGTGTGCTTGTACCTACAAGGTATATTTAATACTCCGGTTGTCTCCCAAATTATACAAAATAAATGGAAATGTACTGGAAACAAAAAAAGATACTCTTTCTGAATGAATATTTTTCTGACACCCCAAGATTTATTTGAAAAAATTGGCCATTGAACTTGTCGCGCAAACATTTTTAAACGCAAGTGATTAATGAGTCTTTGGGGGCAGATTTTGCATGCCTTGATTAATTGTTTCGTAAATGAAATTTAATTAGGTTTGGCGAAACAAAGTTCGCATTGACTCACCTCTGTTGGTCCTCGTCCTTTTCGTTGGCCGACTCCAAGAGATTCTGCTCGAACCAGTTCAGGCGGTAGCGCTTCGAGCAGGTGGTGTAGAGGGCGGCCCCCACTGCAGAGACCACCAGAAAGGACACCGAGGCGTAGACGCCAATCTGGGCCAGGGAAATGTCCTCCTCACGTATGACAATGTCCATTGCTCCGGCTGCCGAGTAAAACAGGTATCCGAGGGTCAAGAAATGCATCAACTTCTTACACATAAAATAACATATGCTATTCTATTCTAGGTCCCCTGGTAACGTGGCTCAATTATATGAGCACCTTCTGACCCGCTCTCTGACCCGACTAATGACACCCAAACTAGCCATAAAACATTCATTAGCAAGTCAGGACCCCGTGTGTTTGGGCCTCATAAATAAATCAAAGCTCGGGCCCCACGTCCGACATTCATCTTGCCAGCCACCCCAGCCTTCCCAGCTTCCCCGGCTTCTACGGATTCTCTGGCTTTTTGGGTTATTAATTGAGCGGCTTAAGGTAGTGGTCGGGTGCTATTTTGCGGTTCTCCCGCAAATCCTGACCACAAGCACGTGCTGACAGTTCCAGGCTAGGATCAAAGAGGGACTCGGGGCAGGAGGCGACAGGAGGCTTTGTCTTTGTTGGACGGCAGCCACAAAATTGCTATAAAGGCGCCTCGTTCTCGGTTAGTCCGCAATTAGCCGAGCAAACTGCCAGGTGAACCCCACCATCCCACTCCCATGACCCCCACAAGAGTCCTCAAAAGTCCACCCACTCGCTCAAGAACAAGTACGAGGACAGAAAGGAAGGAGCTGAATGCTAAACTCGTGTAATTACTGAAAAATATGAAGGTTACTTTGCTGGCAAATCAGAACCCAATTGTTTTCTTAAGGAAACTTTATGATAGCCCCTAATCCTTGGCATGAATTGTTTGTAAGATAGTCAACATTATTTTTCACAGTGTCCTAGAAATGTAGGGAATGCACAAAAGTGCCAACAAGACGAAGCGATGTCTGTTCAAAAGCAAAATTTATAAGCGACTTGTTAATTAATTAGTACATTTATATTTATATTTTGCCGCTACCTTTGGATGAGTCTTTCTTTTCGTTTAGTCCCGGATCCTTTGGCTTTGTACCCGCCCCCCCACTTACCCCGTTTTCTTGGCAGTTTTGCAATTTACTCTTGGTTCATTATTTATTTACGGCCAACTTCCTTTTTTGGGCCGTGGGTCTTGGCCTTCTTTTACGGCCTTGCATGGGTCGTGTGCGGGTTCAATCCCCTACCTGTCCCACTGGTCCCCCACCTCTTGCTTTAAAGTCCTGGAAAATGATTTATGTTCCCCTATGTGAGTAGGCTCAGCCCACCTGGAAGACTGAGTACTTGTCGTGGGCTGGTGAACTTATGAAATTAGTTATAATTTGAATTTTGACAGTTCACGAGATAAGCGATTTCCCGAAACAATATGCTTTATATAGACCTTTTCAGTGAAATCTATTTGCCAGTCAATCGGGCTCTAATCCCTGGGCTTATTATTGAAATGCCACAGAGCTGATATGGCTACCTCGTTACTTTTTCCATTCATCCCGTGTTCCAACAAAGACCGAGCCCCGGCCCATGTAAATCACATATAACCCAATCAATGTCAAATTGGGCAGATCGCACAGCCGCGCCCACTCATTCATTCAATCACTGAGTCAGTCGCTCCGTCAGTCTGTCATTCGGTTGGATGCCTTTGTCCTGACAGCCCTACTATATCCTGGCATATGTGGTTTAAAACTGAAACTGAATTTCAAAAGGGAAGTTGTGGCTGCGATGTGGTTTTAAAAAATATATATAATAATATTTATAATCAAACACACTCCCTAAAATTATGAATGCCTTTGTTCTCTGACAAGCACCTGTTGGGGGAAGGTATGTTGAATCCTTTCCTGCTTCTGCTCCCTGGTTGGGACCCTGGTATTTGCCAACATGCATCATTCGCACATGTGTCTACCTGTGGGCATATTGGGATTTATTGCCGCTGCCATAAATTTCAATACAAAAACCGCGCTTTAGCCCTGCCCCCAGAGTCTGTCTGCCTGTCCGTCGGACTGCCTGTCTGTCTCCTTTCTCCTTGGCGAGCGGGCTTTGTAAATCATTTTGCGGCTTTATCGCGCACATTTTCACTTTTAGCTTTTCGCTGGAATCCCTAGATAAGGGACGCACTACTTCCGCCTGTGGTTCGCCGCTTTTGTTTGGCTCGCGGCCCGCGGCAAAGTCAAGGCCAGGAACATGGCAAGTCGTTAATGTGTTGACACAGAGTGACTAAAATTAAGTTTATCTAATCGATAAAATCAGCCGCATGGTTCATTGGCTGCCTGGGAAAACGGTGGGTGAGCGTGGGCCCTCGACCAGGCCAGCTCATGCCCGTGATTTCTTCTGGCCCGGCTGGCGATTTCATCATTCCACAAGTTACAAAAAGTGGAATAAATAGATACAGATGCCTTTCAGCGTCATCAGCGACTTCGAATTGCACAATTACGGGAAATTATGTTCATTAGTCTAATGAAGTGTTTTGTGGCTCAAAGACCCGAACACGGACTCACGCCCTGCTGCTTTTCAATTGCAGTTGTCAGCCAGCCGTATGCCCTATTATCCCCCGGGCTGGGTAGATGGACATTGTAAAGGAGCTTGAAATTGGGCTAAAAAATTATATATAATTTGGGTCTATTGTCCCTTCTCCTTAAATCCATTAAAGCCATTCAAAGTGCTCACATATCAATGACAAAAAACCTCCATGTCGAATCATATTCAGTTTGATTGAACGGAAGCTCCTCGTTTAAGATAAACCTGGCTCCATTAATCCACTGAAGAAGTTCCATTAAACTATCGTTTTTCCTCTACTTCCGGAAGCACTTTTCCTTATCCTTCCTGCATCCTTCCACATTGTTTAGCGCTTCCTGCCGTAGGGCATTGCGAAATCGTTCTCCCCACCCCAGCTCTCAGGAAGGAGTAATTATATTACGACATCAGGTCCGCCAGGATGCGCGTTGCCTTTGTCCTTTGGGTTGGACACGAGAGTGACCAGAAAAAAACACAAAAGCGAGCGTTCTGTGGCTGTTTTCTATGGGATGCACTGAAACAAATCATACTCGTACTGGAAAAATACAAAATTCTAGTTAACTTCTACTAAAAATGCTCATCCAATGAGAAGGTTCTATCTTTTTATGTGCATTTCTCGTCCTTTTTCATTAGCACAGCCCAGGTGTGGAATAAAACTTATGAAGGCTGCTAGCCAGGGATCCTTTGGGTTGTGTCCTCCCACGACTGCACTCTGCGCTTGGCTTTAACTCATCCAATGCAATTTTATATTCAGACACCCCAGGCCAACCTTCGGTCTGAATAAACAAGCTGTGGCTGTTTACCCAGGACGAAGGCCGGCCTCTAGAAGCTGACGGATGCAGAGGTCCTGCCCGTCAATAATCAGGCATCAGCAATTTGTACTACTCGCTGTAATGCCATAGTCGGACCCGGGCAACAACTTTATCCACATCATCAACATCATTATCGTCCATCTAGCCCCTTCTGCCCGGACTGTTGTCCGTCTCCGGAATGTCCTGTTTTCGTTATTCGAGTTGATTATCTCCCGCCAATGGCGGCCGCAGTTGTTTGTCCTGCTACCCCAATGTCAATGGGATCAGCGGGCCAAATGGGAGGCTGGCTTTGCTAATTAGCCATCAATGAATATATATGGCTTGTGGCGGGGATAAAAAGGATGTGCGTGGTGGGCAAAAGTTTGGAGCTGCCTCAAAGTTTGCGGTATGGAATAAGTATCTTGATAATCCCAGAGGATCGTATATAATGTATAAAAATGAGTTAAAACCAGGAGCTGTTCGGCCTCACTGTTGACAATCCTTCTATACTTTATTTGAAAATTCACGAGAATACCCGCATGCAATAAAAGCAAAGTTAAATATCCTATTAAAATCAACAACCATATGTCAATTTGCCACAGGCCATTAAACCATGGGACCCTGGCATGGCAACCCAGGAAAATATTGAAAATAAAATACAAAATAAAAGCCGAGAAAGCCCCGGTCGGGCAAGATAAACAGTAATTTAATAAAGTGAGCCAAAGTTATGCGCCCCAGACTAGCGGCGGGAGCATAAAAATAAACAATAAAACGCTCATTAAAACGCTGAAAATGTCCAAGGAGTAAACACCGTAACATGTTTACATGCGCACACGAAAAATGTTGCTAAAAAGGAAAACTGGCATGTGGGCTGCGGAAATAATAAGTGTGATATTAATACTTGAGCCTGGAACAAAAGGAGAGCCCGCCCATTGGGGGCCGGAGGCTAAAGAGCTGCCAATAACTCAACAAGTTAGCAAACATGGCTGCCTGTCGGGCCTCATTATTTCCTTCCTTTTTCCAGCCGCCTTTTACGGCCTGCGGCTGAATGGGCGACGTTTTTTGCATTAAAAATGCATTAATCTTTGGACATGTGATAAATATTCATGGCTCCGCGCCACTCGAAGACGTCTATAATAAATGCACTTCCCTATTGCAGCCTGTTGCCTGCCCGACACTCCACTCGCCAGAATGTAAGACGAAGGTCGCAAACCAGCAAAAAAATGAGCTCGATTCGAAACTCGGATTCCGGAATGGAGGTCGGGGGTCACGGTCACGGTGACGGTTACGTGCTACGGGTATTTCAAGGACCTGCCAGTTGTGTTTGAGTGGCTGCTTCACCGCCCAGGCTCACCGCCAGGTTAAACAGCCTCCGGCAGAGGAAGGAATTTTTTTCTTGTTTCGATGTCGGAGGAAATCCTTACTGGCTTTTCAAACAAAATCCGGCAAATTGGGTAACCTTATCCACATATGTCGGCAGAGATCCCAAGAGCCAGACTAATTAAATTAAAATACGCTTTTCCTTTCAGGGAAGATACTTCACAGCCACTGCACACAGGGCGTATACGCAATGCAATCACTTCAATCAGTAATCAACTGCAAAAAGGTAAAGAGGGTGCTCAAAGTGATGCGAAAATTCATTTTCCAAAGCAAACACATCTGATGAAAATCCGATATGAAAAATTGATGGATATTAACTGCCGTTTACCTACTTATTCCATCCTTATTTCTTAAAAAAAAAGTCAAATTTCCCCTTGAATTTAAATATATAAAAAAAACATGACAGACTAAGTTCTCTTTTTGGTTTTCCATTTCTATTGCCCAGCCATATCGGCTTTCACAACAATTTCACTTAGAACCTTTCTCTGGAAATGAGACCCCTCGTTTTCAGTAAAGCATTTCCGAATAAAAATTCAAAAGACAAACTTTTACAATAAAAGTTTGAGGGAAACTTCGGTTGACTATACAGAGTCCTAGGCTATGGACTCGTAAAGTTTCAATTAAATTTCAACAACAGTGCTTCTCATATCATTCCTTAGTTTATGAAATATTCTTTGATATACTGCGTAAGTTTTGACGGGCTTTTGGATTCAAAAACATTTTTCAATACATTCATATGCAAATGGAGTGGTAAATAAATCATTCGATTGTGTCAGCACTTACCCTTTGATTATTTGCAATAATGTGAGCAAACAATTTTGTTATTCAAATCGCGGCATGCAATTTTCCGCAACAATATGTTTGCGAAATCCTTTGATGGTCCAACGTGGCGTATGCGCAATTTGCTCTACACCGAGTCCCGCATACTGTGCGAGCTTACAGGCCTAACGAGTTTTTCGAAAACAATTTCCTTATTAACGGGCTTTCATAAATTTGTAATTCAATAATCCTTTTTTCCACACTGGTCAATTATTTCAATGGATTCTCAAAGTGAAAGCGATAAGGAAGGCGGTTGGCTTTTGTTTTTGAGGCTCACGCGCTTGAACAACTTGGCCGGAGCGTTGCTGGAACTCGACTGTGTTGTTGTTCACCGAAAATTACACGCAGTTGGCCCGATGTCATGTTCCATCACCCACACACTCACATTCACACTTACACCAATGCACACGCACACTCACGCAAACAGGAAGCGGGAGACTTTGCTTTCGATTTGGAAAAGTACGTTACACCCTCTGGTTTAAGGAAAATGGGCCTTATAGGACCTTATTTCATATAAATTATTTATCAACTATCAATATCCGGTACTTTCAACCAAATGCATAAATATGCAATTAATTCCTTTCGAACCCATTTCAGGGAAAGCTCTCCAACAAGCAACAGCTGGCTCATTTTCCAAAAGCCCGCGAACTCACAAATGATTCATAGCTAGCGTTTCCCGCTAAAAGCTTCATTTCAAATAAGCTTTTCGAGGATAAAAGGCGTCTTTGACGTTGCCACCTGGTAAATAAAACTGTCAGTTGGCTAAGAATCTCAAAAAACGCTTTTTAAATGGAAAAACTCTTTCCAATGACCATCAAAGTTTATTTTACTATTATTATAAAATTTTAAAGTAATTTATTTCAAGTATATTTTATACTTTTAGTTGAATTTATACATATGTGCCTTAAATATGCGAAAGTTTTGTCACTAGCGTCATCACAATTATTTTAATCTCAATACACTATTCCCCAATATATTTTTGATAGAATTTAAATTATGTTGAGCCTCATTAATGGCCATGGACTTGGCAATGTACTTGGCAATGTTCTCGAAGGTCTAAAGACTAATCTATACATTTTGCAAAAATTCTTCAAATCCAAATCCGGGGGAATTTGAGCAACATAAACTTCGATCCCATACGCCTACATTTTGTGAGACTAAACTGATAGTAAACGAAATACGCCTTAGTCCAAAAAAAAGCTAAAACATGTTTCCGAGTCATGACAAATAATTGCTGATAACCTCAAATTTGGGGTTCAGACTGTACGCAATTTCTTTTTTTAATCTCATTCAGATTCCCAGGCATAATTTGATGGCTTTACGATTAATCCTAATACGTATGAGACTGCAGTTCTGACCTCAAAGTCAAAGTCAAGTGGCCTAACCCAGATTCCCATCTCGTAATACTTTTGATTACATTATAATTTAGTGTGGTTTTGAACGTAATCATGCTGATCTTAACACTGACTTGGGGGGTATTGGGTTTCCGAGATTTCCAAGAGATGCGAAAACCGCACATCGCACTTGAACCTATTGAAAATAATACTTTTCAATAACAATTGACTTGTGACGTCTTCGATGTGTGAATAATATTTAGTTGGAAACGTGGCAAATAACAATATTTGTTGATGTCGTTGTATCATTTTAGTTTAGCTTTGCATTTTATTTATAACTACAATGTCTGTACTCTTAATTGCGTTTTGTCTGGCGCCTATTAAATGATCCGATTAATTTCATCAGCCCTTTTCATTCGTAAGAACTTGTATTAGCTTTTGCACTTCTCTTCAATCTAAATATGTAGACAGTTCAAAGAGTTCAGAAGTGTGGCACCGATTTCCAACCAGTTTCAAGTTCAAAGTGTTCGGCGATAATGGTTTGAGGCACAATCTTTGTTTCCATTATGGGTCATGGAAGTATTGAGAGTAAGCACCACATTTAGAAATAAATATAATAGACTGCAGGCTATTAACCCAAAACGAATTTTTACTTATTTAATGACTGGCGTTAAATTGTTTTGCGTAAACGAAATTGATTCTCCGGTGCACACTTGACTTGCTCCAATAAATCAACTGCAATGCTGATAAGCTCCTCCGGAAATTCGCTTTTATTATAGATTTATGAGCCCAATTATGGGGATTAATGGGGCTTCAGGTAATTAGCTCACTGAGAAGACGCATAGTTTGAAAAAGTGCTCATCTGCCAGTGCAGCTAAGAAATTGACTCAACTTTTTTACTCGTGGCTAGTTTTATTACCTAATCTCGGTCCGAATCGCGGGCCTCCCATGAATATTGATTAAAACTAGTTTGCTCAGCTCTACTCTTGCGTAGCCCCACGTATTAACCGATCCGGCTTCGGGTTCTGGTTCCACGAAGTCTTATCAGCCTCCTCGATGGGTACGATTGATTCACGTGTTGGCGTTTATAAAACGATTACAGATCGACGCATGAATGACACTTCAGTGCCACAAGCAGCCCAAGCCACACACGATTTCTCGGGGCAATCTGAGCAAAACTGGAACTTGAAACCGAAACCGATCGAGCGGAACTCACTCGACTCCAGACTGTCTGAGGTGATTGTGTTTGAGAAGCAAGTGCCGGTGGGTGCAGAAATTACAAAACACGCTGTGCAGCATAAACACAACAAATAATAGCAAAGTGAAAGTCATGTCGTCGGCTCTGACAAACCTCTTGCAATCCCTCCGCATCGTGCCCTTGGGACACGGCAAGCAGGTCTCCAAAGTAATGGTCGTGCCCAGCGAGAAAGACAGGCTGAAGGCGGTCGAGGTCCTGCCGGAGATCACCCTGGAGGAGGTGGCCCAGCACGACAGCTTCGACGACTGCTGGGTGGTGATCTACGACCGGGTCTACGACGTCACCCACTTCCTGAGGGAGCACCCCGGTGGCGACGACGTTATCATGGACCACGCTGGTCGGGACGCCACCATCGCCTTCCATGGCACCGGACACTCCCGCGACGCTGTCGAGCAGATGAAACACTTTCTGATAGGGGAGCTTCCGGTCCAGCAGCGCATCTTCCGCACCGGCAAAAACAAGGTTCTGTCCTCGGGCATTCCGGAATAGTGTCAGCCGATCTACCAATCGATCGCTTCCGCCGCCGTCCTCTAATGCATATATATTCCTAGAGTATTTGTCGATTTTGTGTCTAGTTTTAATCAGCAGCTTATTTCGCATTCAGCAAACTGCTTTCGCATTCGCCCTCATAAAATGCCATTCAGCAAATCATCTATACTATACTATCATGTAAACTACTTTATAAGACTTGAAACGGATCTAGAATTAAATTATTGTGTTTTTATGACGCTGCAGTCTTCTCAGTGGGCAGGGCTTTGATTCTACAAATCGGAATTAATACTTTATTGGTATTGGGGTTCTTATGACATTATGTAAATGCGCGAAAAAGAAATGCTTACGACAAAAATAAATATCACTTAACAGATTTTCACTTGGCTTTTCCAACTCTCCCTACCACTCTGCGACCTCTCTGACTAGTTTATTGACTTTGGCCTTCCTCCAATTGACTTAAAAATTATTGCTCGTCGATTGCTTTTTAGGATTCGGGGCTTAGCTGCTGCTGCTGGTGGGCGGTTCGTTGTGAGGTCCTTGGAGCAGAGCCTGCAGCTTGGCGGCGGCCGGGAACGAGCCCAGGTCCAGAGGAGCTGCCCCCGTGGTGCTCTGTATGTAAGCGAGGAGTCTGAAAGGCAAGGAAGTGGGATGAATATGATAATTCGCCAGGACTAGTAGTAGCCATACCTTCTCAACTCCTCGAGGGCGTTCTGCTGCATCAGTATGTAGTTCTTGGCCAGAAGTAGAGTGGCTATCTTGGACAGCTTCCTCACGGACGGGGAGTGGGCATACGGAATCACGCTCCTCAGTTCGTCCAGGGCGTCGTTCAAATCGTGCATCCTCCGTCGCTCCCTGGCATTGATGTTCAGCCTCACGGTCTTTCCCTGTCGGTTCTTTTGCTTTCCACCGTTGGAGCCACCTGGCCCAGACCCACCGCCTCCGGAGCCACTCGGCACAGCTACTGTGGTGGTGCCCCCGCTGATGGCAGCGATTGCGGCCGCCGTGGGACTCAGCGACTTCTCCGGAGCACTGGGACCCGGCTTGTTTTCATCAGTCGGCGGCTGGGACATGCCCATGCCCTGGGCATAGAAGCCGCCCAGGCCCACAGAGCCCAGGGGCGTCCGACGGCCGGGGACGCTCTGCGGCGGACTGGCGGTGGGGGCTGGGTGGGCGCCCAGCATGTTGGCCGTGGGCGGAATGGGCATGTGTCCGTGGTTGGGCAGACCGGGAAATCCGAAAGGAAGATTCGAGGGATCCATTCCTGCTTATTTTCCTGCAGACTCTGAAAGGACAAGGTCGAGGAGATGTGCAATGCTTTAGGGTAGTCCTTGTGTCGCAGGAAGCTATCAACAGACAGGGTTGCTCAGGATATACAAGGATGTGGAAATAGGGGTGGAAAGTCTCAGCTGATAAGTGGCGCCAGTATGCGGCGATTTGTGGAAGCTGCAGCTTTGCGAATGCTCTCATAGGTGGCGTGCCTGATTTTGACCATCTCACACTATTTATTAACTTTTAAATATTTAGATAATGGTTTATAGATAAGAAATATTGAAGAATTTAACTAGAAACCAGAAACTTTAAAATAGTTTGAAAATATATAATAATTATTTGGCATATACAAAGCTTTAAGTAAAGTTTTTTTAATCTAAATTCCGCATTTAAATGTTTTTTTTTTAAAGAAACTACGAACACTAAGCCGCTGTATATTCAAAATAATTTAAACCGTGAAATCGCTTATTAAGATATGAAAAATCACTGAAGCCGTACCTCTGGCTTATTGTTTAATTTATGACACACTTTAAGGATTATGCATTAAAATAAACCACAAATCACTGATCCGATGAGGTGTGACGGAGACGGGAGGCGAAGGAAATTGGGGATTTGCGAATTTATGTATATTTTCGAAAATAGCACGAACCACAAAATGGGGAAAAATATGAAACTGCGGCCGCCGTGTCAGAGGATTTTGGTTCTGATGCTGGCCCGGAATTCGGTTTTTGATTCTGGTCCTGCTTCTGGACGAGATTCGGATTCAGATTCGATGTGCGAGTGTGGGGTGCCCGGCAACAACAGAGGCGACCGCGATTTTGTGGTGGGTTATAGTAGTCGCATAACGATTTTCCGATTTTCTCCTCTCACTCACTCGCGTCTCCACACCCTCACTTTCTCTCTCTCTCTCTGTCTGGTTGTGTGTGTGTCTTCTATCTCTCTCTGGGGCTGGCGCAGCGCTGCCGTCGATTATAAATATCCTTTTTGCTTTTATTCCTGCCACCGACGCCACCGTCGCCGTTTGGTGTTAATCTCGGTCTGCAGAAGGAATATTATGAAGCACTACATAAAAATGTGGGTCGGGTGGTTGACGTTTAGTGGTTGTGCCTCATAATGCAGCATCCACACCTATACGTGTGCCACTCTTATACAGTGGCGGATCTAGAATTGCTGGCGCCCGGGGCAAAACGAAAAATTTGCGCCCCCCCCCCCCCCTCCCTCTCTGCTATATGAACGCGTTAATTTTTTTTTATATGAATAAAATTCAAAGTATTTTGGGTGTGTAAAAGGTTATATCATCTAAAGCTTATAGGTATGAAGAATTATATTTCATTTTTATTCTTTCGTTAGATGCATCATAAAAATACATTAAATGTTGTGTTTTTGTATGAAAACAAAATATTACTTCTGTAATATAACTTTCCTGGCCTTGGTTGCCGCAAATTCAGCAATAATATCATTGTAATCGAGTGATGCTGCTACATCATTTTCGATGGAAAGTATTGCCAAGTTTGATAGCCTGTCTTGGTTCATGGTTGTGCGGAGATAAGATTTTATTAGTTTCAGTTTACTGAACGATCGCTCACACGAAAGGTTGGTTGGAAAGGGGGGGGGGGGGGGGGGGTGAAAATCCTTACAGTTCCTCAGTGAATCCCTTATGAATCCCACCTGAATTCCCGTAAGATTCCTCACGGTATACCTCAGGGATTCCTTGGGGTATTTCCTCAACGATTCCTCAAAGTATACCTCAGGGATTCCCTGGGGTATTTCCTCAACGATTCCTCAGAGTATACCTCAGGGATTCCCTGAGGTATTTCCTCAACGATTCCTCAGAGTATACCTCAGGGATTCCCTGGGGTATTTAGTTCGAAATACTCTTCGAATAACTGCAGGAATCGTGCAGTATTCCTCGAGTTGTTCGAATTCCTCGATGTGAGGAACTCTTCTATGGAAATTCCTTGATGGTTTGTATGAAACATACCTAGAGGATTCCTCGGGTGGCAATACTAGTACCTAGACGATTCCTTCAGTAATCCTTGAGGTATGGTACTGAAGGGATGAATTCTCGAAACATACAGTGTTAGCCGAGCTCGATTTAGCGCCCCTTCGGGACTTGGCGCCCGGGGCGCTTGCCCCTTTCGCCCCCCCCTAGATCCGCCACTGCTCTTATACCAATACGCACAAAACCTGATGAGTCAGAATCAATGCACTGGCAAAAAAACCTGTGGTAAAGGATTAAAAGAGTATTATATAAATTCTCATAAAATGGTCTTAGTGAGGTCTCTCATATGGTCTCTCATAAAATGTTTAAATATTTTTAATTAAAGTATGGGCTTTTGGTTTTACCCTTCTTACGTTCTAAGAAATATTAATACTACTAGAGAATATTATTAGTCTTAGGGAATTTTTTTCTGTGTAAAAAGTTTTTAATGCCCTGCCACGGACATCCGAAAATTCATTTCTCTTGTTGTTTGGGATTTTTATCGCTTCGCTCCTTTTCAACCCTGATGGCCCTGTGCTGTCCTGCCAACCCCCCAGCTTCCTCCCGGCCCGCCCCTTCCACCGGCAACCTCATGGCCTCTCCTTTGTCCATGATTTCAATTTCCATTGAAACTGAATCTAATCACATGCTCACTGCCTGCTGATCCTTGCCCGTCGCCTTTTTGGTCCTGGAACCGAGTTCGGCTCGCCCATAGCCTTTGGGGGTTGAACACAGCCCGTGCATCAAACTCCTGCCACACTATTGTGCATGTATGTGTGTGTGGCATGGCCCAGTGGATGCCACATCTGCATGGCATAGCACGGCGAGGCATTCTTTGCGAGTGTGTGCGCTCAAGAGTTGCCTGGAAACTATGGTATCGCATTGTTCCAACTTGGAACAATGCCATAAATGGCACATGCCAAATATTTTCGTTGCCTAGCGCATACCCTAGGAGAAGGACCTCCTAGAATCTGGGATGTCCTTTCATTTGAAAAGCTTTCATAAAGTATGCATTAAAAATCATTATAATAGTTGGATTTTGATCTAAAGTGGTGTAGGACATTAATAATATTAATAAAAATCATTAATCATATAAACATTGTTGAAGGTCTTCCATATTAACCTTCCATATTTTCATATCCCCTTATTTAATTTTTAAAATATAGAAGAGAGTATATCCAATTTCGTTATGTTTTAATTTTAGAATTTTTTACATAGTCCTGTTAGCGTTGTGGTGCTTACATTCAAAACTAAAAAATTCGTTGCTTGTATTTCATATTTAGAATAAACAAAGGAAGTTTTCAAACGAATGCCGAGGTTTTCTGCAGATTTTTATACTTTATTATTTTTGCTTCGCTACGTGGTTTCCAATTAACAAGACACTTTTTTTCTTATTTTAAAGAATTTCAATCCCTTTAAGAAAATTCTCTATAATACAACTATTATTGTTTTATGGCCAAGACTTTATAGCTAGAAATAGTTTATAAAAGCATCTCTACTGGCTGTCACATGCAATGGCCACTAATGACTTTCCACACTTCAGACTTGCCAGCATCCCAGGATATTTATGTGTGAGTGCGCCGTTTAGTCCTTGGAATAACTCGAACTGAGAGTACAGGCGACAGACCTAATGACTTCGCGCATAATAAATTTAATAATTTGCGTTGGCAACTTACCATTTTCCCTTGTTTGTTTTTCCTTTGGCTCGGGCCACATTAAAGTAGGGGAATTATTGTGTCAGATGTTCGTAGAAAAGACAGAAAAAGCCAGAGAACCGGCAACCGTATGCCATTATTTTCAATGGAATCCGGAATCTGGACAGACCCTCTAGGCAATGCACCATTTGCTCTGCGATTTCGGGGATTGGCTTTTGACAAGATTTGCAGTTGCAGTGTACGGAGTACACCACACCACCCTGCCTCCCTGAGCACTCTACCCTATTTTAATTGTTCTGGGACTAATTCGGTTTATATGCAGCATTTACATTGCAATTTACGGCCCTCCACTCAGGCCACCAAAATAATTTCGACTTTTCAACCCCGGTCCAGGCCTACGGGCAGGACGAATTTAAATTTTCGGTTTTTTCATTTTATGGCCACATTTTTATCAATCCATATACATATAGATGGGCATTTGTCGCTGGTCCGGGCGTCCCCGGGTCCCTGGGTCCCCCGATTCCGGATCCCGGGTTTCCCGAGTCCGGCCATGAGGAATTTCATTATAATTTGCATAATTTATGCGCGACCGTGATTTGCATAATTAAGATTTGTACATTTGTGCATGCCAGTCATCATTAGCTTAGGTTCCGCACTGCGGACCAATTGTAACTGGCCAGAAGAGAGATTTTTTTGCCTCGTACCTCGCAATCCCGTCAAGGGGTTGTCGAGGGTTAATGATTAGTCTTCGAACTATGACACACTGAGGGCACAAAAGCCTCTCAAAAAGTTGCCTAATAACATTATCGAAAGAGTTCTGGAATTCAAATTAGTAGAATTTGGAAGCCCAAGAGGTACTTGGCAGTCGAGTTGAACCTTTCTCCATGTTTGTTATTTGGAAAATTACAAATGCAAAAGCCCCGAGACCCAAACGAAACCCCAATTTAATGTTTTCGGGTTTGCACAAATTAGACAAAGCCATGGAATCCATGGCGTCCACGGAGCTATACGGAACCGGGCACAACTAACGGCCCACCATGGGGCAATGTGAATCAATCATTAGCATTTTATTGTGGAAAAACCAATTTGGCACATTTATGAAGAGCCTTTCTGCCTTTCGGCAGAGAATCCCCTTTGGAGATTTTGTTGATTTTTGGGTTTATGGCTTTCTAACCTTATTATCGATGGGCTCTTCGTCCTATTGCCAATATTTATGGCAGCAGCCCCTGACGTGCCCCTAATGATTCCCTAGCGTATCGTTTTCAAGGTAACAATCTCCACCATTCCGTGCACTTGCCACACTCCACTCCACTACACTTCACTCGGCCCATATTTTATTTCGTTATTTTTATTGGCAGACGTCAACGAAATACAAAAATGTGTCAATTGTACGCCTGGGAAATCGTCGGCGAAGTCTTATGTGCTGTGTCTTTGCAATAAGCAACTGAATGAAGATATATTTATCGTATATTTCCGGTTTGACAGGCTTGATGTGCTTTCGCCATTAGCCGGCAGGAGGATGAACTTTTGCGCTGCAAGGATCTCGGCTAAATAGTTTATTTGTGACAGTGCCCGTAACCACGCCAAAAGTGCTGTAAAGAGCTCCATTCGCTTTGTTTTAATCTAAACCCTTACGCCTGACTTGACACTCTAAATAATTACTCTGTCACACATAAAACATGACCAGGAAAAAAAGGATAAATGCCGCGACAGGGTGAGGCCCGTGAACGAAATTTGATTTCCCCATTTGATAGGATTTCTCATCCATTAGCTGAACTGAATGGATTGCGTCGAGCTTTTATTGATTACATCTAATGTTCATCATATGTATGCGCTCCAGCAACCCAGAAACAGAAACAGAAACTGAAACACAAACGAGAAAAAAAACGAAACGAAATAATAATCACTTTCAGACAAAGAAAAGCGTGCAATATTTTATCAAATTATGCGTTGTATGCAACTTCCGCTCTGGGGCGAATCCTTAACACCCACCCGACCGGCTCACAATTTATCAGCATCAAATGGAAACCAAACAGCGCGAGGGTTACTTCCACAAGAACTCGCAGTAAGCCAGGACACAAAACAACAATAACAGTGCCAGAGCAATACCAATTCGAATTAAAATGCTGCTGATTCTGATGCTGGGGGTGGCACTGAACTTTCATCCACAGTCCCGGTCCAAAGGGGTTGCTCGTCGCTTTCTGTTACCAAGGATTTTTTTTCCTTTTTTCGCTTTTTGGTTTTTTTTTTGAGCGCGTTGTTGCAAATGGATATGGAATGTTACACAAACAAAAAGGGAGCAGGGTGACCGGGTGGAAGTCGAAAAGGAAGCGCCCAGGCCCGAATCAAAACCGAACCGGGAACAGCAAAAAATTGCAAGCTCAGACCACCACGCACAGAACCCAGAATCCAGAACCCAGAAGAACCGCACAACCAGGAGCAAGTCACAAAACAAAGGGCGAAACTTTGGAACAAGGGACGCCGGACTAACAACGAGGTGAAGAGGTGTGGTTGGATGTGGGGAGTCAGTGGGGAGCAGGGCAAAATGGACCAAACAGGCTCCGAGCAGGTCGCTGAGTCAGCTACCAGGATCTTTAATACACCGATACAAAAACTATTGACTTCTTTTGAAAATATTTAATACCTACTTAGACAGTTATACTATGCAGATATAAGATATGGTAGATATATTTCAGTAGATATATTCCTACCCCAAGATCAGATAGATCTCATTTTAATTTTGCAATCTTTAATGCATTTGAAAGACACCCTTATTATAAGGTATCTTTCAGTGCACTCACCCCGAAGCGGTAGCCTTGTCGATGCCTTTGACGACGACGATGATGCCCCTTCGTGCGTTTTGGGATTATGCCCCGTTTGGCTGCCCGGCACACGCATTTTTGATTATGCCCCTAACCATGAGGCATCCGTGGACTGCAATTACAATCGTAGTCCAGGTAACGTAGTCCGGGCCTAAGCCATTCGATATTAAGCCCACACTACGAACTCCGTTCCCCAGTAACCCGACTCCTGATTCATTTTAGAGTCAACTTTTGTACGGTTCCTGTTGCTGATTTTGATGAATTATGCACTGGACTGGACTCCCTCCCGGCAGTGAGTTGGGTGGACGCTGGCCCTGCAGGATAATAGTCTGCTGCAAATGGCCAGGACTGCCTCTAATGATGTGTCCTTATTCCTAATGCTCTCAACGCCATGCTCGGATTAGACCAGACACTCGTACATGGGTCGGAGGTATGTGAGTGTGTCCAGGGTGTGTGTGCATTATCGGGTGTGCGAGATTTCAATGAAATATTGAATAATGCATGGCCGAGGGGAAACTTGATTCCCTGCAGATACTTCTGCCTTTTTTCATTTCTCGTGGGAATATTCGGGAATTAGCTCTGGTAATTGAGTTTGCAATTCCTCCAAAAAGTCCTCCGAAACTTCACACTGTCAGAAATACAAAAAAATTACCTCCAATGTTGTTAAGTGATTTATTACTTTCTGTAACACACAATCGAGATTGCTTTTTGATTCTCTGGCAGTTTAAAACTTTGTGAGATTCCCCTAATCCGAAAGCTGGTGGATCAGAACCAGCCACGCCCACAACATCCATTAATGGGGCCCATAGTCCTGACGATGTGACAGGGATTCATAACAAATTGTTGCTCTGATGTTGATTAGACTTTTTGGGTGCCACCCTGGATGGTGAGGAGCAACCACCGGAGCTACATACGGAAGCAGTCCACTGTGGTCATTACACAGAAAAAAAAACTAATAAACAAAGACCATTTTCTCTAGAAGACTTCTTAAACTCTTATATCTTAGGAATATTTATTAATATTCCAAGTCAAGGCATCAATCTCTAAGATTAATGATATTTTTTGAATCCCTAGCTTTTTTTCTCAGTGTTTGGCTTGTTTCCCCTCAGTCGTTGTCCGACATCAGTCACATCTTCAATTGAATTGAATGGACGTGTGTTCCTGACGGCCGGAGCCGCCTCAAATTTTGTTTAGTTTTCGTTTTTGTACTTTATTTTTATTTATTATGAGCCCCCTCCATGGGTCCGAGGGGTGTACGAAGAATGCTGTTAATGACTGATTGTGCGTTTCTCAGCGCTTCGCCAAATGGAATTTTGATTGCATCCGCTTACGTGCCGCCTCCCTGGGAGATCATTAAGGGAATCCGTCTTGGTCCTGCTCTTGGTCTAGTTAAATATGTCACGTCAGCAATTATTTGGCCACATGAGGCTCACAAACATTGAGTTTCTTCGCCGCTCTCCGTATTTGGCTGGAAAGGAAGGGAAATACATCAAAATAATTTCGGCGTTTATGCGCAATTTCTTGGGTTCCATTTTTGCATTTCGGATGATTCTCATTTATTTTATTGTGCAGTCGAGCGCATAAAATGTGCAATAATAAATGCTGACTGCCGACCGGCGACTGGCGACGACTTTGTCCTGTCCGCGTCCTTTTTCCCCCACTCCCTTTGACTTAAAACTTTATGTGCATATAACATTTTTCGCCCATACTCCGCCTCGGTCCGGGAGTCCGGACGGACTTTCGGTTGGTTGGATGGTCGGTTGGTGGCTGGCATCGTTAACATCATCAGTGAAGCAGTCAAATGCTAATAGCTGCCATTTCCTGCAGGTCCAGCCAAGAGGAGCGGAACTGGGAGCCAGGAGCTAGATGCTGGATGCTGGAAGCCTGAAGCCGAATTCAGGAAAATTATGCGCACAAGTCGAGTTGCGTTCTTCTCCGCTCCAGTATTTTTTCTGTGCGCCTTTCTCGGTTCACTCAGTTTGTTTGTAGCATCCCCACTGATTATGCTTTGTCAAAAAAAAAAAATATAGAGAAAAATGCTAAAATAAAAATAAACTTAAAGAGAACAAAAAGTGATGGGGAAAATACTACAAAAATGTTGCATTTTCATTGTAAGTTGGTATCAAGAATTTACATTCTAAAATATGCAGCAAATTAAAACGGGAAGAACTTTAACAAGGGGGCGGAATATTTTGGGATGTCAAGCGAACTTTAAGATCGTAAACTACATAAAATGTAAATCAGTTCTTTAATGGGTACCAGCTTAGTTTTCCTCATACTGCACCATCCAGTTTAACTAACTTTTTATGGATTAAGAACTTTGTAAACTTTGCACAAGTCAGGCCAAGAGCTCTTGTTTAAGCTCTCTTTTGAGTTTCATTCAAAAAGGCAATATATTTTCTTTTCCGAGCCGAACTCGAGACAGTAACAAGCAATCATAATAATATTACTCCCGTATTATGTGTCACTGATAGATTTAACAAGCCACAACAACCAGCTATGCAAAATGTTTGTGCCATAAAGAAATTCCGCAAATCATTACGACACAACCGCAAAATATAAGACCTCGGCGTTGAAACTTTCTGACGTTGAAAGGCGACAAAGAAGGCAATATACTAACAGAGAGAGAACCATAGACATTATGCCATAGCCAGTGAGGGAAAATTGAAGAAAAATAAGTTTCGCCAGAGGACACCTCATCCTTGAGCCACGTCTTCTGTTATCCTTCGACCTTCTTGTTCTTTGACGGCGTCAGATAAATTGAATCAAACGAGGAGCACAGCCAAACTTTGCATGCGTCGAAATTCAATTCTAATTAACATAAATTTCCACAAATGAATGTCAACCACAGGAGGCAGTGCTGAAACGCGAAATAAAAGGAATTCCATATACTTGGTAAGTATATTCGACGAGGTGATACTTGTGAGATATAAATATTCGGTTCTTCCAGAGTGCGAGTGGTACTTTATAAAATAAATATGTATTATCAGGCTCAGGAAGGCTTATTTAATATCGGGTATCATATAGTCAAGGAATTATCCATTTTCAAGTTGTCTGCTTAACTGTTATACCCCGAAGGTCTATATTCATGAAAGTAAAACCCAATACTTCGGCACACACGTACTCCTGGGTAACTCGTAATTTAATTTATGTAGCGTGGAAACTTTTTCGGCAGTCATAAGTTAAGCCGCCCCCAACAACAGGTGTAGAGTGGGCGTGGCTGTGGGCCCCTGAAAAGAGCCCTGAATGCAAAGGGCCAACTTGATCTCGACTTGCCAGCTCGCTCTTGTGGGCCAAATACAAAGTCTTTCCTGGATGTCCTGGGTGTGGCATGTCGCCCACAGCTTCCGGCCTCTCCAGCTCCAGCTCCTTCCGGCTATCCCCTCCGCCTCCGCTGCCGCACTTTCCCGGCCAGTGCTGCCAGCTACTAATGAGCTCCACAACAAGCACAAATATTATTTGAGTGGAATTTATGCACAGAGTGGGTGGAAGTGAGTTCGTTTGAATAGAATGTGAAGGATATTTTCGGGGAGGAATTACTCTTGGAAGTATGGAAACTATTTGGTTTCGTTTAGGCAAAAACTGTACCAATTATACAAGAAATTTTTAAGAAATATTTATTTAAAAGCTTAATTCAGCATTTCATTTACTTTAAAAACAAGTTCTTAAAAACAAATTCTTGGTAGAGCATTCCAGTTTCGTATTATTTAGCTTCTTCTACATTAAAAATTTCTGCTTCGCCTCCTGCTTTGTTCTTGGAGCAAAAGTTGCCGGAAACGGAAATGGCATTTTGTGTTCTTCTCCAATTGAAAACGCAAGGACTCGTTCTGCGACTTGCAGGGGCGGCGCCGAAAAAGTTGACTTAACTTTTCACTTGAAGTTGCCGAATAAACTTTAAATGAAGCAGCAGGAGCCCGAGCCTGAGCCTGAGCGATGCGGCGATGCAGATGCACATGGCATAGCCCTGGCAGACCCTTCCGCCCCTCGGCCCTTGCCTTTTGGCAGGACGAGGGATGTCCTTTGCCCTTCTGGACGGCGATAACGGAGCGGCGCATGTCAGGATCAGGATCAGGATGCGCGGAACGACGCCGAGAATATGCAAATTAGATACAAATAGTAGTGAGCAAGAATAAAATGAAAGGCACACGAAGAGCCAGCGAATGTAAATGGAAAACAAAATAAATTCCACGGAAATCCCTGCACGTAGCACGAGCCCAAGGTAGATCCTTCATCGGATGACAGAGACCCTGGAGGTGGTGGTGCTGCTAGAGGTGGTGGTGGTGCGTTTCCAATAATAAAGGGTGCATCTGGAGCAGCCCTCTGCTTTCAGCCATTTGATATGCACAGCGTCATAAATAATGTTCAGCATTTAATTTCATTTCCATTTTACGATATGATATTCTGGCGAGGGGCCTTGCCGACTGCTGTTTCAGTTTCTGTTTCTGTTTCCGTGGCAATAAAATTTCCAAAATTGTATTTTTCTTTCGCAAAGTTGTTCGCGAAACGAGGCAGCATTTGATTTTATGATTTTCCGACAACAAACTCGTCCCTTTGGCCAGAACTATTGAGCGGCAACTTCCCAACTTTAGTGTTATTAAATTGAAAAAGTTTCCATCTTGTTGTAATTGAAAAACCAATATTTGCATAAATGTTGCTCAAGCCGTGGACAGTAAATTGTTGCGGAAAGTTGCCCAGATTTGTATACATTTCGTACATGTCCTTATATTCCTAGTGAGCTCCAAATCGCATCAATCAGGCTCGATGCACACTCAAAAGTTATTTTAGGCTTTATGATTACGGAATTCAATTTAAAATGATCCCTAATAGCCAGTGCAGCAACTAATTTGGACGAAATGTATTAACAAAGGCTCTATCAGGGACACCATCTAGCTGGTGTGGCTTAAGCCTAATGCCAACTTGAAATAGGGGCTGTACGGCCCAAGATTTGCATGTCCATGTTCGTCTTTATTTATTGATTGATATGAGTGCGTGGACGGTACACAAAGGACAATGGATGGGTAGGACTCGACCACACCTCGGACCTCCTGGCAATAAAAGCCTCCAGCTTAGAAGCAGTCACTCAGCAGAGAGCCCTCTCCTCTCAATCCGGCCCTGCACCGCATGTATCTTTCATCTTACGGTTGCCATGACTGCGATTTTCCCTCAAGCTTCAGTTCCTATTGATGCACTAGGAGAAAAGTATTTCAAATAATTCGACAAGTTAAGAGTCAAAGGGTTTATTACTTCATTTTCATCTATTTGCCCATTTTTTAAGTCATTAGTGTTTCAAAATTAATTTAAATGAAGCCCTAATTTTTGCTCAGTGAATGTGTGGCAGCACTTGCTTAGCCATCAGTGATTTATGCCACTGTACGGACACTGCTGATGAAAAGCGCCCACCTGTCCGCTGTCACTCTGTCCATCCATCCTGTGCATTTGTCCCTCTGTCCGTTGTCCGCTGTCCGCCTGTCGGTTTGGAATGCCTGCCATAGTGGCTCAAATTATTATTGCCAAGTGCACTCGGGCGTATACGCAATGCTTTTTTCCACTTGAGCATGCCAGTTGCAAAAACAATAACAATGCATGTCTATCACTGGGAATATTAAATGGTTATTTTTATTTATGGGAATAAAAATAAAGAACTATGTATACAAAGAAACATGAATTAAATTTAAGAAATATTTCATCAAATTATGTATATATTGAGTTTAGTTTGTCATTCTCTAATTTTTATTATTCTCATATAAAGTTTATCAGACCACTATTGATTTCACTTTTCCAATAAAATACACATTTTCAAATGCTAAGACCAAAAATGAACTCGATTCAAAAGGAATTTGTTCGCTTCAATGTAGAGATTCATTTCTTGGCTGGCTTGGCTGGCTGGAAGCAACAATTGCAATTTGTGCTCCCACACACAATTGTGGATTATTCATTTGCAAAAGTTTTTCCCATCCAGACACATCCACCATATATTTTCCCAGGCATTGTTCTTGTTGTTGATGTTGTCAACTTTGGATGTTGGGATGTTGGGATGCTGTTGGGACGGTGGGTTGTTGCAAGTGCAACAGCATGATGATGGTGATGTGTGGCAATGCGATGCTGCAGATGGGACTCCGGTGCTTCCTACCCGGCTGTTGTGATTCAGTTTTGCCATTTTCTGCGAATTAAGCCAATTTATATGCAGTCAGAGTACAAAGCATTATTGAGAAACGACAGGCCAAAAATAAAGAAAACGCTGCCATGGAAATTAATAATTGTTTTTGAGTTGTCGAGTTCAGTTTTTTGTTCTTAATGGCCTGGAGGGGGATCTGCTTTGTTGCCACCGCTGCACTTCATTAGCGCAGAAAATTCGCAACGTTCGGAAATTGTTTTCCATTAGCGCAGGATGCGGAAGGAAGCGAAAGGATGCGAAAGGATGTCGAAGGATGGCAAAAGCAGAAGCCAAGGTACGGGAATGGCGGCTGCCGCTAAGCCTTTATGCATTTGATGGCTTTGTGACGTCAAGCCTTGCCACATGTGGGCCGGCTGGTGGGTGGCAAACTTTCTGCCCCACCAACTCGTTAGACAAATTGAAAATGTTGCCGTCAATTGGCGTTCTCCGAGCCAAGCACAAAAGTTTTCCGTGTTAAAGAGTGAAAAATTTCTAATTGGGCTTGGCAAAGGCTTTCTCGGATCAGAGAGTTTAGCTGGTAAGCCGCCATTCTCCTACTTCGTCCTGATGATTCCCCCATGGCATAAATCCTCAAAGCAAATTTCATATTCCCTGTATCTCTCAGATGCCAGCTGCTGAGTTTGCCGTTGTCAACGAGTCCTTGCTGCTCATAATTCAATATTTATTTGCGCATATTAAAAATACTTTGGCCATGTACAAAGTTCAAACAGCACCAAGCAGTGAGCCAGAAAGTGCACCCCACTCCGGAGTCCGGACCATGCCCCACCATATGTATACAATATGAAGAGAAACTTACAAAATAAATATTTTTGCAATAAATAGCAAAAACTTGGCCAGATGTGTGCGTGTACTTGTTTGCGTGTCCACTAACAGAGACCGAATGAGTGAGAGAGAGCGAAAAAGAAGGATGTAGTGAAGGATACCATTGTACATGTCATGGCCAAGATGGCCAAGATGGCCGGAATGGAGAGTCTTTTGTATTCGCCGCTGCGCTGGCTTGTTTATTTATTCTGTTGCATGTTTGTCCTGCTTAAGCGAAAGACAAACAAATGAATCTACATTTCAAAATGGATTCTATTTGCAGTTCCATTCAAGTGCAAATTGCACATTGCAAATAAGAACTTGAGGAGGCCGGCATTAAATATTGGTTGAGTTTCAATTCGCCACTCAATAGATGGCTCGCCCAGAGTTAAAGTCCTTCTTCAGGAAACAGGGAGTTTGAGGCCGAGAAGTTTTCCTAACCAGCTAACCCAGAAAATTGTTACCTGACCGCATCTTGGCAGTTGAGAAAATCTAATAGCCAAATGCCAGGGCCTCTACATACGTACATATGTATATCCTGGCTCCTGCATATGCTGGCTCTTATGTACACTGGCCTGTGGAAGTATCCACGGCAGGGAAAACTTTTACCAACTTTTTTGGGCGTCCGAGAAAGGAAAAAAAGGAAAAATAAAATGTTGACAGGCCACAACCGAGCCAGCCCAGCAAAGCACTCATCGATCCATTAAAACCCAAAAAGAAACGAAAAATACCAATTGGCAGCAGCAGCAAAAGCAGCACCATCAGCAGGAGAGGTTTCAGCGTCCCAAAAAGGACTCAAGGACTCGTAGGTGGATGCGGAATATTTGCTGCCAGCTGCGACCGCCAAGCGACTGATGAGGTTAAGCTGTCAGGGCATGAGCACAGGTAGTCAAGGTTGCCATAGCAATAACGCCATAAAAGAGAGTCCTTACTAAGCTTGTGCTTGTATTTGTGTTGTGTGTGTGTGTGCGTTGCTCATACGCCATGTTGTGCGCAGACCGACAAGTAGGATTTTCAGGGCCGGGCTATAAAAGCCGTTGCCATGTACAGCCCGCCGCAGAGATGCTCCGCAGTTTCCGTTGCCAGGTAGCCTCCCCCTGTAAGCCTGTTTCGGGTTGTCCTGGCTGGAGTCCTTCTGGCCCGGTTCTGGCTCTCGAGTGGCTGGCCGTTTCCACATTGTTTGCCCGGCCGTCCTGCAAGCTGGCAAAACTGTTGGAAAAAGCAACATTTCAGTTAGCCCGGGGACTAGATGTTCTATTGGACTGAAGAGAGCTCAAAGTGCCAACAAAGATTTAAAGTTTGATTAGTTTTCGGAGCTGTTTCCTTCAAAGTTTGCCTGCTTCATTTTTATCAATCTAACGAAATATTAGAAAGGGAATTCAACAGAGATCTTTAAATTAATAGATCTCTAGAGATACATATTTTTGAAAAGTATTGTATTAAAATGTCAATATCTATTATGTATTGGTTCTTACTTTTAAGAACATTTCTGATATACTGAAATATTATAGCCACATACTATCAACATTTGGCAATTTTAGATAGCCCCCAATACCATAGTTTTTCTTGCAGTGTCTGCGATGGCGCCTGCGCCATTTAATTCGCTGGAAAAAACATGGCTGCGCTCACGGCCAGGACACTCTGGCACTCATACACTGGTACTCACACCCGCACTAATACACCCGCACCAGCTGAAGACAGACAAAGACCATTTCCCCTTAACAAATGAGCAAATACACTCACCCGTACACCCGTACACCCGCACACTTGCTCACACACACCCACCCGCACACTCATACATACACACAAAGAGAGTGATTTCTACTCCGACGTGCTTTGCTCACAGTTGTGCAAACGATTTTCAACACATTTACAATTATTGTAAATGTGTGCAAAATTTCAGACCCACTACCAATACACACAGCCCTATATATCCCGCCGTGTGGGTGTTGGCCATAAAGGAGCTCTTGTGCGTATGTCTGTGTGGGTGTGTGAGCCAACTGAACATTCGATTTTACCGGTTGTTGCTTTTTGCCGGTTTTTTACTACCACTGGGTGGAGGCACGGAGGCTGGGGGCCGGGCCAGAGGAGGGGCAGCGACCCCCACGGCGAGTGGATGAGGGGAAGCTGGGGAAGACTACAGAAGGGGACTCTGAGTGCTTCTCGTCGTTTTGGGAATTTGAATGCTCCGAGCTGGGGCAGCTTTTTTGGGGTCTGTTCTTTTTCTGGTTTTTGGGTCCATATTCCCGTTGCCATATTTGATGTTTGGCCCTTGTCCTGTTTCGATTTCTCACCAAAAGCCACTTGGTCAACTTGGTCCTTTGTTCGGACCGTTTGGGCCATCTATCTGACTGCTGGTCAGGTCCGGGCGAGCCATCCCCACGGAAATACGTTTGCGGCATGCTGATGTCCAGCGATTTATTATGGCTAAGATAATGATGCCTAGTAGGCCCGTCTGTGTTCAGATACTTGCTTAGCTCGGCCAGAAGGACCCACATTTCAGACCCTATATCCACAATGGGGGCTATTAGGTAATATCTGGCACTATTAAAATGATTAAGATCTGATCTTAATTGCTTGGAGCTTCATCCTTTAAATGTTTCCATAATGAAGATCCAGGAAAAAAATAAGAAATAAGCAATCAGTCTGATGGATTTCCAATCAGCGATAAATAATTTAAAAACATGATGATTTATTTATAAATAATTTTCCACAGGCTTGTTTTTCTCTGCCACTTCATGGTGTGTGTCTGTGAGGAAAAGCCTCCTCTGGATGCGGTTGTTGTTCCTGTCCAAGTCCATAGCCCAGCCCCTGCCCCTGCTTCATTCCGTATCCCTGTTCCTGGCATACTAATGGCCGGCCAGACGCCATTGGAAACACCAATACAAAGGCAATGTCGATGGCCGCCATTGTTGCGGCCACTGCGCGTAACGGTTCGCGTTGGCGTGGCGGGAAAAACAACAATGGCAGCAAAAACTGATCACACTGAGAAACAAATAGATGCAGTTTAAGGCAATTCTTTTCCTGAAATAGGGTGGGAAGGGAGGAACAGATCCGAAGTACCAGGTATTGATACTCTTATAGTAGCAGAGATACAATCCGAAGTATCTCCCTAATTCTTTCAGTGTACATTTCACGTATGGATCGAAATGCTCAGACAACAAAACACAACGACAACGACAATAGCAGCTTTGAGTCGACTAAATGAAATGAAATCAACATGGCCAACCCGAAGGATACGAAATGGAAATGCAACGTTGCCAATTTTTCGCAGAGAATTTTCATTTTGCTTTCCATTTGTTTTGGCTGCGGCCTGGGTTGGTTATTCGCCCCCTCACTCGCCCCCAGAACAACCTCATTAAGCTTCCCAGAATTTAATTGCCGCATTTGTGCTCCTTTTTCCATTTTTATTTCTTAAATGAAAAATAAACGCTGCATTGTTGGCTCTTTAACGTTTCACTCCGCATCGCCACTTTCGATGAATTTAATTATTTTTACAGTGTTTTGCGTGTTTCCGAAAGGCAATTAATAAAATTGAAATGGCTGAATTTCCGGCCTTTAGAAAAAATGCCATCTAGTTGCGGCACTTAGTGGGCCAATTTTAATAAATTCAATTGTTGGGTGCTGGGGCACACAAGCCCTTACCAAAAATGCTGCAGCATTGACCAATTTATGGTAGTTGCCTCTCAGTGCAAAAAGTTTTAGAATGAAATTTCCTGCCTCGTCCTATGGCAAATTGATTGGAAAATATTTACAAAAGTAGCAAAGGGACCATTGTGTAATATTTTATTAAGCAAATTTGTTTACTTTACTATATCAGGGGGCGCCAAGAGGGGGAGGAATTATTTCCCATTGAAAACAAATGAATCGTTTCCAAATTAAACTAGCCAGTGGCAAGTAATTAATCAAATTACACTCATTTCACATAGATGGAAATTGCAATGTTATTATTCAGTTTAAATCTTATAGAAAGTACACTGAATTACTCCTATTCAATGGACTTTGATCTTGTGAATTTTTTGTGAAAGTTCGGTTACACATGAATCCCCGTTTTATGCCCCCCAGCGGACTTCCGCTGATAATAAAATAATAATAAATTCTGCATGAACTTTTGCCTCCAGAGTCCGGTGTGGGGAGCCCAGGGCCTGAAGTCCAAGGGAACCAGCCATATGTGAAAGACGATGTCGGCGGCGGCAACGTCATTGCTTTAATTTATAGAAAAACTGCAAAAATATTCCCTCCTCGTTTGCAGCGCTTTTCCCGCATTTTCCGCTGCCATTTTCCAACTATTTTTCCAGCCAGTTGGTAGTCGGTGGGCAAGGCGGTGCCAACATTTTCTAGTATTTGCGCGCTCCAAAAACCACTTTTCATGCCCGTCAGTTGCAGCTGTTACTACAAAAGCGAACTGAGAGCTTTTTGGCCCGTCAGCCGGGGCCAATTCTTTTTTCCTGCCAGTGTCCTGGCCCTCGTCCTCATCCTAGACTCGTCCTAGTGGCAAAAGGGAAAATTCCCAACACCAAACTAAAGGCATTTTTCCAGTGACTGCCTTTGTCTACGAAGCATTTGATAGAATTTTGTGCCCAAAAGAGGGAAAAGCTTGTTATCACTCGGTGCCCACATCTGTCACCTTCTATAAATCAGCCAGAAGCCCACAACCACACACACGTCCTGGAAGGTCTCGCCCGGGTTCGTGCAAGAAAATTCTTATGAAGGGAATCGACCAAAAGGCGAATCCTTTATTGGGTTGTGTGCATGTTGTGGCATCCTGAGCCACTGTCTTGGCCTCGTCCGGGCCACTTTTATTATTTTGTAACTAATTCCCTTAATGGAAACTTGCACAATGATGTTAGGAAGCAAAGTTTGCTGTTGTTTCCAAGAAAAAGGAGTGGCAGTGGCACTGGCAGGTTGGACCTCGAACAGGATGTACTCTTTATTGCAACTAGA
Source organism: Drosophila bipectinata (assembly GCF_030179905.1). Classification (NCBI taxonomy): domain Eukaryota; kingdom Metazoa; phylum Arthropoda; class Insecta; order Diptera; family Drosophilidae; genus Drosophila; species Drosophila bipectinata. Next base: position 18,336,034 of record NC_091736.1, on the reverse strand, counting down.
AGGGAGGAATTACTTAATTTAATTAAACGATGTTGTTGAACAAGTATGCTTTCTGTTTGTTTTTGTCGAGAAAATACATTTAAAGAGTCCTTTAGTACCTTGATTACCAAAAACTATCTTCTTTTAAATTTTTCCGAGACAGACTCCTCCATATTTTAATATGCAAATGTTAATGGATGGAAAATCCAGAGACAATCACTACACTGGCAAAGTAAACCAAGCCAGGGGATAGAGTATGCCCGAGTGCTCCACATAAAGTATGCATAAAGTATTTGTTTATGGAGGGAATCGGGATCGGAGGCGCGGCTGAATTGCTCTCACGCATAAAATATTAGATGCCGCATTGCAATTGTTGCCTTACCATGTTGCGGGTGTTGCATTGTCTCTATGTGCGCATGGAGTGTGTATAGAGTGAGTACTCTTCCCTGGGTATTTTAGCCATTGTAAGAGCCACCCACCAGCCCGCTATCCTGCCACCCGGCTTGTCTGTTGTTCGTGCTGTCGCATTATTCTTCCGCATTTGCTGCCACTTTTCTTTATCTCTCCAGTAGCAGCAGCAGTAGCAGCCGAAGCAGTGGCAGCAACAGTGGCAGGGGCATAGAGTTCCTGCCCCTTTGCCCTTCGACCTCCTCCAACATTGAATTCAATATCTCGTGTTACATTTCATTGCATGCCCAGATTTATTGTAGCGTAATGCCAAACGCTGCCTGCGCCCCAAATTGTAACATCCCCTGCTTCCTCTCCGCACTTTTTCCCCTTATATTAGAACTGGGCTGAGATACATTTGGGTGTTGTCGGTAGTCCGGGAAAATCCATTGCCCAGAACAATGTCGTAAGCCTTTCCAGCTTAGCTTGCAATTCGGCCTTTATTCGACTACTTTTAATGGCCAGGACTAAACTTTTATGATTTCTTTTTTGTCGGGGCTTTGTGGGTTTATTGTTTTCAGCCCAAGACGTCCGTTGCACATGTGTGGCGAGATTGTTTTATCTTTTTACAATCGGGGATTACCAATTTGATGGCCTCGAATATGTTTTATCTGCCTAATCAGATTTATTTTAGCTTTTAGGCCTTCAAACAATGGTTCTTATTACTTCTTGGCCTCTTCTCCATCGGCTAATTTAATCATATTTATATGAAAAGTCTTCTTAGACCAGTCTACTTCGCCAAGAGCACCCGAAATTCATGTTAATTCGCAAATTAGTCGGTCGGGGAGGAAACAGACTCACGAAGAAATACACAAATTCAATTCAGGCCTGTGTCGGGCGGAAATTTGTAATTTTCTCTAATGCAAATATGCGATTTATTCCATGAGAAAATTAATATCCATCATACAGGAGCTACATCAAAGCGAAATCTGATCCTGGCCCGCCCACCAGTACGAGTCCGCAACATGATTGCTATTTCCATTAAATCGAGTATCTATTTTCAAAATCCTTCATTACTCTCGGCACGACAGCTATTTCAAAAGACATCCTCCCCCAGCCCCTGCTCTTGCTCCTGGCCACTTGTAAGCCATCTTAATTATAGGCACATCCAAATGGGATACTTTTCACATGCAACCAGGAAAATGCAATATCCTTTGCATTCTCTCCCCACAATCCTAGCGTTTGTTTGTGTAAAATTTATATATTTTCAATTTCCGCTTTTATGAGTGAAGTGGGGGCAGAGTCGAACACATTTTCATGCATGGCCAAATCAAATGGCCTCCGTACTCATAAAGGGCCATAACTATGTGCGCTCGGGTATGTGAAAGGATCCCAGGACTAAGCAAACACATATGCTGTGTGCTCGCCAGGATGCCATTGGCGGTTGAAATGCAGTCGAAGATGAAGCCCGGACATCGATGAAAATGCATTGAACTGCTTATGCAAATGCCAATCAAAAAGCGGTGGCTTCGGGCGAACAGACTACTGTGGGAGGATTAAAGCACATATGCCGAAGGATATCAAAATGTCTGCTTTTCAGAGACGGATATTCTTTTCAGATATACTTACAAGAGTGCAGAGTGTGGAATCAATGGAACCAATACATATTAAAAACAATAAACAATTATTTACTTTATTAACTTTCATAATGATAGATTTTTCCTCCTCCAGGACCTCGATAACTATTTGCTTTAATTTGATATGCTTTTCCCATTTCAGAAACTCATTTCAGTTTATATGTTTCTTATTCCTCCAAGGTTCAGGCCCTAAGATAAGCTTTTGCCTTTCCTTCTTTGTGTTCCAGGGCCATTTAATCGATATTCAGAACACCAATGGCAGCCATCCTGGTTGCTTCAGAGATATGCCAAGGATATGGGCGAGGATTCGGCAAGTTTCCTCGCCCGAAAACCCATTTTCATCAGTAATCTGGCGAGTAATCTGCATTGAACAGTTATTAAGTTTTCAAAACCCAAAAAAAGGGAAAACCCATAAGGCGTAGCATAAGCTAGAGCTCTCCCAGGATCCCCTGGCCCGCCAAAAAGGACCTAGCCGAGTGTCCTGGGGCTAAAAACAAACAGAACCAAAAACCACCCAAATGCACGAGCAGTTTATGCATATGCGAAATGGAACGCACACGCCCGGCTGCTCCTGCGAGTCCTGCGAGTGTTGTGAGTCCTGCGAGCTGCAAGGAGTCAGGATTGCGATCTGAGCCGGAGAGGGGAAGGGGCAGCACAGCTCAGGGCTCTGCCTTCATTTTCATGCAAGCAAATTTGCATGCCAAAGCGGTAAGGCCTGCAGAAAAACAACAACAACATCAACAACAAGGACGACGGCATCAGGATAAGTCCCTAAGGCATGCAGTCGAATATGTGAGTGCATTTGAGCGTGTATGCGTGTGGGTGCAACAGCAAATATGGCACAGTGAGAAAAAAAACTTGAGACCAGACTCAAAATTGGAACTTGGAAAAAAGAAAAATATTTGCTTCCCATAGAGGTCTGATGGTTTCGTATAATAGCATTTAAAAAGCCAAAATAATAAATAAATGACATGTTAGTCCCCCTTTTGTTATCAGTGTAGTATGCAAGGATATGCAAAACTTTGCTGCGCGTAGAAAAGCGCAAAAAAACGTTGGAAAGAAGTGAACAAATTGCAAGGATATATGCTCGCCTCCGTGTGGGTGTGGTCCTTTTTCATGTAACTAAGTAAGACCCACAGCCACCCACTCCCTACACACCCCCTAAATCCCAGCACTTTGTCAAGCACGTTTATGTTATTTTTACCTTTTTTAATCAGTTTGGATTTTTCATGCTCCGGAGTCAGGACTTTTTACGGCCAAAGAATTTTCTTTAAATATTTTTCGTTCCTCTGCTTCCCTTTCCTGTTTAAGTTGAGGACGCAGGCACTCTGGAGAGAAATATTGCAAATTTCCTACTTACCAACTTTTTCTGCTCCTCTGGCTGCTCATTTCTTTGTCAACTTAGAAGCTTGACAGCGTCATTCGTTGCTTTTATGAGTTGGGGGGCAGATAGGTGGGCAGGAAGTTGCTGCCACGCCCCCATTTCGCCTGTCGCTGTCCTTGTTAGGTTGTAGATTTTCCCGGGAACACCTGCATTAAGCCCCGTCTAATGCATATTTGTGCGACGGCTTTCCACGTACCGACCCTGCTGACGTTAAATTAATTTCCGCTAAAGAATTTATAATCCTGCTTCCCCTTCATGCCTGGCTGGGCTTATTGGCACTTTTAAGATGCCTGTCTCCGAGTTATCCTCGGATTTAATAGAAATCTTTGTGCAAAGAGAGAAGATAACTCAAGAGAACTTTTTATTTGAGTTTATAATTTGTTATTTTAATTTATCATCTTGGCAATATGGTGCGTGTGGATTCATGAAACTCTTTGTGTGCGATAAGTTTGAGTTTAATAAATTGGTATATTAATATCACAGAGGTCTTTTCATGATGAAAGCTAGAAAAGGTATTATAAGCTCAATATAGACTGCTTAAGTATATAATTGAAAACATTGCAAAAAGAAGGTTTAGATATATCCAACTTCTGAGAGCACCATATATAGTATGAATAAAATGAAAAAAAAAATGGATAAGTTTATGAAACTCCATATATCTTAAAAATGAAATTATGTGTTATTTGTCAACTTCTTAATTTTCTTTTATGTTTTTATCACTTTTTTTAGCACCAATCAAATAAATTTTTTATTTTTAATATGTCGTTTGAGATTTGTAGAGTTTCGTTCGCTCTTGGCATTCACCGCGTGCCTTATGGTCGAAATACATATAGGCCTACAGTGGATACCAGGAGAAAAACGTACCAAACGACACAAAAGCCTCAGGGCAAGGCGATTGCATAACCATCTTGAATGGGAGAACGGAAACTCGAAGAAATATCCAAAGGCGAACATATCCTTGACCGAAAAGGAGCCGCATGAGGTCATCAAACGAAAGCGAAACCGAGAACGTAAACGCGAACCGGTTTGAACTCTCAGGGTTCCAGAAGTTTGTTTTCCGTTTTAAATATTTGAACTTTTTTTTTATGCCAAGGACTCGATTGGGAGATCCTTTCGCCGACGAAGTCGCGATCGAACTGCCCGAATTGGCGAATGCGCTGCGATACAAGAACCCCGATACCGGCCAGGGGTTTAAGTACTCACGATCGGGATGCGAGGAGAACACCTCGGCTTAGGGGATGATCAGGAGCAGGAGCAGGATCAAAGGATACGCGAGCAAGAGGGTGGGCACGATCGCGCCCTCTCGCTCTAGCCGCCGAGAATGAAATCCGGTTTCGGTTCACTTTGGGTTATCCTACAGGACCAGCTGCCTGTGAGTTTCATTCACCGATTTTGCCTGGCACATTTGGCTTAGGACATTCGAGTGTGCTCCCTCCGCCCTGTGCCCTTGGTCCTGCTCCCTGTTATTGTTATCCTTGCTGATTTTACGATTATGTGCATCTGTGTGCGTATCTGAATCGGAGTCGTGTGTATCCTTTTGCGTTTCATTCAATTTTTTTATGACGCTGCCGGGGCAATGCAATGCACTTTTTATATCCTGTTTATGCGCTCGTCTTCCCATTGAATGCAAGCTGTGATTTGCGCCCGAAGCTCCCAAGGCGGCAGCTGTGCATCTCCCCGGGAAAGGTGAATGAGCTCGCCTCCAGCGATCCGGCGACATGTCCTCATGTTTACAGTCGCACATTGTTGTCCGTTAAATAGCTGCCACTGGGTTATTGTACTGATTGTGAGGCCAGATAATGCCAAATTGATGGGCAAGGTATTAAAAAATGAAATTATGGGCTTTGATATGCAACCCCGCAAAACGGAGTCTATCTTGATCTAGTAACTCTTTTCTTTAAAAACCTAAAAAGGGCATTGGACTGCTTATCTTATGCCTATCTTGAGAATCGATTGTATGTGTTATATCCCTCAAATCTAAATAGTTTACTAACTAATAACCAGAACTATAAATCAAGCTGGCGCTTTGCCAATCGATATCCTTTGAAAGACAGGCACAAGGAGAGGCCGCAAATCCGTCACAGGACCCTAAAGGAAAACGGGCTGCATCTGGGAAATGCACAGCAAAGAAAAATGCAGCCTGAATGGGCTGGGACGGTCTGGGGGGGGATGGAAAATAGTTAGAAAATAGGCGGCTTTGTCCGCATTGTTGTCGTGCAGCAGCAGGAGCAGCTGATCGACAAACAGCCACATTTTGGCCTGGCCGGGCGAACTGAATAGGCTGAAACTGAAAAGGAAGCAGCGAGGTCCTTGTGGCCCGTGACACACATTTGCAGCAGGCGACGGAGGACAATGGGGTGGAAAATCTTCCCCCGAGCGTTTTCCCTGCAATGGATTTGGCGCCTAAAGCGGCAACAATGAAAATTGCATGAAATCAGCTGTGGCAGGACCAGCCAGCTGCACTCCGGTCCAGTGAATGGAAAACGAAACAGCTGACAAGCTCCCAGCATCCTTGACAACTCATTGGGTATTGATTTTGTCCTGTATTATGCAAATTTTCGCCTTATCTGTCAGCAACGTTTCTATTTTTTTGTTTCTTTATTTATCGATTGCCTGCAGCTCGCCCTAGAATTACGCTTCATTGAACAAAAATGTAACAAAAATAAATTTTCCTATAAGGGCTTAAATAATCATTTCTAAGGGAGGAAGAAGGACTAGCTAGGATAGATTTTTCTATAATTTAAAGTGAAAACCAAATTAGAACTATCATAGAACTATTTCAAATGGTCCTCTGCAAATGTTATGCATCTTACATGCTCATCTTTCTTTTTCTGTTCCCTCCATTATTTTTTATACTTTTCCCTGTTGGCTTACAAATTTCCAAGTCCTTTCATTCCCCGGCTTTTATGTGAAGACCCAAGTTGAGCATTCTATAAAGCGTTTTTCCCTGTTGCCTGTCTTTCTATTTCAATGCCCGACAATTAGCCTTCTTTGTTGCTTCCACTGGCTTTTTGCTTTCCTTTATTTTTTTGCTCTAATGTCGTCGTCGCTGTCGCATTGCTGCCATATGAGCACTTATGCATGATTTTAATGTCAATGGTTCGCCGAGGTCCCTTGCTGCCAAGCTTCTCGCCTTTATTGCCTCAGACAGGAGCAGGACACCCAAAGGACCTCGAGTGCGACTGGTAGTGTGCCGTGTAAGGCAGCTTGTTAGCCAAGCAATGAAGATGAAAGTGTTAGAGGTCATAGCTCTCTTTTTATAGATTTTTCTTGGCTTTATGTCAAGCCATTCGGGGCGGTGTTTACATCGGAAGTAGTGCAAATATTTGTAGGTTCTAGATGTAAAATTTAAGGGCTAATGGGGCAAGAAAAGTGCACTCTAAAAGCCATAAGACCCACACTCCTTATTCCTTGAGTTCGCCGAACTAAGTCCTTTGGAAAGATTCCATCTTAACACACACAAACTCCCGTAATCCTCTTACACATACAAAGTAAGCCGAATTCTGGATCTTTTTTGCGAAAATGCATCCAGGAAAAACTTGATCAACTTTTTCTGCTCAAAGGACACTGAATGGAACTATTTTCCACCTGATAAAAAGTGCCTGAGAAGTATTTTCTAAACCCACAAAGTCCTGAACTCCAACCTCCAAGTCCAAGTCCTAACAAGTGCAGACAACCAAAAAACTCAAAGAGAAAATTATAATAAAATCCGGCAAAAAGCAACGCGAATGAACTCGCGACGGCGGGTGCCTCACACTCGTAAAACAGGAACCCCCAGTCCTGAAAAAAGGACCAAAAAAGCTAAAGCTAAAATACGTGCAAAAAACGCAGCCAACAAATTTTTATGCCAGCCAAGCGTAAGAGATAACGAAGACCCGACTGAATCAAGTTGTCCTGTATGTCCTGTCTGTGTGCGAGTGTGAGTGTGTCGAGGATAATAAAACACGGACAGCTCGTTTTTTATGCAAAGCACGTTTCACTCTTTTTTGTAAGAAGGCAAGAAGTTTTTTAGTTGGGGAGCCAAACACTAGGCGACACATAAAAATGTAATTTCCTTCCGCTCAAATCCTTCTGCAAACTTAATCTGCCATAAATATACGAGTTCTTATTTTAGACTATACATAGAACTGTTATTACAAAAATAGTACAATTTTAGATTTTTCTTTAAATTTCCTTTGTCAATTGTGAATTTTAATAAATATTTAAAATCAAAGTAAAAATTGTGAAGCACAATGAGCTCTGAACTTTTAGATATCTCAGAAAAAATTGTCCCTTGAAAAATATAAAAAAAAACGATCAACCTTTTTAATCAGAATATTTCAGAATATTTTTATGCCTATTTAAAATAGTCCCCTTATAAAAAAATATTGAAATAATAGTTGAACTTTAAAAATTTCGCTCTCTGCATTGTCAACTAAAACGGAAGCTGCTCCTATAATTGATCGACACTTGGCGAGGCGAGCACCCAAATCCTATCCAGCCAGCCCAGCCAGGACATCCATCAGAGCTCAGAGCTCGTCAGAAATTCGCGCTGCGAGAAAAAAGTTTTTTGGGTGCGGTCCTTGACATCGCGCACGACGCATGACACTCGTTTCGGTTTGAGTGTACTAGTGTTCGTGCGTCGGTGTTACTGGTGTGTGCACTGGTGGGCTTGTGTGTGTGGGCATCCTGCGAGTGCTTGAGATTCGCAGGGTTGCCGCCTGCCAGCCCGCCAGCCTCCCATTTGCGGCTTCTCGTTTCGAATTCACGATGAACTCGATTTTACGACAGGCTTGCTTGCCCATCGCCTTCGCCCCCACTTCCTTTGCCTTTGCTTTCACAGCCTCTGCTCCTTTTTCCTTGAAAACAGACTCGGCTGGGGCCGATGTCGGTGCTGGTCCTGCTGCCGTAGCTGCCGTAGTGCCAGCCCACGCCCACACAGGCCCCGGTGAAGGCCCAGCAATGGCAAAGGAATATTTGATGAGTTGTACAAATTCAGCTCGTTGAAACTTTTCTGTTTGCACTTTTCTGTTTCTGTTTTCTCCTGCCCGTGTCCTTTATTTCGTCCTGGGTCTCTTGGACAACATTTGATTTGTGATTTCAGCAGGAAATTGAATTGGCCAAGTCTGACTTGTTCTTGCCAGGGGTATTCTTAGAGAAAACTGACCTAAAAATTAACTCAAACCATTCTCCAACCAAATTTAATTCTTAAATTATTTAATACTTTAATTATAATACTCACTCGATATATTATAAAGTGGCATCAGAATTAATTTAAACGCTGATGTTCGTGTTAAGACAACCAACATCAATAACGAAAAGGACAACAACAAACACCAAAATTGCAACATGACATAAAACGAATATTCCATTACAACATCAAGTACATACCCATGGAAATATTTTACATAACGCGCACTTTCGGTTACGAAATTAAAAATCAATTATAGATTTAATGATTTATGGGGGTTTCGGCTTTTAACCTGGACACTTTCGATTTTCTTTTATGATTATGGCTTTGGTTTTTCCACCGAGTTTTCACTTTTCGTTTCGTTGGGTTTCCGCTTCGATTAAAAAATGTGGACTTGTGTGGCTGTCGGATGGAGTTTTCTTGGTCAGCGTGTGAAATCGGATATATATTTTTGGAGCTATTGTCTAATGAAGCTTTCTGTCCCTCGGTCTTTGTCTGGGTCTGTGTGGGACCTATGGGTGTTAGTGGTAGGCAGTAGTAGGTGGGAGACCTGGCAGCAGATGGCGGCGGCAGGATCCTGGCCCTGGCTAAGGTTCTGGCTCAGACTCAGCGTCTCCTCCGCTGGTGGTGAGCGAGTTTACGGGAAAGCGCAGCACCAAGCGCACTAGTTGACGCCTAAACGTCTACTACGAAATGCGTTTGTTGTAGCGAACCCCAATTTCGAAAAATTCCAAATGGCGGCACACACAGACACAGATGCCCACACACACACAGACAGGCGCCCGGGCAGAGCAGCAGCTGCGCAGCATCCTTGCTCGCGTCTCTCAGTCGCAGTCGCTGCTGCTGGTGATTTATGTACAAAATGGCAAAAGGCAAAAACAAAATAATACAAAATACGCTCACAGGCACAGTTACACACACACAGCTACAAGCGGGCAGCCACAGCATCCAGCTCACACACACACCAATACAAACGCAGACGCTGAGACTTAATCCCAATAGTGTCCTGCCACGAGGGGTGGTGGCGAGCTTCTCTCGTGCACCTCGTCCTGCGTCCAGTCCCGGGTCTGGTCCTCTCTATTACATAGTTACTTATATACTTGGGTCGATCCTGTATCTGTGTGTGAGAGCTGTTGGTGTGAGTGTGTATCTGTATCTGTGTGAGAGGCTGGATTCGACAAGCAGACTGTTGCTGCCGGCTTTCGCTGTGAGTGGAAGCTTCTTTCGAGTGAGCCCTGGGAATCGAGTCAGAAGCTCTCTGCTCGAGTAAAGGACTTTTATTTAAAAATCGAAAGCTAATGGTTTTTTGAAACATAAACAATATACTATAATAATTGTGTCAAATAAAAAGGGACTTCGTAAGTTTAAAAAACTTTAAATATGTTATTTATTGTATTACCCAGAACATCTTTATGTTTGGTATAATTATCATGAATGATTTAAAAAATAGAATTTGCAATACTACAAATATTAAAAGTTTATTATAAAATGTATATTTTTGTTCATCTCTAAACTTTCATGTTTAAAGTATGTATTAAAGTCCAGCTAGTACCAGCTAAGCTCTACAGCTCTATAAACCACCTAATCCAAAACCACAATTTACAATGCACCGTGATGAAACATATTTTATTATAAATTGTGTTATGATAATAAAAACATTATTGCAACAGCAAATATAAACCCCTACCATTTTCCAGATTCGTAAACCTCATTCTAGTGTACTGTAGCCCCTCCCGAACTTTTACTCAAAGTTCACTCGAATGGAGTGACTTTCGTGTCTGTATATAGCCAGGATGCTGGAGGAAGGAAAGTTTTTTGGTATCTCTGGCTCTTACCTTCGAATACCAAGGTGAGAGGATACTCTGCCAGCAGAGATAACAGCAACTACAACAACGATAGCCAGCAGCAGAAACAGCAACATTAGCAGCAGCAGCAGCAAAAGCAAAAGCAGAAACATAATAAAAATCCATTTTTATAGTCCCGACAGAGGAAAGCAACCCCTCCCCTGCTGAGGCGGAAAAAAAACAGATTTTCTGGGATGCAAAGGAGGCGAAGTGGGGTGCCTCAGAGGGGTGGACAGGGAGGGTGTTCTGGATGATGTTTCAGCTGTGGCAGTGGAAGTAGCAGTGCCAGTAGTAGTAGTGGTGGTGGTTCCCAAAAAATTCTAGAAATTTTACTGCCTGCCTGCCAACGTCAACACAATTTTGAAGCTTTGCTTTTTTTGCTTTTGTTCGATGTTGCTGTTGCTGGTAATGTTGCTGTTGCTCCTGCTACTCCTGCTGTTGCTGTTGCTGCTGCTTGTGTTGCTGTTGCTCTTGTCACTGAAGTTGCTGTTGCTCCCGTTGTTGCTCCTGTTATTTTCACTGCTGTTGCTGTTATTTCTGTTATCGCTACCACTCCCCATGTTGCATGTCCTTTCGCCCATGTTGTTGTTGCTCCGGCCGAGCGCCGTTTGAGTGAGCGCGTGGAATGTTGCCATATGCCGCCATCTGTATGTACACCAATACATTAAACTCTTGATTTCTGTGCATGTGTATAGGTGTGTGTGGTTGGCGTTTTATGCTTGGTACAGTCGCTGGCAGCAGCAGCAACTTCTTCTCCAGCGTCAACGTCAGCAGCGGCATCATCAGCAGCAGCAACCACGACTGCGACGGCAACGCAAACGGCAGCAATAATGTCCGTCCGATCTGCCCAGACGAGCAGACTTTTGACTGTGCGGGGTAACCACTTTTTTGTGCTTCACGATGCTCAGGAATCGTGTTGTTATTGCTCTTGTTGTTGCTGTTGTTGGCTTTCCTTTGATTGCTAGTAAACAGGGTGCTGTTTTTTGTACCATATCCCTAGGCTTTGAGCTAGATAATTCAGAGAACCTAATGCTGGTAAAACTCAAATATAAGAACCTTAGTTGTGCTATTCGCTAAGCTTTTATAGGGAGTAGATCCTGGAATCACCCTGTTTTCGTCTATATTCAAGTTGAACAAGTGTGTAAGCACATAAACAGAGAAATGGAATTAAGTTTGCATAGCAAAAGAAAATAAACTGCTAAAATTATAATAACACGGTGACGCTGAAGGGACGGGGACGGTGGAAGGACATCAACAGCAACAACAACAACAACGACATAGAATGAAAACTAGTGTAAAACGGCAACAACAGAAACAGCAACAATAACACACCAAATTACACACACCTCCCACACCCACACCCACATACACAGGCTCACAGCAAGGCTGAAAGAAGCGAAAAGTGAAGAAAAAAAATAAACGAACTTGGTTTGTAATTTATAATATCCTTTGTCCTCTGCCGGCTTTTGTGTTCTGTGTTTTGTGAAAAGTGAAAATGTGTCTGCCTGTGTGTGTGTGTTCTTGTGAGTGTCACATACTTTTTGTGTCCAAACAGACACAGTTACAGGACTTGGCATTACTTTTGGCGTAGCTTCTTCGTCGTTTGTGTCGGGCAAATAGTTAAAACTAAAATAAATTTAGTTGTTGTGCTCCCGAGCTACCGCACGCACACACACACACACCCCCTATACTACTAACACTAACCAAGTAGACAGACAAAAGATAGCGCGGCGACGCCATCTTTGCTTTGGAGCTGCTGCTCCTTGGTTCTGGCGCTGATAAGTATGCTACGCTGGTTTCGCAGCCACTCTACTAGAGGCCAGCCACTGAAAGAAATTAAAAGACGTATTAAGTAATGATTGGGCTTAACTTTTATGATTTATTTATTTAATATTTCATTTTATTTTTAAAGTTTTTTAAGTTTGAAACCCTTTTTTTCTTTTCGTGCATCTTTCAGCTCCACCCGCCGCACGAAATCTCATTATATTTGTTTTATTTTATTTCGTGCCACGTCTTCGTCGTTTGCAGCAGCTTCTTGCCACTTGGACTGCTTCGTTTTGGCTTTTATGTCTATTTCCTATGCTTTTGGCCAGAAGTACTTTTGTGCAGGGCACGTAACTGACTCCGCTCCTGACCAAGCCCTCCCACTAGCAGGCCCACAGCATTGTAGTCTACTTACTTACTACTTAATGCGTGCTTAGTTATTGTTTTAGTGTGGACTTTTGTCTCGAAATTATTAACAATGGACGTTGCCAAGTGAAAGGTGCTCCTGGCTTTTGGTTGGCATGGGTTAAGGGGGATGGGTGGCCGTAATAGCATTTAATGCACCTGCTCTCCTGCCAACCCATACACCTGCAGTTAAGTTGCTTTGTTCAACTCGGGCATTGTCTTCTCACGCACACACTGACACACTCACAAACACAAACACTTCAGAGACACCATCATCGCCACCACCATCATCATCATCATCATCGTCCTGGGCATGATTATGTTGATTGTAAGCCGCTTTTAAAATGCTTCATTTTACGTGTGTTTGCTCATTATTTATTTACCTTTAGTAGCGCTTAATTTTCACTCATTGCCACAGCCCTTCCCATCCTTTTGTCCTTCCTCCCTCTGTTTTCACTCGTCCCCAACTGTTAAATTGCAAAACGTTAAGCTAATGATCTAATTTCATATTTATATCCAGCTTATTTCCATTTTATAATGGAGGCGCATTAAAATATTGAATTTTACATCGCCGCTCCTCCATATTTAATTTCCGATTCAACTGTTGAATGCTGTAAGCGCTTCAGGAAATTGTTGGTCTCGTTTTTGCCGAAACTGCCAACTAATTGGAGTTTGGCCCTCCATTTGAATTTATTTTGAGCGAGCAATTTAAATTAAAATGCAGGTACTAAATGCAAATATAATCGGCACAAGCTGCACTTAGGTTGATTAAAATAAACCTCGCTTAGTGGCAACTAAACAGAGCTTAGGGTAAATATTTACAACATTCTATTAATTAACCTCAGGTTTTGATGCGATTTTTTATTAAAAAAACAACCATTCAGCTTATATTTTGGTTTTTAATTTGGAAGCATTCATTTATTTAGTCAAAAAGTTGAGTCCTGGGAACTCGACTCGTTTTAACAAAATCGACAATCCGAGAGAAAAAACAACATGCTTAAAACGTCAAAATCGGCTTAGTATAAAATCTGCCCCGCAAAAAAAGACCAAAAAGACAAAATTATATTTCTCGGCTAACATCAACTTTATAAATAGCGGATCCCTGGTCAGGACCGCTCCCTATTTTATAGAGCTGAAACTCTGCAGCGGGATATAGCACAAATCTAACATATTAAGCACATACACAACATGGCCCAAAAGCAGGTGACGAACACCACGAAGATCCGCAATACATCTCTGAACCTCATAAACCAAGTGGTCGGTGGAAAGTATCACGTGCTGAAGGCCATCGGATCGGGCTCCTTCGGGGACATATACCAGGGCGTGAGCATCAAGGACGGGTCGGATGTGGCGATAAAGGTGGAGCCGTCAGACGCCAAGTATCCGCAGTTGATGTACGAAGCCAAAGTGTACGAGCAGCTGGCCGATTGTACGGGCTTTCCGGCCCTGTTGCACTTTGGCTGCGAGAAGAACTACAACGCGATGGTGATCGAATTGCTGGGGTCCTCGCTGGAGGAACTCTTCAACAAGTGCAAGCGCCGTTTCTCTCTAAAGACCGTCCTGATGCTGACCGACCAGCTGCTGCTGCGCCTGCAGTGCGTGCACGAACACGGATTCATCCATCGGGACATCAAGCCAGACAACTTCCTCATGGGCCTGGGCAAGAACAGCAACAAACTTTTCCTTATTGACTTCGGGCTCTCAAAGCGGTTTAAGGATATAGGCACGGAGCAGCACATCGCGTACCGCAAGGACCGCAACCTCACCGGCACCGTCCGCTACGCCTCCATAAACGCACAGCAGGGCGTGGAACAGTCGCGTCGGGACGACATGGAGTCGCTGGGGTACTGCATGATGTACTTCAACATCGGCAACCTGCCGTGGCAGGGCGTCACCGCCGCCACCAAAAAGCAGAAGTACGAGAAGATCCTGGAGAAGAAAACCAGCGTCTCGATCGAGGAACTCTGCAAAGGGTTTCCTGCGGAGTTTGCTCTGTACATGAAGTACGTGCGAAATCTCCGCTTCAAGGAGCCGCCGGATCACGTTTACCTTCGGCAACTCTTTCGCATTATGTTCCGCTCCTTGGGGCACCAGTACGACTTCATGTTCGACTGGAACCTTTTGGATATCCAAGAGAAGGAGCGTCAACGCCGGGAGCGGGAACGGCAAAAGGAGCAACACCGAATGTTGGACCGACTTACCTACGGACGCGAACGGGAGCGGGACCGACAGCGAGATCGAGAGCAGCGACGGAGCTCCGCTCAGTACACCGTACCACACTCCTACCGGCGAGTGTCCAGCAAATATGACCGCGACTGGATCGGTGATGGGACTCTCCCCAAAAAGTAGCGAAGATCGGGGGCAAGGTGGTCAGAGTTGCGGGGCAACGGCCACTGGTCTCCATATTATAGGAGAGTATCAAAATTATAATCATTCAATAGTTAATAGGGGTCTACGTTGGGACCCCCCGTTTTGGTGGAAAGTCATTTCGCAATCAGATCAGATCAGATTAATCCCGATCTTTAGAATTTACGAAGACTTGTCAAGAAAAATTTTTGTTTCCTATAATGGAAATTTTGGGCTGTTACTGCATGGGATTGTTTATTAAAATTATATTCTGTTAAAGTTCTTTAAACGAGTCTTCTGAGTGCCAGCATCAACATGTCCTCCCCATCTAGAATTTAATTATATCCATAATCAACGCAATTTATAATATTCTTTGGAAACTCGACTCGATTGAATAGTTTATAGCCAAGTTCCGCCTCCCCCCAGAAAGCTCTACGCCACTCTAAGTTTTCCATTAAGTGGGAACTTTTGCAGCGGGCTGGGGAGACAACTTAATAAACTGTCAAATTGTCATGTAAACGGGACAAAGCTGGCAACCGAAAGTTTTTTACCTCACAACCGTAGAGTCGACAAAAAACGAGGAGGTTGCGGGTTTATTTACGCTACTTATTTATTGAGTGTCCTGGCGAGGCGAACCTGGCCAGGAGGGAGAAACATTTGCCAGTTATGAGAAAACAAAATAAATTTTATAGTAGCAGCGGACCCTCGCTGAAAAAGGATATATAGTTGTGTCAACCGCAAAGGACATTTTATTAGTTTCTTTTTTTCGGTGGAAGCGAAAAAATAAGTGGAAAAGTTTTATTTTACTTTTCTGTACGTAGTACGTATTTGTGGGATAATGGCTTGGTTTAAAGATGAGGTCGCGACTTGGCACCTGCTGCCAAATTAAACCTCCCCTTTCTGAGACCTCAGATAGAGAAAGAACTGCAGAGACTTGGGCATGACAGACTGACAACTTCAATAATTTATGATCTAGCAGCCGAAAGGATAAAAAACAACGCAACGGAATCATTTTGCCATTTTGAGTAATTTTTCTTTTCATTCCGGGCACTCGTCCCCGGCTCTGCCGTTCTCCGGTTCCCGTGGAGCAACTTTTCCGGGCGCCCGAAAACAGAGAACTGAAAACGGAAAACATAATTAAGTGTTGTCTTGAGTTGGGCGCATAGTTGACATGACAAACAGTTGATGAACGAAGCAAAGTACGGGAAATTGCAAATTCCATTGGGGGAAAATAGTTGAGAGTCCCCTGGACCCGCGGACGGAAGGCTGATCTCCTTCCAGACTCGTCGGCTGGCTAATAAAGCGGTCTGACAAGTGGCAGTAGAAAACAAAAAGCCGGCCAGACATCGTGGAGGCTCCGAGTCCTTGATTTCCCGGCTTGCCACCGACACCTTTCGCGGATGCTGACAATGACAGTTGGCATGTCAGCATATGATAAATTGTTCAACCGGCAGGTGACTTGAGTCTCGAATGTTATGGAAACTCAGTCCTTTAGTCCTTCGGCAGCCCGGTGAAAGGGGTGCCAGTTTATGCCCCCTTTTGGGAAATGTAATTGCACATTTCGTTGAGTGAATGCTAAAATAGGTGTTTATTTAATTTGCCAAGTGAATGTGAATTTGTCTACGTGTATGCCACCCGACTCTGCGAGTTTGTCCAATTCGATGTGACAGTTTCCAGCATTTTGAACTCAAAAGGAAAATAGTTAGCAACGGCTGCCGAGGCGAGTGAGTGGCGTTGATGGAATATAAATGGGACGGCATGGGACGGACTAGAATGTAAATTGCCGAAGCCATTCAAATGTGAGCTGAATGCGGTGCCAGACATTTAAATGCATATTCCAAGGCTCTAAACTGAATTCCCAAGAACCAACCCACGGACAGCTTAAAATATTCCAGTTTAACGTAAAGCCTTCTACCCGGCGCGGCAATCAATAAAAAATAAAATGTATTGCAAAGTCATCAAACGAAATGAAAAACAAAAAAATAACGCCTTTTTCGATCAAAGCCGAGGCATAGATACTCTTGCAGATTTATTTAGGAAAGCCAATGGGTTACCTTTGCTAATGAAGTGCATGGCATTACTCCTCTCTGTGAATTTTTATCCAATTCATTATAGGCTTGGCTTAAAGGTTTTTAGATCGATTTTCTATCAATCTGCAATAAAACCCCAAAGCAAACAAATTTTAAAGATTTTGTCAAATATTCCGATGGGACTCCTTTAAAATGTGGAAGTTGTATGGGAAGTACCCATATTGGCCTCCGCAATATCTATTTATTGGCAATTTATACCCGTTTCATAGGTGTAACCTAATTCCACTTAAAATGGTTCAAATATTTGTTATGAAATTATGAATTCGTTTATTTTCACTTCATGAATTTATTTATTTTCAACATAAGAGACTTTGTAAACTCTCTCCTAGGGCATAAAAAGCAATACTTTTTTTAGGTTGTAACTACATACCTCCACCATTACAGCGATTATTTGAAGCCATTCATCCCAGTCAATGCCTCTGAAGTGTTGAGCTGAGAAATTGAAAAACTAATCTATCCGACGACTCCCACCGCAATGGTAAGCCATTAACATCAACAGTAAACTGGTGGAGGAGCACAATGGCCAGCTAGAGTGGAGCTGGCTAGAAAAGTTTTGCTGACTCTACTTTAGGCGAATTTATTTCCTGGGCCAACTAAAAAACGTGAAACGTGAAACGCACCGAGATAATGCCAAAACACCGCAGCTCCAAAAGCAGCTCTTAACTTTCAGCGGTGGTCTCAAAGTTTTCACTCAAATAATTGCTTTTACTGGCCCTAATAGATGAGGATTTTCGAAAGGGAATAGTGTGGTCCAGCAAGGCCACCCACAGAGTAGGGCCCCGGCCCCTTCCGATCTGCCGGAAAGCTACTGCATAATCCATTCGCCGAGATAAGTCGCAAAACACGAACCAAAGTGGTATGATTCTTGTGCTTTTTGTTCGCCGGTTGAAGCCGCAGAGGGATCTTAACTTACTTTGTTTCGTTTTTAGTTCCACATGCGCTCTGAATTATTTATCAGGAGTTTTTCGTGAGAAGGCGAGGTAATTGTGTGCAACGTGGCGTATACTTAATGCTGCCTAAGGCACGAGGGTTCATTAGTTTACCAACAGCTATTACTTCTCCCAGGTGTGCTTTGGCTAAAATCGATTTGAGAGGTAAAAAATAAACGGAATCCTTTGCAAACCACACTTACGATTTGTAATCGATTTCCCCAACTTTCCGAGAGAAATAAAAGTCCAACGGTCGTGGACCTTAAGCAGATTTCACCGTCGAGTGGTCGAAAATTGTCCGAAATGAAATGAAAAGTCCATCAAAGTGGTTGTAAAGCTAAAAGGGGGCTGGCCAAAAACCGCCAGCGCCATGGGTTGCCCAAACAAAGACACAGCATGGCATAGACACACGAATCGAATGTCATTAAAACGATGGCCCTGAGAGACTGAGGAACGGGTCTGACTGACTGAATGTCTGACTGATGCCAGCAAGGGAAACAGAACCCGGGATAAAAGGGGCATCATGTTGAGAGCTCATTAAAATGAATACGAATTTAATGGTACTTAAAGCGGAAATTGCCTGGCAAGTTTCCGCCATGCCAAGCGCACAAGCAGCCTCGACCGAAAACACCAAGCAATATCTATAGCTAGAGATACAGATACAGCTAGAGAAACAAGAACGGATACAGATGCGGAGAAAAGAGAAAGGCGGAGGAAAATCTAAGCCAACTTAGATCGAAGTGCCAAGCCAAGACAAGGGGCACAAACAACAGCACCATAGACTTTACGAGCTGAAAAACTATTAGTGCCAGCAGACAATACTCCACATGCAACAAAGCCACACAGAAAGAAATAGTACAGATGCTGGGTGCTGAATAAATAATAAATCAATTACAGGACGTAATGTTTCCTGCTTCCAATCACAATCATGTTCAATCGAACTGCACTGAATAGCTCGTCAATTATTTGAGAGTTTTTTTAAAAAAATCCAAAGGGGATTATATTTTCTTTTTTCTTCCATTTGCTACTAACTCAATTATTAATTAAATGTATTATGGTTTAATTAAATATTTCATGTGCAGCCCTGAAAAAACTCCCAGGGAAAAAATTCTGGAACCTGGAACCTGAGCAGGTGCTCAGCTAGGAGTGGCTCTTACTTTTCACTCTGCTGGCTTTCCTGTTCCTCTGTGCGCCAAATGAAGCCATTGCACACATATGCACAAAGCCAAGGACTATGGAGATGTTGGAAAACTAAAACGAAACTAAAACAGGACCAAGCTGAAGCGAAAAAATGAACCGAAACGGAAAAGTGGAATTAGTATCCATGGTGAAGACAGGATGCCCTAGAAAAGCGCAAATTAATTATAACAAGCAACAAAAAACCCTCTAGTTGGGATGATAACTTTTAATTAAAATCAGTACATAAAACCAGTAAATGTAAGCCCTGGAAACTACCAACCAACCATGAAATGATATCAATTGCAACTTGTAATATGCGCATCGAACAGAATATCGAATTTAAAGCGCTTTCTGTCCAATTTATTTGAGTTTTTGCTGAAACTTGTTTTGACAAACTTGCAATATTAATTTTTTCGTCCTAAACTGTCCGTAGAGCTCGAGGCTCTATGTTAACACATAAGAGTATCAAAGCGGGATTACAAAAAAGAGTTGGCTGACCATGCAAAGCGGAAACAGTGTGAAAAACTGCGACGCCATTTTGAGACGCACAAAAGTATGCTTTAATTGAATGTTTGTTGGCCTGCCACACAGCACAGACACACAACCTCTTTGCACACACACACAGGCACTCGTTTTCCGCACATATGCATGTCAGTGGCGCACATTATGGCCATAGAAGCATCATGCCGTGTACTTTGAGTTTTCAATTTCAGCTTTTTGCCAGCCGATTTTGTCGGCAGAATGGGCGGTGGAAAATCCACACACAAATGGGACCGGGTCCCTACGAGTTTTGGCTTTCATCTGCCAGATGGGAATAAAAATGTCTCGAATATTTGATACCAAAGCTTTGCAAAGGTGGGGACTCACAAATATAAAAAGGATCTTTCACAAGAATACTCATATGTTCGTAAGTAACCTGTAACTTATTATAGAAATTGGAATAGAATGTAGACTCCTTCAAAACCTCCTCTAATAAATGGGTAGCTACCTTTTATGTTCCCATTACCGTCGAAGTTACCTGGTGGGGCTTTTTGCCAGAGTCAGCCAAAAAGTTGCATTGATATGAGGCATGATTTTTGTTTGCAACCGAAGCATTTCGCTTACTAGACAATTTTGACAGCCAAATCAACAATATGAAATGTTCCATTTGCCAAAGGCGAGCATAGATTTACGGGAAACTCAAAAAAAAAGGTTAGCTTATACATTTAAGCTCTGTTTATAATTTGCAACTGCAAGGGGAAAAAGTGGAAACATATACATGACAACCGTCAGTCGTGTATACAAAACCCGCTTTCAAGTGCACTCATTGCCCGAAAAGTTAATAAAAATAAGTGCCTCTTGGCCGTGTCCTGAGGACTCTGGAGATGAAGACTACAAGCGGAGCCCCAGGACTCCGTCCGGGTCATATGAAGGGCCCCGACAGACTTCGCTAGTTACTGCCATTAGTAATTTAGATTGCTGCCGAATAACTTTGCCCGTTCCCGGCCATCTGCAAACTGTTGGCCGAATAAAGGACTTCTGCCCATTTTCGGGCTTCCAATTAAAGCCCAGGATAAGAAAATACCACAGGCTGGAATAGAAGTAATAACAGTTTTGAGACGGAAGCCCTCGAAGGCAGTCGACCACAAGTTTTTAATGCTACACAGGATGTTTGCCAGCCATTGACAATAATTGTTGTTGTCCAGAATCCTCAACCCACATCTCTCTACATATATATTCCTTTTTTTAAACTAGCTGATTGCCATGGAAAATCTCGTTAAAGTATGCAAATAAATAAGTTTTTGAATTGCCTTCTTGGGGTTCATTTTGTGGCAGTTGCCGCTGGAAATGAATTTCCGGATTGCGAGTTGTTTTGACAGTCCATAAAAAAATGAGAAAAACATATTTCGAAAGGCTCCGGAAAGTGGGGAAAGCTTAAAGCGAAAATATGTGCGATTACTGTCCTTGGCAAGGATGTGGAGGGCCAAAAGAATTTAATTTACTTTCGGTTAAAAGTGGCAAGCCGGGAAAAGAGTGCACAAGTCAGCAGCTAAGACCCGGTAATCGCATTTCTAATTAAGTGCGAATTTCTAGCACACGCAGCACCCTCCTCCCCCTGGTTTTCGCCTAGTTTATTTCGTTTTTTCTCCATTTTTTTTTTGTCCTTCGCCAGTTGAATTTAATTAAATTTCCACACTTCAAAGCGCCTGGCAATGTGTAAAATGTCCTCAAACCCAGAGACCCAAAACCCAAGACCCAGAGAAACCGAGCCAAAGCCAACTTGAAAAAGAAATACTTAGAAGGGCGACACTGGACGGGGAGGAGTTGGAGGCGGTGGAGAAAAAATGGTTATAATAAAAAGGAAATCTTAATTTTTCGTCCTTCGTTATTTGCTTGCTTCAAGTCGGTTTCCTTCAGGTTACAAATTGTTGCAGCTTTCCCAACGACTGTCTGCCGTTGCCTTTTATTTTTTGTGTGTTTTGCCAGCTGCCTTTGTGCTTTGTCGGTTTGTGCCAGCTTCCCTTACTAATTAATTTCGATTCATTGAGCACTTTTACAAGAAATTGCACACCCACTCCGGGTGCCACAGTGTAGCAGCTACGTGACTCATTCCCACTCTGCCCTATGCCCCATGCCCCGTGCCCCGTGTCTCGTTCTGATTCGCATTCCGATTCTGATTCCGATTGCCATTGCATTACAATTCACTATGGCACGGCAGGTTCACTTACTTTTCCTCTTCACCGTTTGCCATTTTCTAGTTTCCCGTTTCCTTTTTCCCCATTTTCCCCACATCCCATTTTCCTTTCTCCAGCTTTCACTTGCAGCTTCAAAGGCGGACTCTGAATGCCTCGGCAAATGAGCGTTTCAAATTGTTGCCAACAAATTTGCAGCCATTGAAGAAATTGCTTTCAACTTCTAAAAAAAAAAATGGAATAAAAATGGAAAATAAAAACTGCAGCATAGAGTCGTCAGTGTGTGTGGCGAGGCAGGACGAAAGCCTCGTCTATGTTAACAATGGTCCTCCAATAGGTGTTACTTTCTCCGCCACCCATAGCCCGCTCTTCCCAATCGATGTGTCAATTAAATGGTTTTAGTGTAATGCCTCTGCCTCTGAGATGGCGCTAAGCCGGGCAGGATACAATACTCCAATCCCCCAGGCTGTCAGGAATCGCACGGACTTAGCCCAATCGAGTGAGACATTCGCTATCGCAGTCTGACATTTCAAAGAAAATACCAGGAAAGGTGGAAAAAATAAAGAAAGAGCCGAACCACCAATGTGCTGATCTGGAAAAGCCGTTTCATTCAATTAAAGACAATTGCAAAAGCTTTGCTTGAAAGGAATATTATACTTAACACAATTTCAACAAGTATTCTAGAGGGGATAAGGACACTCTTAATATTGTTAAAGGTATAAGATTAAATAATGAAATTGAAGAAGACTCTGTCTATTCCGAATTAGTGCTCTAATTAAGGGGTTATATACAGTTGTGATATATGAAAAAATCGATTTTTTTTTATTGCATATTCTTTAAGTATATTCTATTGGGAATACTCTCACAAAAATTCATAACGATCGGAGCATTGCAACCGAAGCTGTAGCTATTTATAGCGCTCTATCTGCATATAAAACTTGAACAAACTTGAAACTTTAAACGCGATTATCTCAGAATCTTTTTTTTTTGGGAAATTACCTTTGCGGTGGACACGATTACTAAGAAACTACTAATCCGATCAACACCAAATTTTAACCACTTATTTATTATGATATTAGCTAGTCCGTGAACGAGGGATTTTCAATTTTTTTGAAAACTCCTTTTTTAAAGCACAAAAAACAAAAATCTTATACCTTGAAAAAGTACATTTTTTGTTAAAAACGTCGCCATTTTTTTTGTAATCAAAATTTTTAAAAATCCCTCGTTCACGGACTAGACAATACAATATACTAACTAAACTTTTTTGAATTTTGGATTTCGGATGAACCGTTTTCGAGAAATCATGTCCACCGCAAGACACCATCGAAAAAAGACGATCCGGGAATTCGGCTATAACATTTTTGTTATGTAATATTTTTTTATGAAAAAATTTAATTAAGTACCCAGAAACATGTACTAAACAACGTCGGTAAAACATTTTTCATAAATATTTTCTATGGTGTCAAAAAAAAATCGATAAAAATGCATATTTTTGCGCGGTACAACTGTATATAACCCCTTAAATATACAAAAACCAGTTTTTTAACCGTATACATTTCGATCATAACACTTAATATTACAAGCCCTAGGGAATTGGGTTTTATTTCAAATACAAAATAAGTGGCCATAACATAATTAAAATAAGGTTTACACTTCCTTGCACTGAATATGTAATTGCGTTTGCTTTCCTTCTACACATTTCCACACTTTATTTTGTGAAACTTTTTGGATTTCTATATCATGTTAAAAAAAAACGATTAAAGTTTAAACAACTCACATGCCAGGCCAACGGTCGGTGAGCAGAAATTGTTGGACCAAAACTTTGTATTAACCGAAAAGCCTCGAAAACCTGAGCAGGGTTCCAAAAATCCAAACACACTCCCCCACACAGCCCCACGCAGAGGAATCCGTAGGAAAATATGCTGGAAATGCGAGAATGTTATAAAAATGCAAAAACCTCAAAAACACAAATTAAAATAAAATGAAACGAATGGTCGGAAGAGTGTATGAATATTTGATGCCCTCTGAACCGACCATGAAAAGTATTCAAGAACTAAAAACCAGCCACAACCTTAAACTTTTTATGTACAAAACTCTGTACCTAAAATGTGATTAATATAATTAACATTAAGTTTAATTTCAAGTCCTTGCCAGCCATTAGTGGACCACAAACAAAAATAAAAAGAAAGTGTAGCGGAAAATGTGAAAAAGAACTGACACCGCCAGCATGGAAAATGTATTAAATTTTTAGCATGCTCATTAAAAAAATATTAAAATAAAATTTCTATGGTTACCGTCCACGAACACATACTCGCAGACAAACACACACTGGCACTAATAATGCCCACATGTATTGTAAAAAATAAAAGAAAATAAAATGTGAAATTGTCTGCCTGATGGCAAAAACATGAGTTGGTCGAGCCATGCCGGGAAGGGTGAACACGAGGCCACATTAAAATTGGCATCCTGCACACAAACACAGGGGCACACACATGGACATTAAAACAACACCCACCACCCACTGAGCCACAGGAGGACTTTGCAAGGCTGAGGTATGGGAGCGGAGGGCTGGGCCAACGATATGTGAATATCAAGATTTAATTTAAAGTTAACTAAGTAAGATTAAGCTTTACCAACGCAGACACACACACTTGCGCAAACAGACAGCCATTTTCAGGGTGCAAATGTGTAAGAAGAGTGGTCCCAAGTGCCAAGGCCAGGGATGGAGGGCGGATGGTGCCTTGTATCAAGTAGAGCAGAAACTCTTAATAAAGCAATTGCCTCTGGCAGTCAAAAAGTAAACGTCGACGTTGTGCAGCAACGTGATTACAGCAGAGAGAGCAGCGGGGGACAGTTGGGGGTGGCGAGCGGGAGGTCTTCCCAGGGCCACCACCACCCACCAGCCGTTCGTAGGTGTACTCCCACCGTGTCTGTGTGTGCATTTCCACCCATTTCGTGTACTTCTATGTGGTCTACACTGGAATACCTTTTAAATATTTTTCCTTGCCTTCTGCCCTGACAAAGCGCAGTGGGTGGTGAGTGGGTGGAATGTGCAGCAGCTGCAGATGAAACTACACTCACACCGTGAGAATATCAACTAACCGGAATACATAATAATATATTGAATAGAGAGAAAGCTCGAGAAGAAATATGAAACACCAGGCGAAGCGAGGCGGAGCATAACGAGGCTATGAACTGAATTTAATTAGCTTTGGCATGGATTTGGACAGTGGACTCTACAGGATATAAATAAAGAAAAAAACAATAGATAGTTATATCATTAATGAAAATAAATAAGTAATTTAAAATTGCCATATACTATTCTACTCTTATTATTTATTTTCAAAACCCATTATTTCTTGTTTATTTCTCCAATCTCTTCCACTGTCCTACTCTGAGTTTAAACAGAATCTCCGATGCTGAAGGAAAATTACACAGCAAGCCGCACCATCAGCATATTATTTGCAGGAGCATCAGGCATCAGGAACCACAACGTGAACCAGGACGACTCCTGGCATAAAAGGGACAGCCATTGCCGAAAAAAGGAAAACAGAAAAACATTAACAACCAAAAATTTAAATCTCCCTTTTGTTATTAGCTCGGAACTCGCAGCCAAAGGGAGATAAGTCTAAATTTAAACATAAACATAAAAGCAAGTTTCGAAAATCTAGTTTCGCATTTGATAATCAGGCGGGGGTTGTGCTTCGACGGAAATCAAAAAAAAAAATGTTATATAAAAAGGGTGGGCAAAGGGTTGCGCCTTCTGCAGTTGATGAGGCAGCCACTTTATGTAGCAGGGGCACGAAAGAGCCGAGCTGGTGACAGTTGTCAGATACATATAGCCACAGCGCCGTGGGCCCTATTAGGGCTTTGGTTACTCAATTGGGTTCGGGGATTGCATTGGATCTCAAAGGGAAATTTTATATATGATTTTTAATGGTTCACGCATCATAAAACCGTATCCCTGGCAGCTCCGAACTGAAAATTGTCAATGCTTTAAATTCCTTAAATTTTATTTGAATTTTTATGAAGGGCTTCTACCACCAGGCTGGGTTTTTGATTAATGTTTCACCCTTTTTCGAGGGGAAGCCGACAAAATTTACATCACAAAGTTAGGTCATTTGAAGTTTTTCGCATAAACTTTGCGTCGAATGTGACTCACAAAAATTAAGGTGATGATGCCGAAACTTGATGTAAATGCTGGAAATAAAATTTGGTAAAGTAAGGCTTTAGTAAAGATACTTTTTTTATGGATCTTCTTTGTGCGCATTTCCTTTCGCTTCGATAAGCAAATCAAACTTCGAAAATGATTGCCGACATTATGTGCGAATTTTTATGCATGGATGCACCCGACTATTGGATAAATTTTAGAAAATGAATTTTTAATCAAAATAAATAGCATTAATTTTCATATTTAATGAAGCAACACTTCATTTAAAAACGGTTTCGCTTTGTACTGTGCATGGGTGGGATTTTACTTTTTTTAAGAGCGTTTTTAAGAGTGTGGGCCTTTAGCCATTAATGCTGCATGGCAACTGGCTCATTAAAAGGCCCGAAAAAAACAACAACAAAAAGTACAAATCCAACGGCAACCAAACCAATTAAAAATAAAAATAAAAACGTTGAAAGCATAATATACAAATATAAAATCCATATACACCCGGGGGCAATAAACGCTTACGCAATTTAATTGCGCACAAAATGGCTGCCGGGACATGCAATGCAAATAAAAAACCCAAAAAGTAGAAAAAAGCAGTCGGCCAGTCAGACAAATATGCATGAAATAAAATAAAATACCAAAAATCCCCGTCTTTCAATAGCGCGATAATTAATATAAAATAAAGTCCGACTGGCGAGGATGTGGGATGAGCCGGGATGAGTGTTTACAGATCGTTATGGGGCCATATAATTAAATGGAAAATTAAGGCGCCATTTAACAGTGGCAATTATTTGTAATTGTTATGTTAAGCTACCAAAGTATGCATCACGAGTCCTTCAAAGTTTTCATAAGTTAGGATAACCCTCAGGCTCTGGCTCGTACTTCCATAATTTAATAAAATCTCAAAAAACATTCCTCAATCAAAGCATTTTCCAGCCAGCTTTAATTTCCATTGTGGAGCTTGAGCATCCTTCGGGCTATTGTCCTTGGAATGTGTACAAACATTTGGATAATCTTGAGCAAATTTAATATTCCTGCCCGTGCCTGTGATAAATGAGCAAACATTTAATGGGCTCTCGCACAGATTTCAATTAAATAAATGCCTGGACTATTTAGGTGTTCAATCCGCTTTTATAGACGACATTAGCTCCGCACCCAGCCACCGGTCCGTGGGCATGCAGGCTCTTCTGCTTATTAAGAAATATCTTGGTGGGGGCAGAAGGACCTTCCATGCCAGCCCGCGGCGCCAGTGTGCAATGTTTTTCCTCATTTTCATATTGCTCTTTGCCGGCTCATCATAATATGGCCCCGTCCCTGGCCCGGAGCCAAACAGAGCAGAACCCAGGACCTGTAGTAAAACAGGAGCGCAACACTGGCCCCAAAGGCCATTCTTCAGTGTCAAATCCAACGCCCCCTTAGTACCCCTGCCCGCTACTTAGAGGCATACACTTTTAATGCGTGTCGCTCACATTTTATGAGCTGTCACAAAGCAAAGGCAGCCAGGAGAAACCGTGGCAAAAAAAGGAAATATTGCGAAGGAAGTGCGCACTCACGCAGCTGTGACCAGCATGGCAAATAAATGAAAATGAAAAAAGTTCCGCAAATAAACAAAAAGGGCAACATGCTCGAAAAATGTAGGTGGAAAAGTTATGCACTTACTCTTCCCCTCGTCAACGGAGGAAGGCTCACAGGATACCACCACCTCTGTAGCTCTCTATGGTATATATATTTAGTCCACAACCCACATTCCAGCATGGCCAACTGCGACTCTTATTTAATTAAATGTCAAATGCTGGCCGACAGTCAGTTTGATTTGAACAGCATTTGGCGGCCAGGGGACATATTTGATTTATTCCATTTATTCGTTTGTCTGTCGCCATTAGACACGGGCCAGAGTTGAAAATTTGCACTTAATTCGATTTCGTTATCGCGATGGATTTAATATCCATCACGGGCTTTAAGGTAAATATTTTAAATGGCTTAATAGTTCATAAAAGGTGGGTTTAGGTCCCATTTAGCCCCATTCATAGAGCTATATTCATTTTCAGAGAAATGATAGTAACACAATATTTCAAAGCTGCAGGCGAATGCATTTGCAATGCCTTTGTTACTCATACGCACTGTTGCCAGAGATACCGCTTTCGGTTCCTCTGTACTAAGGCTTTGGTCAGGAACAGATTCAATTACAAACTAATTAGTTTTAATGCCCTGCAGGCTGCAGCCTTTTCGGAAATCTGAAAAATTGTAGGAGGAGCAGGTTCGTTTTCCATTTCATATTCATATCCATGCCTGCTGTGCCAGAACCTCATTTCGACATTTTACGCAATTTCCATTGAACTCGGAAACTCTTTGAAACGTATTTTCCACTCGGCCGGACACCGAACGTCCTTTGTAATTTTCCAATTTCAACTTTTTGTCATTCGATAGCTGTCACATTTTCCGTAAAAGTAATTTTCCTGCTAATTTTCAGATGTTCCTTGCAGAAACGTCACCATCAGCAACGACAGATGCCAAATAAAATATTTGAAATACTGCTGCTAATATGTGAGTACATTTAATTAACCGCATTTGCCAAAGGACATTTCGCCAACATCAAAGACATATCTTGGCAGTGGGTGCGGTGGAGCAGGGCTCCCCACTTACAGTCCTAATTAAACACGACTCGACATGCGGCAAATTATCAATAATGTACAGATCCTTGTGCTTGCTCCTGTCGCTCCTGTTGGCTTTTCGCTTGATTAACCGAAAGCTGTGCAGCAAATGTTGCTTTAATTAACACTAGGGATGTCGGAAATATATCAAAATATCGATATATCGATATATTTTCTCTTAAAAAAATATTATTATCGTGATATTTTTTGGGCAAAAATAGTCGATAATAATATTTTTGAGTTGGTGTTCTCCGATATTTGTTGCGAAAGAAAGGAAATGCAGGTTTACTTGAGTATGCCATTTTGTAGTTGGGAGACAAATCCGTTGGAATTCTGGAACTCACAAATTTCAACGATGCCGATGCTAGCGAAGGTTGCTTTAAGTTTTCTTATCACGCCTGGAAGTTCGGTTCCATCTGAACGGTTGGCTTCTGCCATTAAATGTATTGTCTGTGACTCCCGCAGTCGAATGACAGACCAGCATATAACCGAAAGAGTTTTTTTTAAATCATTGAAGAAAGATTTATTTTGTAATTAAGAGTAATTAAGAGCATTAAATAAGAGAATTAAGTAATTAGCATTATTAAGTACATATTCCATGAATTCCATGAAACTTTTTTTTTTGTATTAAGTTTTTTTTATAAATAAATTTGAATACAATGTCCTTAATAATTTTGTTATTTTTTATTTCAAAGAACTTAAATAAAAGTCTCAAGCAACTTTGGGTATAAATAAGTGGGTATAAATATTTGTTGTTTTTTCAATTCACTTTTTAAATAAAAAAATATGTCTTATTTGCAGTTCATGGCGGATGAAAACACATATTAAAACCTTTTTTTAAATTTAAAAATAACCTTTTTTCAAATTTAGCTGACTATAAAAAATATCGAAAATACTCGATATATCGATTTTTTTTGGTGATATTTCTGAATATTAGCGATTGATATTTTTTTCACAGCAAATATCATCAATACGATATTTTTTCAAAAACCAACAACCCTAATTAACACTAAGCACTATCGGATCGAATCAATTCTACAGTTAACGCTCCAAGTCGCTAATTAGTGTAATGTACTTGATTTTCGGGAGTCACTTTTATGGCCAAGTCTGCTTCGGCCACGGAAGGATTCAAATCAACTGGCATCCCATTTAATTTTTGAGTAAATAAAACTTTTTTGATTCATGGAACAGAAAATCGGCCCTAATTGCATTGTATTTGTATAACTGCTGTTGGCCACAGTTCGGCAAGGAAAACCACAACAAGTTGTTGCTTAGGCCTGCGGTGGAC
Source organism: Drosophila bipectinata (assembly GCF_030179905.1). NCBI lineage: Eukaryota > Metazoa > Arthropoda > Insecta > Diptera > Drosophilidae > Drosophila > Drosophila bipectinata. The sequence goes on along the minus strand of NC_091736.1, from coordinate 18,306,150 downwards.
TAAACAATTTTCCAAACTAATGCCCCGTCGGGAGCAGCTCATATGTCGGAAAATGGGCTGGGAAAAGCGGTGGATGGCGGCATAGGAAAAGCAATGAGCGAAACGAAACCAAACCAAGCACAAAGAACCAAAAAAACCAAAATCCCGAAAATCCCTTGATTTATTTCTATATATGTATACATAAAGCTGAGGAAATATTCTGGTAAATAGAGCAAGTGAAAAGTTCTTTTTGCCTCCGCTCTCGGACCAGCCCAAAAAAAAGCAAGAAATTGCAACAACAACAGGGAAAACTTTAGCATTTTCCCTGAGGAACTAAATTGTGCCACTGGCGGTTTGTTTGCTTCCTTTCAACTCCACACAGCTCCTGCTCCAGATCCGTTTTGCAGAGGCCTTTCTGCCAAAGGCACTCAAGGATATGTGCGGCAAAGGAGCGACCATGCAAAGTGAAGCTAAACGAAAGTGCCTCAATTTAAGTTGTAAGCTGATTTGCTAGAGCGTAATATGGCTGCCACACCACCCACACAACCACAAGATCCCATATACGTACACATACGCACGTATGTAGGTGTGTATATCCGGATCCGGATACGTATCCGCCCATATGTGGAGGGGCGCCGCTTTTTGTGCCTCCGCCCATTGAAGCGGAAAAACTTTCTGCCCGGAGAAGCAACACAAAATGCTTAAAATTAAGGCAAAACTTTGCCATGGATTCCCTTTTCTGCTGGAAGCCATTAGCGAGGGTCTCATACATTTCTAATGAACTTGGCTGAGTTGCCAAAATAAAGGGAATATGTTATTTTATTTCAGGGGTTTTTCTTAAAGCTTGCGAGGAAAACAAACTAATAAGATTGAATGGGAATTACAATACGGTTGAGTGTTCTAGTTTCGGTTTAGAAATACTAGATCCAGTATCTATGGCGCCCCTTTTGTACAGAGTGCTTCTTGTTCTCCCATGAATGATGCTGTTTTCCAGGAAACTCCTTTGAAGGGAATGGCTTCTTCATCATAAATACGAACAGACTTCTTCTATTTCGCATAGACACCAAACCGAATAAACGGAGTGAAGGCTTCTTGTCTTTGGGCTGGCTGTTTTGGTCTGATTTTGACACAAATCCCTTTGGTGCTAAAGCAATTTATGCGGCTTCCAGTCATTCGGGATCCAGGATCCAGGATCTGTGTTCCGGGGATGGGATGTACCCACAAAACTACACTCTCCGTCAGTCTCCGGCAAAGGAGAAAAAAAAACAACCAAACCAAAGATGTGCGAGAATAGTTTTTCCCTATTCCGTGTCCCAAAAGGATGCCAGGACGAAGGACGAGGAAGGAACCCACATGCACTTGGCTGGGCTTTGGTTATGGCTGGTTGGTTATGGCTAGATTGGCGCTGCATAAGTGCAATTTTATGTTTTGGCCCCAAAGTTGCCTTCGAAGCGAAGTAGTTGATAAATGGCTAACCGACGACGATGGCCGCCCCGCAAAATCCATGGAAATCTCCGAAACCCAATCCCTTCCGATGCCTCAAACCCAAACAATTCAAAGCAGCAGGACGAACGGAAAAAATGCAAATTTCCGAGCATAAATCTAAAAATTTTCATATTCACATACAAATACTTGTACGGATGTATGCACCATAGTATAGTATAAATAAATATGGTCGCTGTTTTTTATGTTTGTCCCAAATCGAGAATAACAAGCCAGGAAGGGCCGGGCACAACCACATGCCACGCCTACCTAACAGGCCGCCCACCTTTGTGAGTGCTACATGGCCGCAGATAAACCGTCCGAAAGTAATGCCAAAACATTTCGTGTCATAAATTTTACGACATAAGCGCGAAAGGCAAAACCGCACACAAAGCCAACCCCCCAAAAAATGTCAAAAAAATGGGAATAGAAAGTAACACAATTTAACAAGTCAAATATTTGATGCTCTCTAGAAATTAATAAAAACGTGATAAAATATATACACTTAAGACGAAGATAAAGCTTTAAAAATTGTAATCCAAGGCCAATTTTCAAAACTAATAAAATAATATTTTATCCTAGTTAAAAATGCAATCTAGATATACTTCTTATAAAGTCATTTTAAAGTTTAATCTATTACTTGCGTTACAAATATTATTAGTTTTAGTAAATATTTATCAGTTTTTTTAGAGGCCTACCCTATTATTCGTAGCACGTTTATATGTTGAAACCAAGCCCATTACAATAAATATTGATTTACAATTTTTTGCGCTTAGAACATTTATTTGGTTGAAAACAGAGGCGTAGTCTAAAAATACTTTAACTATAAAATAAAAAAAAATAAATAAATAATAAGCTATAGCTTTAAGATTTTTATTCGTTAATAAATTTGATTAAAAACAAAAATCTTTTTAGCTTCCTTTGTTCCGCTTCTGATTAGAGGCATATCTGATAAAGCCCCCTTTCCTGAAGAACAATGATATTTAGCCTTTTCGAAGGGGAGTACGTAGTGGAGCTATAAATTAATTCAAGTGCCTGAAAATATTTTTGATAACATAAAATCAAGCCAAGCGAATCCAAAGATCCCTTTCTTGTTATTATTTCGACGAGGCCTGAAAATTTAAACGGCCGGGCCATTAAACGAAACGAGTTGGATGTGGTTTAATGGCTTCATTTTTCAGGAGGGGGATATTGCGGAGTGCAGCCCTCTCCCTTTTAGCCAACATTTCCCAATATTTCGGCCGCACTTTAGCCAATTCTATTTGTCTTCTGCTCGAAGATTTAATTAAAAAAGTCGAAAGCATGCAAAACGAACTTTTTTGGCGGGCAACCAAGGGAAGGTGAAATGCGGCTGGCATTAGCCAGAACTTTCCGGCAAGAGGTCCTGCCACGACCCGACCGACCACAAAGGATGCGCCCTAAGGAAGCCCGGCAACTTGGCAAACTTCTCCGGAGCACAGAGCGAAGCGGAGCCGAGTATCTCGTTATCATCGCCCATCATCAGCGTCAGATACAATAATAACAGGACCTCCAACAACAAAGGACTAGATGCCAGCCACTCGTCTTCGATTCCTTCGTTAGCAATACTTTTAAAGTAAATTGCGGCAGACCCTGGGGTGGGGGTTTGGCTGGGTGTTTTGGGTACTTGGGTTCTTGGGTAATGGGACGTCCTGGAGTCGGGTCCATGGAAAGTGCTCCCTGCACACGTTACGGCACTTTGCCCTCGCTCCATGCTTGGCTTCGTTTTGATTTTTCACTGCTCGCCCCTCATGGTGATGTGATGGTGGCCCCCAGTTTTCTCCAACCTTCTGCCTCCTGCTTCCTGCTTCCCGGGCTGGGAAAATTAATTGCATGCAAATATTGACAGAGAAAAAGTAAATATAATTTCATTGTTTACTCATAAATACGCATTATTTGGAAAATGAAAATAGAAAAGACCCAGCATCTTCACCCACACCTCCGAAAAATAACATTAAAACGAGGCAACACAAAGAAATAACTAATTACAATTAGCTCACTGTTTCAGAAACGACTAAAAAATTTTAAACAATTTCAAAAATATTTTTAATAAAAATTTATTTTAAAAGGAGGTCTTTTAGACACTAAAAACATAGTATAGTTAAGTAAAGGTAGGATTCTTTTTCTTTCTTTTCCCATCTCTCCACCCAGTGTAAAAATATAAAAATATAATTTTAAAAGGCTTTTCCCGTTTCTATGCTCTTGTGGAAAAGATATTGGCATTGGCCCTCTAATCGGTTTAAACATTCGGCGAAAACTCTGTCGGCTAATTGGCATCATTATTTTTGATGGGGTCACGCAGGCATCCTGCAGGCTCCTGGAATCGTTCCTAAAACCTTTTCGCCAGGAACCGAATCCCGGTCTGATAAATGGGAAAATGCTTAGCAAAGGTAATTAATGGGCAAGTGCAGGGGGGCTTTCAGCCTTTCAGTGTTCAGTGTTTGAGGCTTTGAGGCTATAATTAATGGGTCTGCTAAGCACGAACATGAGTCCTCAATTGCACCGTCGAGAAGAGTTGTTTCCTGAGTTGATAAAAATTGATGCCAATTAAAAGTTGGCAATCTGTGAAGCTGTCAAAATGGGTCAAGTTTTCAGGAGCAGGTCCTTTGCCGAAAAAATCTCCTTCTCGGCTTGGCTTTGGTACCACATTAAATGGCCCACCGAAGACTCTCTCAAATGCTTAAAACCCCCGGGCTAGCAACCTCCTCGAAAACAACAATTTACGGCTCCCAACTTGCTCGAGTGTTGTGCTTAATCGTCAAAAACACTTCTTATCGAAAAGCATTTCCTACCCCCGGATAAACTTTGCTCATAAATTATTACACAAAATTAGTTGCAGCAGGGAAGGCGGGGAAAAAGCTGAAGCATCTTCGGTGACTTAAAAAATTTAAAGCCCGGCAAGAAAATGAAATATGGGCGACTCGAGACAAAAAGCTAAATAATCACAGACATGTCGGATAATAAATGATTAACGTCCTGGCGGGTCGGGTGGAAACTAGAAAGGCTTCTGCCTCATCCAAGGCCCTGATAGCTCCGGGATTCTTGGCCGAATGTTGACCATTTCATTGCCCCAAATTGATATTGATGAGTAGAGCCCATTAGGATTTAGACCTCTGCCTGGAAAAGGGAAATTTTAATCATAATTGAGACAAAATAATATCCAATAAGCAAACACTTTCGCCCGCCGTCATTACTCAAAATAATATTCAAAAAAGACTTAGGATCAAAGCAAGCAGGCCGAGTTCTACACTCTTCCAGAGAATTTAACCTTATTTAACCTACCAATCCCTGGAGACAAATATGCTTGATAACTGAAATGCGGAACCGCAAACAAAAGAAGTCCAACTCCGTGCAGGATGAGCGCAAGGAGCGGATTATGCGATTCATCGAGGAGAACCGAAGAAAGGATTCAGATTGTAATGATAAAAGTCAGGCTTTAAAAAAGGATTCAGGACCTGCGTCATGTGTAATCTCAACGCCAACAACAGACCAACGATTAATAGGAGGTATATCTGGGCAAAGATTCTGTGCTCCACCCTGCTAAATATATCCAATTTCAGGCACCAGCAAGCCGACTGGAAAGCTACCCCGCACCGATAGTGAATGTCGGCTCAACGCTCCTGGACAGAGTTTCCTTCAAAAAAGAAGCTCCAATGTAGCAATAAGCTTACTGGAGCTGGTTATCCCAAATAAACCACGAGAGCAGCTGAAGAACAAGTGCAACTTTTTTCCCAAATATGTGGATCCTCGACCAAACAAAGATCAGACAACTCAGACGCTTTACAGGTAGAGGATCAATTTTTTCGAGAAAACCTATATAACGTTTGCTTTTTTTTTAAGGGAGTCCTCGGCGCAAACCCTGCCATACCTTCCGCAGCCCTTCACCAAACAAGATGTAGACCAAACGTTGGAGCTCTTAACTCTCCCCACTTTACTGCCAGGAGACGGGCCTCCGGGGCTCTACGAGGTGGATGTGCTCGAGCGAGCTCGCAAGCGCGGGGCTCTCCTCCAGGCTATGAGGACCAACATGAAACTCCACCAGGCGGATGCCAGGAAATTGGAATTTCAAAAGTACAAGAACCTGCTGCAGGCATTCGAGTGGTCGGAGTGGATACAGCGGGAGGAGTACCTCCAGGAATGCCAGATTCTGCGACTGGAGATCGTGATCAAGATGCTCGACAAGCGAGAGCGGGAGATGCACGCCGCCTCCAAGACGCGGATTGAGCAGGCCTGCGAGCGCATCGAGAAACGCCGCCAGGCAGACCTCCAGAAGAACGAGATAGAGTACCAACGCGGGATGCGACGGATAACCATGCAACTTGCCAAGACCTCCAGGAAGTGGGAGAAGCCAGACACGCTGTTCGCACTGGGTTCGCGCTGCTCCGAGTTCTACGCTCCGATCCGCCGATATGGCGTGGACCCCGTCCGTCGGAACTTCGAGCCGGAAGCCGGGCGTCGAGCATTCGACATGCGGATCGATAAGCTTGAGAAGCAGGTTAACATGAACCGGCTGAAGTGCCCCTTTAAGAAGCTGAAAGAGTGGGCCGAACCGAAGCTGCCGACCCACGAATACGAACAAAACTTCTGTTCGGAGGCCCATCTGCAAAGCCTCTACGAGTTCCTAAAGAGAATGAGGAAGCTCAGGGATCCTCGCACCGATACGCCTCTCTGCCTAAAAGAAAAGTTCGATTTTTCAAAGATTAATGACCGCGGAGATTCAACAGTCTCCTACGATCCAGCCCCGCAGTTCATCGGTAGGCGAACTCTAAAGCCGTGGGATAAGAAGCCACTCCATAGCACTCGACTTAAAGAACCGGAAGATCCAAAGGTAGATAGAGACCCAGGACAAGAGATCCAATACACCGACTTAGAAGCTTTGATTAGTGCCTACGAAGGCAAAGTTATCGGCTTCCTCATGGAGTTCCTCTTAGAGGAATCAAATCGGATGGTGGAGCAGCGACGTCTCCACGCCTTCGCAATCCTTTCGCTTAAAGAGCGTTGGCGCCGTGAGGCCATCGAAGGGGGAAACAGACAAAAGGAGAACGACTTGCGGACGCTGTACGAGGATATGTTCCAGCAGAGCATTTCAGTTAACAACGATGTGGCCGATCTCTTTATCAAGAACATCCTCGACACCGACGTGTCAGCAATTGCCGCCAACGAAGCGGCGGAATCGATGAACGAGATGGCTCTGCAGATCGACCGGGACATTGAGCGATGGCTGGAGAGCTTCAAGCTCATCCAGAATCCCCTAACATTTATACCGCTACGGCTTATGCTCCGGGACATGGTCAGCCCGGATTTGGATGCCGCCGTGGTGGAGCACGAAAACGCAATGATGATCCAGTACATTGTGGAGGAGGTGATCTTCGATAGGGTGTGGAAGGCACTAGAGCCCTTTGACGTAGGCAGTACCCTGACAAGCGACCTTATCGACCGCCTCATCGACAACGACCTCTACCTCTTCTCCACGGACAGCGAGAGCGATTCCGACCATATGCCCTCCTGGTACGAGGCCCAAGCCATTATCAGGAAACTCATTCGTTACTCAGTGCCCGGAAAGCGCTGGAAGGAGGAGAACGAGCGGATTGTTCACGATATATACGACGATATGCTAGACGACATCTTTGTTCAGTTGATTTTGAAATACTATCCACCCACTCAAGAACGGATCCAGTGCCAAGAGTATGAGGAAATTAATGAGGAGGAAGGGACTGACTTGATTTCTATAAGATCTGACTTATCCACCAGGAGTATTTTCAATGTTCATTCCGACCTATCCAGTTTTGACAACGATCAAGACAATGCAAGCGAACGTTTAAGGGTTATGGAGCTAACTGAAGATAACAATAACCTGAGTAGTCAAAAAGATGTCCAAGACGACTGGATGTGTGAAATAAACTAACAGAAAAGATGCAAAAAAATGTGAAGAAGCAATTCTCCAAGGATTTCGAATTTTACTATAACATTATATATTTTTATTCTCTTGTATAGACCAATAAATACATTTTTACACACCAAAGAGAAAGTTTGACTATTCAATGCATGTTCAATGCATGTATACCTTGTATAATTGTATCATGCAAATACCCATATTCGTCTCATTAAGGGTAATTTCCTCGTAGCCGGTTTTTAGTCACCTTTTTCTTGCTTCAATATTTTCACAATCACCTTAAGAAACTAAGTAGACTTTATACAAACAATTTAAAGCAATAACTCACACTTATAACTTACTCACTTACATACAAAAAATTCGTATACATAAACACCTTGCTATTAAAAATGGCTCCGGTAAAGGAGAAACAATCGCGGAAAGATCGGATACTTCAGTTCCTCCAGGAACATCGTGAGTTGACGCCCACTGGGTTGACTTCGCCAAGGAAGGAGGATGACTCCAGGCAAAAGAAACGTGTCACATTCACCCAGACGAAGAAACAGAGATCCTCTGGCGGCAAATCATTACCTAAGGTCAAGGAAACGGAAATTCAGATTGGACTGGGTCTTACTTCATGCCTGATCACCAAGTCCTCGGATACAAGAATATGCGGCGGTGGGTGCAGCATGGAATAAAGCCTAATTTAAGTAACAATATTATCCCAATTTCAGGCGCCAACAATCCTGGGGAGCGCGATGTTGGAAAACTTCCACGAACAGACAGCGAATGTCGGTTCAAGTCCCCAGGAATGAACTTTCTCAAGGAACGAAATGAAAACTGTGCTTCCCAAGTTCTCAAGTTAGTTCCTCCAAAACCGATTCGCAAGGAGCTGAAGAACAAATGCGACTTCTTTCCAAAGTTCTACGACAACAGTCCTTTCAAGGATCAGACCACACAAACGCTATATAGGTAAGACCGTTCAATACCCTAATAGTCTTAAATCTCATATCCGCTTTAAAGGGAGTCGTCTGCACAGACCTTGGCCTATTTGCCGGAGATAGAAAAGTCTGAGAAGAGTCAAAAACTTGAGCTTTTTTCCCTGTCCCAGTTGCTGCCGGGAGACAAGCCTCCAGGCCTTCACGAGGTGGAGATCCTGGAGCGATCGCGCCGTCGGTGGCTCTTCCGAGATTCTCTGAAACAAAACTTTCAAAAACTCTTCAACGAGGCCAGGGAGTTGGAGATTAAAACCAAGTACAAACCAATCCTACAGGCCTTCGAATGGGAGCAGTGGATCGAGCGAGAGGAGTATATTCAGGAGTGCCAGATGATGCGGCTGGAGATCGTGATCAAAATGTTTGACAAGCGGGAGAAGGAGATGCACGCCTCGTCCAATGTCCGTATTGAGCAGGCCTGTGAGCGTATAGAGAAGCGCCGTCAGGCGGGACTGCACAAGAACGAGATCGAGTACCAGCGCGGGATGAGGCGCATAACCATGCAACTGGCCAAGACCTCCCGAAAGTGGGAGAAGCAGGACACTCTAACCGCCCTGGGATCTCCCTGCTCTGAGTTCTACGGACCTATGATACGGCATGGGGTGGACCCGGCTCGCCGAAATTTCGCCCCCACCACCGGACACAAGGCGTTCGACATGAGGATCGACGATCTAGAGAAGAAGGTCAACATGAAAAATATACAGTGTCCCTTCAGCAAGCTTAAGGAGTGGTCGAAGCCCAAGGAATACGCCAGGGAGTATGAAAAGAACTTCTGCAACGACGACCATCTCCAAAAGCTTTACGAGTCCTTGAAGACCCTGAGAACCCAACAAGACTTGGTTAAGGATGCGCCCCAGTGCCTCAAGACCCGAATCCATAGAGATGCCGTAGAATTCGACAGTAGTGATGATTCATATCCAAGCTTCAGTTTGCCTCCAAGCCAATGGGACAGCAGAAAGTCCAGACATACCCCGACACAGATACAGAAGAAGATACGAAGAGAGCCCGAGCCACCAAAGAAGCCCGATGGAAAGTTTGGGAATATGAACCTGGAGGAGTTCGAAAACGTCATCAAAACATACGAAGGCAATTACATCGGTTGGATTATGCAGTTCCTGGATGATGAAATGGACCGACTCAAGGAGCAGCGTAAGCTCCACCTCTTCTCCATTGTGGCTCAGAAGGAACGCTGGCGCCGCGAAGCCCAGGAGGCTGGCGTCCGGCAGAAGGAGAACGACTTACGAATGCTGTACGAGGAATTGTTTCAGAAGTGCAACTGCATCCACCAGGAGCTCTCTAAAGGGTACATCGAAAACATTTTGACGACGGATGTGAATAACATCGTGGGGAACTTAGCTGAGCAGAAAATTTCTGAAGAAGGCCGGAAAATAGACGAAGAGTTGAACCGCTGGCTGGAGAGCTTCAAGCTTGTCCAAAATCCGCTTACTTACGTTCCTTTGAGACTTATGCTCCGCGACATGGTATCCCCGAACGTGGATGCCACCCTCCAACACCATGAAAAGATTCTGATCTCCCAGTATATAGTAGAGGACGTGATTTTTAACAGAGTGTGGAAGGTGGTGGAGCCCTTCGACATAGCCACCACCTTAAGCCGCGACCTCATCGATCGCCTCATCGACAACGACCTTTACCTCTTCTCTACGGACAGCGAGAGCGATACCGACCACAAGCCGTCTTGGTACGAGGCCCATGCCATTATTCGGAAGGTGATACGCCAGTCGGTACCCGGAAAGCGCTGGAAAGAAGAAAATGAGCGGATTATTTACAGTATATACGACGATATGTTGGACAACATCATCGGTGAATTGATTCTAGAACAGGAGCCCGTCGCTGGGGTTCCCTGTGTCCAGAATGACACAGTTGAGTCAAAGGTTGAAGAAAAGTTGCCTATTAAACTTCCTCGAGATCCCACCGGACCACTAAGAAAAAGCGTCGCGGGATTTGATCTCTTGGTTGGTCATACTAAGGACACCTATGATAAAACCGAGCTTGATATTGTGGATAGTGACCAGTTTTACGTTGATAAACATCTATTAAGTGTTGTTGATCTGAGAAAAGAGGGAATATCTGAAGAAATGAGTTCGGGGTGTCAAATTAATTAACAAACAAAGGACAAAGTTGTCGCTTGGTAAATCGTTAAAGGGTTTTGAATTTTGCTAGCAATAGTATGTCTTGTAATAATGTCTTGTATAATATGAAGCAAAAAAAAATAAAACTATGCGCCAAAAAATGAGTTTCTTTATGGTGGAATGTGAACCCCAGGCCAGGCAAAAATCGATTAGCCCACGAAACTCAGCCAACCCCTTGACAGCGGCTCGGTTGCCAGGACATTGCGCAAACTGTTTACTGACTGACTAACCCAATATTTTTCTTACTCACCCATCAAAGCTGTTTCGAACAGGTTAACCTAGTAGACTGCTTGTCTACCGACTGGGGAAAACATCACCTCATAAGTCATACGCAAAAGCAACCAATTCATATAAACACTAAACAACTTCGACTTAAAATGCCTCCGATAAAGGACAAACAGTCGCGGAAAGATCGGATACTTCAGTTCCTCCAGGAACATCGTGAGTTAAAGCCCACTGGCTTGATTTCGCCAAGGAAGGAGGATGACTCCAGGCAAAAGAAACGTGTCACATTCACCCAGGCGAAGAAACAGAGATCCTCTGGCGTCGAATCATTACCTAAGGTCAAGGAAACGGAAATGCAGATTGGACTGGGTCTTACCTCATGCCTGATCACCAAGTCCTCGGATACAAGAATATGCGGCGGTGGGTGCAGCATGGAATAAAGCCCAATTTAAAAGTAACATAATTTCTCCAATTTTAGGTGCCAACAATCCTGGGGAGCGCGATGTTGGAAAACTTCCACGAACAGACAGCGAATGTCGGTTCAAGTCGCCGGGAATAAACTTTCTCAAGGAACGAAATGAAAACTGTGCGTCCCAAGTTCTCAAGTTAGTTCCTCCAAAACCGATTCGCAAGGAGCTGAAGAACAAATGCGACTTCTTTCCAAAGTTCTACGACAACAGTCCTTTCAAGGATCAGACCACACAAACGCTATATAGGTAAGACCGTTCAATACCCTAATAGTCTTAAATCTCATATCCGCTTTAAAGGGAGTCGTCTGCACAGACCTTGGCCTATTTGCCGGAGATAGAAAAGTCTGAGAAGATTCAAAAACTTGAGCTTTTCTCCCTGTCTCAGTTGCTGCCGGGAGACAAGCCTCCAGGCCTTCACGAGGTGGAGATCCTGGAGCGATCGCGTCGTCGGTGGCTCTTCCGAGATTCTCTGAAACAAAACTTTCAAAAACTCTTCAACGAGGCCAGGGAGTTGGAGATTAAAACCAAGTACAAACCAATCCTACAGGCCTTCGAATGGGAGCAGTGGATCGAGCGAGAGGAGTATATTCAGGAGTGCCAGATGATGCGGCTGGAGATCGTGATCAAAATGTTTGACAAGCGGGAGAAGGAGATGCACGCCTCGTCCAATGTCCGTATTGAGCAGGCCTGTGAGCGTATAGAGAAGCGCCGTCAGGCGGGACTGCACAAGAACGAGATCGAGTACCAGCGCGGGATGAGGCGCATAACCATGCAACTGGCCAAGACCTCCCGAAAGTGGGAGAAGCAGGACACTCTAACCGCCCTGGGATCTCCCTGCTCTGAGTTCTACGGACCTATGATACGGCATGGGGTGGACCCGGCTCGCCGCAATTTCGCCCCCACCACCGGACACAAGGCATTCGACATGAGGATCGACGATCTAGAGAAGAAGGTCAACATGAAAAATATACAGTGTCCCTTCAGCAAGCTTAAGGAGTGGTCGAAGCCCAAGGAATACGCCAGGGAGTATGAGCAAAACTTCTGCAACGACGACAACCTCCAAAAGCTTTACGAGTCCTTAAAAACTTTGAGAACCCAACAAGACTTGGTTAAGGATGCGCCCCAGTGCCTCAAGACACGAATCCATAAAGATGCTGCAGAATTCGACAGTAGTGATGATTCATATCCAAGCTTCAGTTTCCCTCAAAGCCAATGGGACAGCAGAAAGTCCAGGCATACCCCTACACAAATACAGCAGAAACGTCAAGCAAAGAAAGAGCAGCCTCCGCTGCCTAAAGCAAAAAAAGAGGAAAAGGGCCAGGAGGACTTTGAGAGCCTTATTAGGACCTACGAAGGAACTTATATCGGTTGGATTATGCAGTTCCTGGCTGAAGAAATGGTACGGCTTAAGGAGCAACGTAAGCTACACTTGTTCACCATCCTGGCTCAGAAGGAACGCTGGCGCCGTGAAGCCCAGGAAGCTGGCGTCCGGCAGAAGGAGAACGACTTACGAATGCTGTACGAGGAGTTGTTCCAGAACTGCAACTCCCTCCACCAGGACGTCTCCAATGAGTACATCGACAAGATTCTATCAACGGATGTGAGAAACATCGTTGATAACCTAGCTGAACAGAAAATAACCGAAGATGCCTTGAAAATAGACGAGGAGATCGAACGCTGGATGGAAAGCTTCAAGGTCGTCCAGAATCCCCTTACTTTTGTCCCTTTGAGGCTTATGCTCCGCGACATGGTATCCCCGAACATGGACGCGGCTCTCCAACACCATGAGAAAACTCTGATCTCTCAGTACATAGTTGAGGACGTAATCTTTGACAAAGTCTGGAGCGTGCTAGAGCCTTTCGATATAGCCACCACATTGACCAGCGACCTCATCGATCGGCTGATCGACAACGACTTGTACCTCTTCTCCTCGGACAGCGAGAGCGAAACCCACCACCCATCATCATGGGTTGAGGTCCATGCCATAATGCGGAAGCTCGTACGGTATGCGGTTCCTGGCAAGAGGTGGAAGGAGGACAACGAGGTGATTGTTGAGGCAACATATAGGGACCTGTTTGACGATATTTTCGACGAAATCATCGCCAAGGCCGAGAACGTGCGCCCATTAAACTCCGACGAGCTGATGTCGTTGCGCTCGAGTGACGACTTCTTCCGTTTTCCCGAGGAGATGACCAGGAAATCAAGATGTCCGAAGTCAGATATGGACGCCATTTCAGTCGGTACCGCACCAGTTTCTATGAGAAACTCCTTGACTCTCCACGCTCAGTTATTGAATCTCTTTAAGAAGTTCCATGAGCACAAAATAACCAAGGAACTGAAAAGTGACGATCTGGGTATAGTTGTTTCAGACGCATCCCACAACGACAACTTCGTCAAGGCTGAGTATTACACTCCAATTACGCCAGGGGTGTTGCCATCAGACTCTGACATATTCAGCGTGACTAGTGTCACAGATATTCCCGAAAAAGGCGAACATCTCTCCATGCTGCGTTCTCATCATTCGCATGCCTACTTTGGAAAGACGCCTCGGAATAGATCCATTACGCTTGACGCAGTGGAGGAGGCTGAAGGGACTAAGCCCCCTGATCTGAACACTGAGGGCGACGTTTCCAGGAGATCTTCCAGAAGATTATCTTCCAGAAGATCATCTTCCAGAAGATCTTCTAGAAGATCAGAGAGATCTTCTTTCAGAAAAGAGGCAACGGATCAAGAAGTTGTTTTTGAGGACGAAATTCAGGCTCAAGCCCCCGGAGATTCCTTGGAATCCTTGGAAGACGAAGAGGAATCTGAGGCAAGAGACTCTCACTATACCTATTCAACTAAAGATTCACAGCTCTTCAGTTTTAAATCCTAGTTTAAAATCCATACCACTTTTTTTAAATTTGATAGGTAACGGTTCAATTCGTTACTTTCATAAGCATCGTTTGGCACAGTTTCGATTCAGACTCACGCAGTATGGCAAATAAAAAGATACTCACAGGTTGCTGTAATACATTTAACTTGTTTACTTATACAAGTCTCCTGTTAGTCCCTGGTTGATAAAATAAAAATTTGGTAAAAAGGGTTTGTTTTCCAAATACCTTTAAAATCGGCCCCAAGGATGCTGGTGTTTTAAAGCTCCATAGGCCACATGCATGCTGGCCTAAATCTGAATGGAAATAATGTCTGGCAATTATTTTAATATTTTTCATGTTGCTCAGACTTCACGTTTATTTTAGCCACCACATAATATTTAAGAAATATACATTTTCAAGCCGAACAAACCAAAAACTCTTAGAAGCTCAGCTGGCAGAGCAGTGCCGTACCCCGAATGATCCAATGGGAGGTCGGGGTACTGGGATTGCAAAGCAGCAACATGGCCACCACAAAGTTAGTACTGTGTCCTGTGGTGGACAGGACTCCCCGCCGCTCTGCCGTTTTGTACAAGGGACAAAGGTAGTTGTGCCGATCGGGCAGATCAACCCGTTTAAGCGGCTTCAACCAAATCAGAGGCATCGTATCAAACAGCTCCCTGGGCCGCGATTCGGCCAGATACTTGCCAACGCGATCCCATCGGGCGCCCTCCAGGTATATCCCGTACACAAAGACACCGTCATCGGGAGCTTTCAGGCCCTGGATTTGGGTCTCTTCCAGCGAAAGAACGTCGTAGTCGAAAGCTAGCAAATCGATAGATATCACGTATTTTCGGGCGTAGTTCTGCTGGGCGCCCGTCAAAAAGGCCTGGGTGAAGAAGAAGCCGGACAGCCAGAACGTCGAGGGAGCTCCATGATCAAACCAGTTCTGTTCAAATAGGCAAATGAGTGAGTACTTCAATCGATCAAAGGGGAAATATGTATATCACTTACCTGCAGGAACTCAAGACGTCGCAGAAAATCTGTAACATAGCTACCCAGAGGCTTCAGACTTGGATAGGATTTTCCAGCCCACATTGCCGGTATTTTGGCTATCAAGACGGACTTGTAGACAGCTTCCACGGCGGCAGACATGACGACCAAGCCTGTTGGATATTGAATTGTTTAATCGGAAATAATGAATTTAAAATAGGGATGCCCATTAAAAAATGTAACATGGTATTCGCTCAAAGTTAACTTAGTAGCCCGTTCTTTCTTAAATTTAATTAGACATTAAACAAGTTTGAAGAAAACACAACCACACAACTACCCAAAGACACATTTTCGTTTCTTTTTTCTTTTCGTTCATTGAAAAACCCAAAAAAAGAGTAGTTTATCAATTTAATTGTATAATGCCGTCCACTGAGAAGAAAACAAAGAATGTTCTTGAGAAGGCAAGACAAGAACGGCAAAAAGAAAGGGCTCTGCGAGTCACACTCACCAAACCAGGAGGAAAAAAAGACCTAGGACAGATACTAACATCATGTCTGACTACCTCTGTCCCACAACTGAGAATGTCTGGCGGTAGGTTTACTAATCTTATTGTTCCAAAAATGGTAATATATTGGGTTTTTAGGAACCAACGATCCATCTAAGCGACGGACAGGAAAACTACCCCGGACCGACAGCGAATGCCAACTTAAAGCCCCAGGAATGCAATTTCTATCTGAGAAACAGCCCAAAGTCACAACCCGTGAGGTTACAATATCTCCTTCAGTAACCTTAACAAGCAAATTGAATAACAAATGTGACTTCTTTCCAAAGTTTGAGGATAAAAATCCTTTCAGGAACCAAAGAACTCAAACGCTTTATAGGTAAGTGAACAGAAATTCTTAAGGGAATGACTTGCTTCAACCATTTGCTTCCAGAGAGTCCTCGGCACAGACCCTGGCCTACCTTCCAGAAGTTCTCGACAAGGAAAATGTGAAACCTTTCGAGCTGTTTTCATTGCCATCCGTGCTGCCGGGCGACAAGCCTCCAGGGCTCTACGAGGCGGAGGTCCTGGAGCGCTCCAGAAAGCGCTGGACCTTCAGAGACGCCCTCAAGGCCAATTTGAGAGTCCTTCTCAAGGACGCCAGGGAAAAGGCCATAAAGTCGCAGTACAAGCCCCTATTAGAAGCCTTCGAGTGGGAGCAGTGGATCGAGCGGGAGGAATATATCCAGGAGTGCCAGATGATGCGTCTGGAGATTGTGATCAAAATGTTTGACAAGCGGGAGAAGGAGATGCACTCCGCCTCCAAGACCCGGATTGAGAAAGCCTGTGAGGAGATCGAGAAGCGTCGCCAAGCCGCCTTGCAAAAGAACGAGAGGGAGTACAATCGGGGAATGCACCGCTTGGAGATCTCATTGTCCAAGAAACCACGTAAGTGGCAAAGACAGAACCCGGTGGAGTCTCTGAGTAGCCCGTGCTCCGAGTTCTATGCGCCACTTATGAGACACGGAGTTGATCCAGCTCGTCGAAGCTTTGTGCCGAAAACTGATCGCAAGGCTTTCGACATGAGAATCGACGAACTGGAAAAGAAGGTGAACATGAATAGTCTGAAATGTCCCTTCAGAACCCTTAAAAAGTGGTCCAAGCCCAAGGAGCATATGACGGAGTACGAGCAAAACTTCTGCAACGAGAAAAATCTGCAGAAGTTGTTCGACACCCTAAAAACTCTAAGAACCCAGTCCACCAAAGACAAGGAGGCGCCGAAATGCCTGCGAAAGCGAGTGAAGCCCTATGTACACTTAGAGGACTCGCTTACGAGACTGACCACTCTATCGAACCTCTATCAAACCCATGAGAAGGACGATCGCGCTTTATCGGTCAAGGAAGATCCGCCGAAACCGCCTACTGACTGGTATTTGAGACCACCATTGAATGATGATTTCTGCACTGAGCCAGATTTTCTTGTGGCGGAGAGTGTGCGACATGCTATAGAGGACATACTGAACTCCTTCGAGGGCACCTACATAGGCTGGTACATGCAGTTCCTGTCGGAGGAAATGACCCGACTCTCAGAACAGCGGAGGTTGCATGTACTGTCGGTTTTGGCCCAAAAGGAGCGCTGGCGGCGCGAGGCGGCCGAGGCAGGAATCAGGCAGAGGGAGAACGACATGCGGCGGCTGTACGAGGAAATGTTCCAGAAAACCAGCACTGTCAACCAACAGATTTCGCACGATTACATTAGAAGTATACTTACTACCGACATGCAGAACAACGCTCAAGGAGTTGCCGCCGAAACGACATCGCACCTGGCCAGACAGATCGACAGCGACATCGAGAGGTGGCTGGAAAGCTTCAAGTTGATCCAGAATCCCCTGACCTTCGTTCCCCTGCGAATGATGCTCAAGGACATGGTGTGTCCGGACGTGGACGCAGTTCTGCGTCACAATGAAAGCGTCATAGTTGTAAAACATGTAATGGAGGATGTGCTATTTCCGAAAATGTGGAATGAACTAGACCACTTCGATATTGCCTTCACGTTGACGAGCGACCTTATTGACCGGCTGATCGACAATGACCTCTACCTTTTCTCCACGGACAGCGAGAGTGAGACTCCACAGAAGCCATCCTGGTACGAGGCCGAGGCCATAGTTAGGAAGCTCATCCGACAGGCAGTGCCAGGGAGACGCTGGAAGGAGCAAAACGAACGGATAGTTTACGAAATCTACAATAGCCTCGTCGACAACCTTTTCTTTGAGATCCTGAACAACATGGAGCTTTCATTTTCGACCAAACCATTAATTGAACTGCGTCCGTTTATGTCGCACGGTGTGATTCGCTCTTCAGACGACATAAGAGCAAAGGAAAACGAAGATGTGCAGTCGATAGGGAACGTCAGCACACTGACATATTCCAAATTCATTCAGTCTAATGTACTGAACATTGTTAAGAAACGGAAGGGGGACAAGATCACACGGGAATTGGAAAACTTGGACCAATATGTGACCGATGATAAGTCCTTTGATTTCGACACACTCTTGAGAACCGAGGTAATCACACCAGCAGTCAATATATACCAAGCAAACAATGATATATTTAGCGTAAAAAGCACTCTTGACGTACCCGAAGAATACCAGTTGGAGGCACTCAAGGGCAGAGGCTACAGGGTGATGCTCCCCACAATGGCCGAAATGGATCCCGGTGCACTAAAGAACGCCGAAATGGATCCCGATGCAGTAAAGAATCAAGCTTCACTCGACTCGGAAAAACCGAAACACACACCCGCATCGTTTGAAAACCGAATGTTGAAAAACCAACTTTCGGGAGAATCATTAGCCAGTCGAACAGACAAAAGAGTTAGGGAAGTGTTAGAGATTGAAGATCATAAAAGAGAAAAAAATATAAAGGTAATTGGACTAGCGGAGGATCATTCTGGAAAAAAGGAGACACTCACATCCAGATCAGAAGAGGATCGAACAAATGAAAAGCAAATGGACTTTAGATCCGAAAATAATCTATCAGAAAAAGGGAAAACTCTTATTCAAGAATTGGAGACGGAACTGAAGGCGGAGGAGTCTGAACGTCGGAGCTACGAAAACATTGCGTTCGACTTAATAAACCAAATCTTAGGAGATAAAATCCAAGATGATACGAGTGTGCTGCATGAGAACCAAGCACACATGATGGAGCCAATCGGCGAAGAAGATACAAGCGTACTGCATGAGATCCAAACACATGTGATGCAGTCAGTTGGTGAAGAGGATACGAGCATGCTGCATCAGAACCAAATACACGTAATAGAGCCAATTGGTGAAAGGGAAAACGATGAAGAACAACAGGAAGATATCTTAGTGATGCACATGAACGACTCGGACATCAAGGAGGCCGGAAAAGACTCTACCTTCAGTCTTGCTTTCAACTCGGAGCGGCGTCCAGGTCCTAGCGATTCTGATGATTTGCCCACTTCTGCACCACCTGTAGATGACGGAGACCGACCTTTCGTAGCTGAAAGCCCAAGACCATTATCAGCAGAACCATCCGACCACTCTACAGTAGTTTACGAACACAGAGGCACAACTTCACGACTTAAGAAGTAATTAAATAAATATCACAATCGTATTGTAATCAAAACATCTTACACAAGAAACAATAAATTTTGATAAGCATATAACACTAGTGACTAGTCTATGGGAACATGACAAATAATTCCATCAAAGTAGCCATTGAAAAAGGGAAGGAAATTTCACCAAAAGTTTAGTCATTACTCAAACTCTAATATCCACAAAAACACACTTAAAAACTAATTACACAAAAACAATAATTAATTATTTATAAAAATTAAAAAAAAAATAGTTGCTGGAGATTACTGTTCAACAAAAAATGCAGAGACCAAAAAATAATCTTGTTAAGGGAAAGGTTCTTAGGTTTAATGCGAAAGAACGGAATCCACAAAGGAAAACACTAAAGAAAATATCGTCCAACTGCCCGCAGAATAACGTCCTGACAGAACAGGGCCAGGGCCTCACCTCATGTTTGATAACTACATGCCCAAATTTAAGAATCGAAGGAGGTAGGTTTAAAAGAAAAGAGGGATCTTACTTCAAATCAGGTTCTCTTTCTAGGAGCCAACGATCCAGCCAAACGCAGTGTCGGAAATCTACCTCGAACTGACAGCGAATGCCAATTTAAAGCTCCAGGAATCCTCTTCATGGCAAAGAAAAATACCACAATGTCTACCCACGAAGTAAAGATGGAAACCTTGGAAATAGAACCGAAGGCCAAGCCTATTCGCTCTTCAAACCAACAAACACAAACACTTTATAGGTAAGTTCCAATTAACAGAGGATGCACACATTCTCCAATAATTTCCCATTTTAGGGAGTCCTCGGCACAAACCCTGCCATACCTGCCAGAAGTTCTTGATAAGTTGGATGTACAAGAATTGGAACTGTTCTCCTTGCCAACTGTGCTTCCCGGAGACACGCCTCCGGGGCTCTTCGAAGTCGAGGTCCTGGAACGTTCGAAAAAGCGATGGGCCTTCAAAAATTCCCTCAACCAAAATATTAAAACATTTTTCAGAGATGTGAGGAAAAAAACCATAGAGCTACAATACCAGCCCATTCTGGAGGCATTGGAGTGGGAGCAATGGATCCAGCGAGAAGAGTACATCCAGGAGTGCCAAATGATGCGCCTGGAGATTGTGATCAAGATGTTCAACAAGCGGGAGAAGAAAATGCACTCCGCCTCCATGTCGCGGATTGAGAAAGCCTGCGAGGAAATCGAGAGGCGTCGCCAAGCCAGTTTGGGCAAGAATGAACGTCAATTCAATAGGGAGCTGCGCAAATTAAACGCCAAGAAGACCAAGTGGCGGAAGGAGAGCCCCCTGCAGGCACTGGGTAGCCCGTGCTCCGAGTTCTACGCGCCACTTTTGAGACACGGCGTCGATCCAGCCCGTCGAAGCTACTTGCCGAAAACCAAACGCAAGGCTTTCGACATGAGAATCGACGAACTGGAAAAGAAGGTCAACTTGAAGAATGTGAAATGTCCCTTCGCGACCCTGTCGAAGTGGTCCAAACCCAAGGAACCCCTTCAGGAGTACGAGCAAAACTTCTGCAATGACAAGAATCTGCAGAACCTATACGAGAGCCTAAAAAAGCTAAGAACCGCAGAACCTCAGCAAAAAGCGGAACCAAGATGTCTGGTAAAGCGTCCAAAAGCTGATCCAAAAGTCAGGACCGTAGGCTCCATTTTTAACCTAACCCGTTTTACGGGCCTGTACGAAGACGATGATAGTTTTCCAATCCACAGAAAGACCAAAGTGCCCCTAAATCCCCGCAGTCAAGGATTCCATTCTCAGTCCAAGCAGGAAATGGAAAAGTTAAGGAAAGAAACTGTGCGTCACCAATTTGAGGACATACTGAACTCTTTCGAAGGCACCTACATTGGCTATATAATGCAGTTTTTGTCGGACGAACTATCCCGCCTCAAGGAGCAGCAAAAGCTCCACTTTTATTGCATGATGGCCCAAAAGGAGCGCTGGCGACGCGAGGCCATGGAGAGCGGCTTACGCCAAAAGGAAAACCACATGCGACTCGTCTACGAGGAACTGTTCCAGCACTGCACATGGGCCCAAGGCAACGTTTCTGACAACTACGTAGAACACCTTCTTAAAACAGATGTCGACCATTGTGCTCAACAAGAAGCCACCGAGGTAATAATTGATGTGGCGAAACAAATCGACGCGGACATAGAAAAGTGGCTGGAAAGCTTCAAGGAGATCCAGAATCCCCTCACTTACGGTCCTTTGAGGAAGAATTGCATGGACATGATTCTACCCGACCCGGAAGCTCTACTAAGAGAAAAAGAAATCACCCAGATCGTAGAGTTCGTAGTGGAGGATGTGCTCTTTCCGAGAATTTGGGAGGAACTAGGTCCTTTCGATATTGGAACCACGTTGACGAGCGATCTGATTGACCGCCTGATCGACAACGATTTGTACCTCTTCTCCACCGACAGTGAAGATGACATTCCTCAACAGGAATCCTGGTGTGAGTCCAGGGCCATAATTAGGAAACTTATCCGAAGCGCAGTTCCGGAGCAGCACTGGAAAGGAGAAGTCGAACGGATTGTGTTTGAAAACTGCAGAGATCTTTTCGATGATGTTATTGACAAAATCATATCAAACATGGAGAATCCTGGGCCCCCCACCTTGGTAGATCTGCATGTCACCAAGTCTCAAAGCTTCATTACTCCAGCGGACGACATTAGACTGAAGGAAGGTATCTTCGCCCAGACCTTAGACACTGCAGTCTCCCTGCCGGATACAGATTTTATACGAATGCACATTTTGAATTTGATACAGAAAATTAAATGGGACACAGTCACGAGAAAACTGGAGAATCAGGACAATTATGCTGGAGACGAATTGTCCTTCATCTTTGACACATATCTTAAGTCCCAGGTAATAAATCCCGTCGAGGCGAGACAATCGGAAAATGTTCTCAATGACATATTCAGCGTATTAAGTTCCATGGACATTCCTGACGAAATCAGCTTAAATTTACTTAAAGGTAGTAAAATAAAAGTAGAAAAAGAAAATTATAAAGAGGCATACGAGGAGTCCGAGTACCTGTCATCAGGGACGATTGAATCAGGAACGGACTTTTCGGCACGGCAATCCGACGAGGATAGCCTTACCGGCGAAACTAAACATTCACAGGGTACACAAAGTTTAAAGCACTCCAAAAGTACAAGGTCGTTCATAAGGACCCCCTATTCGGACGACCTACAAAAGGTCCATGTATCATTGGATTCAAATAGCAAGTCATATTATGAAGAATGGAGAGGATCTGATTCAGATCCCACTAGCAAAACGGCAGGAGTGTCAACGAGCGCAAGTGAAATACAAATTCCAAATACCACATCTACTCGAACGCGTCGTGACGACCAAATATAATAGAACTTCTGTAATAGCCATTTAATAAAAATAACATGAGAATTAAAATACTAACTAATAAAGTAATAATAATTTAAACTTTCAGGGTTCAAAAAGGACTTCATATTTTTAATTAAAAACAAGAAAGGAAAGCTAACTTCGGGCGGAGCCGAAGTTGATATACCCTTGCAGTTAAAACCGGATATATATCGCAAGCATCGGACATCGTTTGCCGATCCTTATGAGAATACGATACTATAACCCAATGTATTATAATATAAAATCTAAAAAAAGTCCCAAACTTCTATCTTCTAAAGTACCAAAGTTTGTAATTCTACCAAAAACCATTTCCGATCGTTCAGTTATATGGCAGCTACAAGATATAGTCAGCCGGTCGTTATAAAATTTGGTAGGTCGGATTAAGTGACCAAAAATAGAATCTGTACTAAAGGGGCCCATCCACAGGCGAACATGTTCGGCGAACATGTTGTGCTCGACGAACTTTTTCCTGTGGATGGTAGTGTTCGTTGTCAAATTTTGTGTTTGTCAAAATGTTCGAATGGAATTGAAATCGTTCTATTTTGACAACGTTTGCAACAACATGCTCGCCAATGGATGGCAATGTTGGCACGAACGTCAGTTTGAAAAAACGTTTTGGTAGAGAAAAATGAATAAAAAGTGCAATATTATTTTGCAATATTATTTATGGCAAATACTTATTGCCATAAGTGCAATTAGAGTGCCGATGATGTTCGAAAAAATTGATCGATAAATGATGTTCGCACGAATTTTGGCTCTAGTTAGTGGGGAAAATGAAATTCAAGTAGGCGAGCATGTTGACGAACATGCTCGCCTGTGGATGGGCCCCTTAAGCTTTCTATCTTCAAAAACACGAAATTTCCGATCGTTCAGTTATATGGCAGCTATAAGATATAGTTCGCCGATCCTTATGAAACTTAGCAAGTCGTAATGTTTTGCCAAAAATAACTTTCATGTTAAATTTGAACTCTCTAACTCTGAAAACACCAAAGTTATACCCTTTCCGATCAATCAGTTATATGGCAGCTATAGGATATAGTCGACCGATCCCGGTCGTTCCGACTTATATACTGCGTGCAAAAGAAAGAAGGGTGTGTGCAAAGTTTTAAGTCGATAGCTTTAAAACTGAGAGACTAGTTCGCATAGAAACAGACAGACGGACAGACGGACATGCTCATATCAACCCAGGAGGTGATCCTGATCAAGAATATATATACTTTATAGGGTCGGAGATGTCTCCTTCACTGCGTTGCACACTTTTGGACAAAATTATAATGCAAGGGTATAACTAGATACTATAGAATTCAAACAAGATATTCCTATCGATGTGCCGATAAAAAGAGGAAATGTATTAAGGCATCCAAGTAGCCCTTTTAAAGACCCAAGTCATTAAAAACAATACGCACATGAAACACTTAAGACCCAGCACTAATTAAACAAAAATATACGTACAATAATTACACATTGGAAAGAAGCATTGGATACAATGTCAGAAAGAAAACGAACATTGATGAGGGAAAATATAATGAGGTTCCTTTTGGAGGAAAGAGCACTTGCACCTGAAAAACCGCCAACTCCCATTTCTTCCCCAAGAAAAGGGAAGGAGATGCCGAAACAAACCACACCTAGTAGGCATAGGGTAGACTGCAACCTGTCCAAAAAATACGCGAAGCCGACTGCCCAGAGCCTGTCGTCATGTCTGACCACCACTGCGCCCATCATAAGAATGGTCGGGGGTAAGTTGGTGGATAAAAAGTTTGACAGGATATTCCAAACCACTTCTTTTAAGGGGCCAACAATCCGGCGGAACGAAGTGTCGGAAAACTGGCACAAACCGACAGTCAATGTCAACTAAAAGCACCAGGAATCCGATTTTTAATGAAAAGGAACACTATTTTAACCACGCAGGAGGTGAAGATGGCAGCACCAGTTATAGAAGAAGTAAGGCCAACATCAAAATGCAATACATCAAAAATACTGGACAACCGACCATTCAAGGATCAAAGGACCCAGACACTCTATAGGTAAGATGGGATTATTGAAAGCGTGTGTATTCACAACTTTTATTTTAGGGAATCCTCGGCACAGACCTTGGCATACCTGCCAGATGTTCTAGACAAGAAGCAAACCTTAGAACTGTTTTCTTTACCTTCAGTGCTCCCTGGGGAGGGGCCCCCGGGTCTAAGGGAGGTCGAGATCCTGGATCGTGCCAGGCAGCGCTGGAAGTTCAAAGAAGTCCTCAAGACCAATTTGAATATCCTTCGGAAAGATGCCAAGGAAAATGCCATTAAGTCCCAGTACAAGCCCCTTCTAGAAGCTTTCGAGTGGGAGCAGTGGATCCAGCGCGAGGAGTACATCCAGGAGTGCCAGATGATGCGCCTGGAGATTGTGATCAAGATGTTCGACAAACGGGAGAAGCAAATGCACTCCGCCTCCAAGTCGCGGATTGAGAAAGCCTGCGAGGAGATCGAGAAGCGCCGCCAGGCCGCCTTACAGAAAAACGAAATCCAGTACAACAGGGGAATGCGCCGCTTGGAGATGACCCTTTCCAAAATCCCCCGAAAGTGGGAGAAGCAATCCCCCTTGGAGTCCCTTGGATCCATGTGCTCTGAGTTCTATGCACCGCTCTTGCGACACGGAGTCGATCCAGCCCGTCGAAGCTTCGTGTCGAAAACTAAACGGAAGGCTTTCGACAGGAGAATCGACGAACTAGATGCCCAGGTCAAAATGAGCAATCTGATATGTCCGTTCAGAAAACTCAAGGACTGGTCCAAGCCAAAGGAACCCATCAGGGAGTACGAGCAAAACTTCTGCAATGAGGAAAATCTGCAGAATCTCTTTGAGGACCTCAGGACACTTAGAACTCAAACAAACGAAAACAAAGAAGAACCAAAGTGCCTCATAAAACGGCGGAAACCATTTGTGCGCCAGGACGGCTCTGTCTTTGACTTCTCCTACTTTGGCGGACTCTACGACAAACCCGGACCCGGAATGGAATCGGTGAGATCGGATAGAAATAGAAAGACCGTATTCGAGTGGAGTTCTAAGGGATACACGGTGATGCCTGAGGGCAAAGTTGAATCAATGAAAAGGGACAGATATAAAAATGATTTGGAGGACATACTGAACTCTTTCGAAGGCACCTACATAGGCTGGGTGATGCAGTTCCTGTCGGACGAAATGTCCCGCCTCCTAGAACAGAGGAAGCTCCACTTTTTCTGTATGATGGCTCAGAAGGAGCGCTGGCGGCGTGAGGCAGCGGAAGGCGGACTGAGGCAGAAGGAGAACGACCTTAGGTTCCTGTACGAAGAACTGTTCCAAGAGATCAACTCGGCCAATAACGAAGTCGCTACAGAGTACATCGATACTATTCTGGACACAGATGTCATTTACGAGACCGAAAACCAGTCTATCATTTCGGTGACTCATATGGCGAAACAAATCGACGCCGACATCGAGCGATGGCTCGAGAGCTTCAAGTTAATCCAGAATCCGCTCACCTTCGTTCCTCTGCGAATGATGCTCAAGGACATGGTAAGTCCCGATTTGGATGCAGCGCAACGCCGCCACGAAAGCTCCCTGATCGTCCAGCACATTTTGGAGGATGTGATCTTTCCGGGTGTTTGGGAGGAACTAGATCCCTTCGATATTGGCACAACGCTGACGAGCGACTTGGTTGACCGCCTGATCGACAACGATCTGTACCTCTTCTCCTCGGACAGCGAGGACGGTATTCCCCATAAGCCATCCTGGTACGAGGCCAGGGCCATCATCAGGAAGCTCATACGACAGGCCGTTCCGGGACGCCGTTGGAAGGAGGAAAATGAACGATTTGCCTTCACCATCTTCGACAGTTTCCTCGATGACTTGTTCGCCGAAATAGAATACCGCTATGAGAACCCCGCACCTGTGAGACCAAATGACATAACCCTACTGCGCGAAGCTCAATCTCATAACAAAATTGAATATGGTGATGATATTCGAAAGAAGGATGCCATTGATCTATCTGAATTTATAAATATGCCCTCCTTATCGGATACAGAATTGAAGAAAGCACAGCTCTTAACACTGATCAAGAAAATGAAATTGGATAAAATTACCATGGCTTTAGGCAACTTGGACGCTTACGAGGAATCGGACCCCGACTTGGAAGTGGACATTTTTATAAAATCAGAAAAGATCAGCCCCATTAGGAATTTACAACCATGTTTGAGCGAGGTTTGCAGCATAACAAGCACTATGGATCTCCCCGACGAAGAACACTTGGAAACTTTTAAGGGCCATAGTAGAAGGAATACCAGGGAAATCGATGTAGATTCTACTGTGTTTGAAGTTGAAGGAATCATTGAAGATTTCGCTGTCGACGACGTTGTAGAGGAGAAAAAAATCGATGTGTCCGAGCCGCTGCCTGAACCTACGGAGGAGTCGTCGGTATATCTTAGTAACACGTTTGTTCAAAATTTCATTGATCACGACGCTCGGGAAACGATTGAGAAGCGTCAAATCAAGAATCGGAAAAAAAAACCTACAACCAACCAGATCCAGCCAACCCGATCGGTCATAAAGTTACCTGAAACTGGCACTGAAAGCGTGGAAGTGGAAATAAAAACAGGAACTGAAAATGTTGATGTGGAAATAAAAACAGGAACCGAAAATGTAGATGTGGAAATAAAAACAGCAACTGAAAGTGTGGATGTGGAAATAAAAACGGGCACTGAAACAAGGGGGCCCTCGACTAAGTGGGAAGGACCTAGGAAGACATTCTCGGTGATAGATCCTGTAGACGCCGACGGCCGCCATTCGGTAGTCTCGCATGTATCTGGGGAAAGGCGCAGTCGCAGTCTGAGCAAGAGCATGCACCAAATGTCTTTCATAGATCTGGACAACGAAGAGCCTCAGTCTGGTCAAACGAATTCCATATTCCAAAGCCTGAATGCCCCGGTGACCGAGCAGATCAGTGACGACGAGTTGGAGATTCTACAACACGAAAGAAAGACACTGATCGCAAAAAGTGGCTCAAATCTGAACTCGGAACCAAAAAATGTAAGCGAATAGTCGCCCAGAATTCGGTTACTGATTCTATTTTAGACAATTCCCCTTACTAGTCATTGTTTAAAATCGACCATGCATTCCCAATAAATGCTGAGAGAATAATACATTAAATATATTAGCATAAAAATACAATGTTCTGTTTAATCCGACTACTCACCTTTGATACCCTTCCTGAGCGTAATCAGACTTGTTCGAATGGTATTCAGAAGCACGTTGAATCGCACCATCTCCTGGACCAGCACGGTGTTCATACTCTGATGGTACAAGGTCGGATACTTGAGCAAGGCGGCGTCTCGGTCGAACAGCTTGGGCAGCTTCTGTAGGATGTCGGTGGCCACATTGGTGACGACCTCCTCGGGTGTGAGGGCCTTGGAACTGCCGCTGTCGTCGCCGCCCGAGCTGGTGTCCTGCAGGGGGATTTGGTACATGGCGAGGAAGGGGGGACAAGTGGGATAAGTGGGTAGGGATAGGTTCTCGGGGAAGCGTGTACTAATCGTTTCTACATAAACCCTTTGTTTTTTCACCAGTTTCTGAAGCGTAGCATGTCAATGAATGAGAAGAAGCTATAAGCAATGTTCAATGTCTCGAAATAAATGTATCTCTACTTACGCGTCGCTCATAGAGGTCCTTTTTGGGAATTTTAAAAAGAGTGTAAATTGCAATGCATTTTTTAAAAGTATTTTAAATGAGTCTTACCCAGCGATCCTTTTTTGAGGCAAGAAAAAAGTGTAAAAAATAGTATAGTGTGATTGAAGGCTACCGAGGCTTAAATCTTCCATTAAAATCCGCAATTACAACTAACATTGAACAACTACTACCCGGTACTCACCTGAGTTAGTAAAGTGTGCGAGAGCAACATATCCGTCTCCTTCTGGTCCCTCATTATGTCTGCATTGGCATGGAATCCAAAGATGGCCGGCGACGAGATTTGCGGCAACTCACGGGTGTAATTCAAATACAAGTCCACCTCCTTGAACACCGGGATGTAGTACAAGCCACTGTCGTCGAGGAAGTGCGGCTTCTCCAGATCAATGATCTCGGGGCAGTAGTATCTGTCCAGAATGGTCCTCAGCGTGCGGCGATCCCAGTCATCAGTGACACGTCCTCCGTAGTTGCACTCACCTGTCAAGTACCGCAGAGCATCGTAGTTGACGGTCTCGTATTGGTTGAGGAACATCCGCAACTGCATCAGGGATATCCTGAGATCCGTTTCGTTGAACTCATAGGGAATGTTCCAGCCGATTGGCCCAAAGTACCGCCGCTCCTGGATGACGGCGTGGAAGAAGCACAGCGAGTAGATCAATTGCTTGAAGATCCTCGGCTGGGTGCAGGACTCATACCACTCCGGGTCGCTGATCGGATCACTGATCATCGAGCGCATGATGTTGGAGCGCAGGCCCTTGGGTGGTTCGTTGGTCATTTTGATGCCGTTCTGAAGCACCACCACCGGGAAGTGCTCCGCCGGGTAGGAGGTGAGCCACAGCCTGAAGTCCGGATGCGTGGAATCCGGCAGCAGGTTCTCACAAATCTTCTCCAGGGAGGGCATGAAACTAGCCGCCAAATGGCAGTTCTGCAACACCACCCAGTTGCCCATTTTGACGCCTTCGTCTATCATCTTCATGGCAATGGGTCCCTGTCCCTGGCCCAAGGACAACGAGAACAAACGATTGGTGCCGAAGCCCTGGTCCTCGGCAAACTTCAAAAGCGTAGCCGTGGGATCCGAGCCGGGGGTCAAGACGAATATCAACGGAACACAGCAGTGCGAGTCACCAAAAGAAGCTGCAAGATCGAATTGCGGCGGATCCACAAACCGCTGGCCCATTTCTCCAGACACGAAATTGAGCACAGCCGGCACCAGCTTATCCGGCCGGAAGACCCGAAGAAGCAGTAGTTTCTGGAATACAGTTAGACGCTTTTCCCAGGCGGGCGGGACTTCCTTGAAATCCTGTGGCATTTTAGAATCAA
The DNA here is from genome assembly GCF_030179905.1 of Drosophila bipectinata. Taxonomy (NCBI): domain Eukaryota; kingdom Metazoa; phylum Arthropoda; class Insecta; order Diptera; family Drosophilidae; genus Drosophila; species Drosophila bipectinata. Next base: position 18,276,628 of record NC_091736.1, on the reverse strand, counting down.
AAAACAATTTAAATATGCCCGGATTGTCGGTAAAGTTCTCCCGAATGCCACTAAAGTTGGGCAAATTGGTAAGGCGACAGAGCTCATCCCAGTTCTGGACACCCAGCCAGGTTGTGGGGTTTTTGTGGGGATTCTCCAGGCCAATGCCACCTGTCAAAAGGAACATCCATTCGGCATTGTCAATCCTGTTTTCGTGCTTCATCATGTTGATGTTCAATATGAGCGAAAACAGCAGCTTATCCTGTTCAGAAAGTAAGAAAATTTCATTACACTCGAAGAATATGGAGGGTATTACCCAGATTTAAAGTTAGTTTTAGGAAAGAAGACTCCATAAGAATGTTGTAAAGTGTAAAATGTGTGTTGCGATGTGATTGGGGTCCTGAGGGTCAGGGTTCAGAGGCTCACTCGGGCATTAAATGGGCTGTATGGAAGGGTTATCCAAAGAAATCAAAGCAAGGCTGCTTCTCTGATAGTCGTTTTTTTTGCGCAAGCAAATTAAAAGCAAGGGATCAAAGGTCAGGTCGGTAAAAGGGCGACCCACATGGGTGGGGGGGAAAAGGGCCATAATTGACTGAAAACAGCATAAAGCCCTAGAACCGGTTTAGATTATTACTTTCTTTTGGCTAGGTCATCTTTTGATAGCTGCAGCAGGGAAATTATGTTATTCAGGCTCAAAGGATGGACGGTGGGTGGAATAAATGATGAAAATCAGTTTGAAACTCAAAGGAATCGTCCTTGGCAGGAGTATTTACTGCTGCTGGAACTACTTTGGCCGCTTGAAGGGACTGTGATTACAATGTACTTGTTCAGCTGACCGACTTTAATGTCATTTAACTGCAAATTCGCGAAAGTCAAGTCCAACCAGGATCACAAAGCAAATGAAACGCAAAGGACAACCTCGCTTCAAATGTCACATTATCCGATTATGCGCAATTACGGGACTAACAAGGCTAAAGGACACTGCCGGATTACGGTTGGACAAGCGGATGGACAACGTTTGACGGTAATTGGGTTCATCCAATGGGCACTCACACGCTCGAACAGACTGCGACAGATGTTGACGTAGAGGCTGTAGGTGAAGTGATTCCGCAAATCCAATAGACGTGCCGCAATGTCGTCCACCTTTTCCGTGTTATCAATCGACGACATGTACAGATTGACGAACCACACCAGGCTGTACTGGTACATGGGATCAATGTTGGCCAACTCCACTGAAAGAAGCGATTAAAACAGGTGCCAGTTTTGTAAAAGACAAGCTATCACCTATCGTAAAGAACAATATGGTCGAGTGCTCGGCTATGGGCACATAGCTCAAGCGGGCAATGTCGATCTGCTTCTCGGTAGCCTCCGTAATAATCTGCTTCTCGCTGATGTCATTGGCCAGGGCCTTGGCCGAGCTCAGAATCTGAACAGCCGTCTCGTCCTCCAGAATGTTCTCGGCTGAGGAGAGTACCTCCAGAATCTGGTCCTCAGTCTCCTTCAACATGCGCTTGTTCTCCGCTCCCTGGACAATCAGGTTGTTCTTTTCCGCCTCCAGATCAGGACGTTCTCGGGCCACCGTTATGCCCAGTAACTGATCCTGCAAGCCCTGATTGGTGATCATGAAGTTTAGCAGGGTCACCTTCACAGCCACCTCGGGCAGGTAATGGGGATTTCGCAGTTTGGTGGTCATGTAGAATCTGTAATAAGGATTTTAATGAAATCACAATGTAATACATTTGATGGCCAATATCCTGCCAACCTGAAACTGTGATTATACTCAATCACAGAGTCACCTAGCTTGATGCAGAGTGCTCCGCCCTGCTTGAACAGTTGCTTCAGCAGAACTGACTCCAAAATGGGATCCAACTCCTCGCCAATGTTTTCCAGGAGCACCGGCAGCCCAAACTGTATGGCGTTCTCCATGACTCGTGTATAGTCGGCCTGGTTGAGACGAATCACACACAGCTTATTGTTCTTCTCATAGTTTTTGATCCATTTGTTGGCCTGACCCTGAGGATCAATCATCAGAGGCCAGCGGCGGGCATTCCTGTAATTGGGATTCGAGGCATTATTTTAATAATGTGTAGTGGGGCGTGTACTTTAAATGATAGAAATAATATTAAATGCATGCCATTTGTCAACGCAGACCCATCAGTCGAAGTTGGGAATATTAAAAAAGAAAATACCGCATAAATACACATCCAATATTTACGTCAATAATTCATAAGCGTAAATAATGCTATAGAAATACATATTTTCAGTTCGCATTATTCGAATGTATCAGTGGAGTGTAGGGTGTTGGGTGTAGGGTGTGTGTGGTTTATGTGGTGGGTAGTGTTGTTGTGCAAGCCTGTCAGTGTGTGTTTTGTGGGTTTCGCAATAAGAGGAAAACCTCTGGCTTCAAATATGCCAATACATCATGCAAAACGTTAAGCCACAAACAGAACTGAATTACAAAAGGACTTCGACTAGGGTGGGGTTTTTTTTTACATTAAAGGATAGTATTTAAGAAATATTAATGCAAATTTTTATAAAGCCATATAAAAGAGCCACTCCCATCTAGATCAAATGGAATTAAAATTTATTTAAAAACCCTTTCCACTTAATGCCTAAGCCTCTGATTTTCTACACACACATATTATATAGACTAGTGTGTACATCGATTGCGGTTGTTGTGTATGTTGGACACAGCATATACCTATATATTTAAATACATATGTATGTACATAAAGCTATAGCTGCTGCGATAACTCACAACCACGGCGGGATAAAAAATGGGTTTGGGAAACCGGGCATAAGCATTGGGAGCGACCAAAAAAAAAAATAGAGATTGGGAGGGCGGGAAAAAAACAACAATAAGTTGCAGCAGTGGCAACCTAGACGGCGGCAGGAACAGGAGCAGGATCCAGAGAAGCAGCAGCCAACACATGACAAATTCACACCGAATACAAATTGCTCGTGCGAATGAATGAACATTTTTGTAAATTGAAAACTTGATGAATGAAAAATATTTGATGGAAAAACAAAAGAGCAATGTTCCTTTGCATTCGGCGGTGGCAGCGAGTGTTCCCGACAAAAAAGACAACTATAAACGGAAAGCCCCAACAATTTTTAAACAAGGAATTTCGCTCGAAACCCCCATACGATATGTCTGGACACCAAATTCACCAGGATCCCCGATGGGGAGTGGGTCCCGGGTAGGCAGTTGCCATGTGAAAAATTGTGAAAGTTCAAAGCGCATCACCAGGGACCGTGAATGCATAGGATTCAAACAGAGATAGAATTGTTTGTCGCCAAAAAAAAAGGAAATAGTTATGAGAATAGTTTGACAAAAAGAATGAAATGGCGTTGCATTGTGTATTGGCTGAGAATCTGTTGAATGGAGTTTGGGATTTTTCCACTTTCCCATAGTAGAAAAAAAACGTTCGACAAAGAGAAATATATTTTTGCAGAATTCCTTGAAATTCCTCGCAACAAAACGAGTACATAGATTCTTATTTGAAAGAACACTCTTTTAAATATTAAAGTAGTCCACTGTTTTCTACTTTCCATATCACTTAAACTACAAACAGCCCTTCTCTCCATGATGATACTTAAAATTCAGACCCTTAACAAGCTCTACAAATTGTTTCTGCCTTTTTCGAATTAACATTATTTAATCAAAAACAGGGTCCTCGAATTTCAGATGACTGGCATGACCCTAAAACCGGCTGGCGAAACGAAAACATCCGCACCTGATACCCCCGATATAAAAGGGAATGGCTTTTTACGATGCTGAAGGCGGTCACCATATGGGCTACGTGTCACCCGAAATATTAAGCAAATGAATGTTAATAGTAAAGACGACACGGGGACATCCCTGGCGAGGTGGCGCCACCCTCCTCCCAGGATGTTTGCCAAATACAAATACACAGGCAACTCCATGTGTGTTCCATCATGCAGGATAGACAAAAGCCCGAAACTAGAGAGGGCAAGTCCCCCAGGATGTGCAATCGTCTATCGCTATCGTATCCTTGTATGTTCTGTTCTATCAACTACCCCTCTGGCCTGCGTAAAAATTAAACCTAATCCGCTCTGGGCGCACATTAATCAATTGCTTATACAGGACGAAGAGTCTGAGACTCGAGTTGCCCTTGCTGCCCGCATCCTTGGTTCGCGTTTTGTCCCCCTGCCCTGGCTCCTGCTGAATCGCATTCGGAAAACCGATGGCCCTCAGGTATTTTCGGGCATGCTCCAAATTACTTTGAACACTTTCGTGGAAAGCAGCCAGGAATTTCCTTTATTAAATCGACATGGAGTGGCTTGGAACGAACCAGCGAGCAACCGGCCTGGAGTGGCATGTGGCCTCCCGTCCTCTGACCTCCGAGAAACTCACCAGATGCGTAATATACGCATCTTACATGAAAGCCTCCCTCCCGCCTTAAAAGCCCTTTTACACAGAGAGAAATCGGGACAAAACAAGAGGACTTTACAAAAATACTTAAAATTAGTGAATATTTTAAAGAAAATAATAAAAAAGAATAGTTTTTAGGGGAACATTAAATAAATCCCTAAAAAATCAATAATTTTCTCTTTGTGTAATTTCCATTTCCCTTGCCCTTTGTACCTTTGACGGGGACTAGGGCCACAGCATCCACCACCGCGATGGCGTGTCCTGGCAACGAGTCCTTCTGGCCGCATGCGGGTGTGTTGCCTAATGCGCGCATGCAACCCCCCTCCATCCGCCTCCTCTATTCCGCCTAAACAGCTACCCCAGCTACCCAGCTTCCATTCCGCGCTACCGTGCAGCATCCGGTGCCGTTCTCACACTCGCAGGCGTATCTTTAATTTTCCTAATACGCGTGAATTCTAACGTTTTATGTTTTGTAATTAGAAAACGAAGAAACACAACAGGGCGACTGGCAAAAAAATAAAAAGGAGCCACGACTGCCGTGGATGCCGTGCCGCTGACAAGCGCGGTGGCAGGGTCGTAATTACCGTGTCAGGTTGTTTAATTGATGCGAGTCGGCTTAGCGATCGCACGGGGAGCAGTGCCAGATGTTGCCACAACTTGTGGTTACAAAGTATAGAAGTTGAGAAATGGTGGCAATAAACCCCAATCCGTAGACAATGATTAAAAGTATTAATTGTACCAACAAACCAAACAGAAGAGGTCCGCCCTTTCCACAAATTAAATTAATAGTGTGGTCCGTAATGAATAACTCACTTCATCATAATGGCACTCTCCACTGAGAAGGCGTCCGTGGGCAGGCCGCATATGTTCCAAAAACGAATCTCAACCGGTTCTCCGAGGACCACGGCCAGCTGGAAGTCGGGGGTGCAGGTTACACCATAATCGAGGCACTTTTTCACCCACGCCTTTATCTGGTCCAGTCGAAAATCAATGGTGAAGGGTCCCAAATAGGCCACCACGCCGGACGAGATCAGCACGTCCCCGGTGACGCTCTTGAAGCTAGCCTGTAGGTTTTTGGCCGTCTCCGACCACCGAGTCCTTTCGCCGCCCAACCCAGAGATGAGCTCCTGGGCACGCTGCAATTTCTTGGTGCAAGCCTCGTGCTCCGCCAGCAAGATTCTAAAAGAAAAAGTTCATTAGTATAGTATATAGAAAGTATCGGAAGATAACTCCACCCGTATTGACGCAGCTGCTCGTCTAGTATCTTCTGGATGGCTGCCAGATTGGCCTCCACCCTGGCCAACTGGGCCAGCTTCTCGTTGAGCGTCTTCATGGCCGCATTGTAGGTGGCCTCGGCCTCCGCCAGGGCAATCTTTTTGGGCGCCACCACCTTGGCCACCACGTCGTATTTGGTCAAGGCGATGACCCAACGGCACAAACCTTCGCAGGCCGTCGAGGCGCTCTTAATCTTATCCGGATCGAATGCCTCGTTGTTGAGAATTCGCTGACCCAACTTCTTCATCACCTCGGGCGGAATATTATCCTTATCGAAGTTGAGCAGACTGTCCAGGAACTTCATGTCGCTGAGCACACGTTTCGAGGGCCCCCAGTAATCCTCCACAGTGCCCACGCCACTCGGATTAGGCACCTTATCCGGCTTCACGTCTTTGAGAATACAAACGGCTTCCATCACAATCTTCACGCCAATGGGCGGGCTCTTCATGGTCTTGACCACAGCAATATCGGCAGTGGTCAGGGTGTTCAAGGCGGCCAGGGCTGACTCAAGAATGGGCAGGGCTTCACCCAGTTTCGCATCGCACTCCTCTTTGATTTCCTGGGCCACCGCCGCCTGTTCCTTGGCAGCCATCTCGTCCATCTTGACTATTTCTCTCTGCTCCTCGGCCAGCTTGCTGTCCGCCGTGACTTTGGCAACCTGCTCGGCCACAATCTCGGATGCCTCCTTCAGCTTGGGCTCTAGGGCAATCAACTGCTCCTGCATCACAGCCACCTGCTGGGCAGCAATGTCCAGCTGAGAAATGCCAGTCAAGTAGCGGTTTCGGTTCGTGGTAATGTTGCTATAAAGGACAAAGATGCCATTTAATATCCCAATTAGAATAAACACTCACTTTCTCTTTTGACTCAGCAGCGCCTTAAAGGTCTGAATCAACTCCAGATACGAGGTCGGGGTGACATAGTTGTAGCGGTGCAGTCTCGAGAAGAATTTGGCGGACAAGATCTGGGTGGAGATGTGGAACTCCATGCACATATCGATGGCTGTGCGACGTTCCAGGGCAGTCAGATCCTCGCTGGCCAGGAAACGAGATGACACCGCCAGCAGAGCATCCTCTGGCCAGGGTTGGAACCAATCAATGGTACAGCAGTTGACGATCGAAGGGAACTTTCGGATGCGGGTTCTCAAAGCCTCTCCAATGGGCGACATGGCCAGCACAATGTGGAGCTGGTCTTTACAGGTCTGTCGGGTAAGGAAATATATGTTATAACACGGTAAGATAATAGTGTAAAGACGGATTGACCGACTTTTCTGAAAAAATATTTAAAAGATAGATTAGAGATCGGACAAGAGAAACGACTATAGTCGGGGACTCTAATAAATCTACTACTAGGATGAATCATAGGTCATTTGTATCCCACCGTGACGAAAAAGTTAAAGAGAGCCACTGGAGAGCCATCGGTTTGGACAGCTTTGTCCCTCTGCTTGTCAATCTGGGCCATCTTCTCCACCACTTCGATCTTCTCTTCATTGGAGAACAGATTGGGCACTTCGCCGGAGTTGAGCAAATTGTTGATGTCCTCCAGGAAGGATTCGTCTTTGATCTGAAAGAGTCTAAAAGAGTTAGCGAGACCAAGACCACCCCAAAAGAATACAGTCCAATTGCCAATTGTGACGCTTCCCCACCTGAACGTCCGTAAAGAGGAAGACGCCGTGCATCTCGGATGCCCCAATTTTGCGTAGGATGGCCTTGATGTCCTCGTGGTATTCGTACGGCCCATACAATCGCGTGATTTCCACCTGGAACAGCTCATAGTCGCATATATGCGAAGCCAATCGAGTCAAGCTCTGGCGTCCGGATCCTCCGACCCCGATGAGCAGAGCATGGCTCCTCGGCTGCTTTATGATGCGGCATATGCGCGACAAATGCTCAATGGCGAAGCGGAAAAGCACCAGATTCATGGGCTTCTTCGACATGTTGTTATACTCCACCAGATACGCCTCAACCACACGCCGCAGTTCCTCCAGGTCCTGCACCTCCACATAGTTCTTGGTGTCCGCCTTCGGGTTGGTGAAGTCACAGTAGATAAGCTGCCGGAAGTCGGACTCCTGCAGCTGTTTGTCCTTCTCCACCAAGCGGCCGAACAGCCGCGAGGGATCCGTATTGAAGGAGCTCTTCACTGTGGAGCAAAGGTTTTCGAACAGCCAGGTACGATCCCCATCCTCCACCAAACGATCGCCATACACCCGCAGCACCTCATGCACCCACAGTCGCCGCATGGAGTTCACATCCTCGGTCGCCTCCGGCACGGACAGCAGAACCCCCTGAATAACCCTCGAGAAATCGCGTAAGTTGAAGAGATAGTGCGACTTGGCGGGGGTGGGAAGCAGATTCAGTTTGGCGTCATTGTAAATGGTCAGAGTGGCACCCACGATCTCGTCAATGCAAGGATCGAACTCCTTGGAGAAGCCCCTGGGATTTGGTTAGGATTAGGTGATTGGAATTTCAGAAAAAGAAACAAAAGGATGCTGACATTCAAAGGAAATCAAGGATTACTTACCTAGTGTCCAAGTGCCAGAGGACGATCTTACTGAAAATCGTGGTCATGATCTCGTTGTTGAAGTCATCGATGCCTATAACGTTAAAGAATCGCTGGAAACGAGGCGTCACCGTGTTGCCTGTGGAAGGAGGACCCATGGCCGTGATCATCTGCAGATCAATCAGTTTCATGGGGATTATGTTTTTCCGGTCGTACCACATCATGTGGTCGAGCATCATCCGGAGCAGCTCAATGGGAGGCTGGGCGCCGTAGTTCTCCTTCAAAGGCATGGAAACATCGTCCACGAAGATCACGAAACGGCTGTTGAGCGGTGGACCGAAGACGCCCTTCCGTCGTTTGTCCAACTTGGACATGATGATGTCCTGTGTCTGGTTGGCGGAGGTCTGGGCCGAGAAACTGATCAGCAGGGGCTTGTATACGGACAAATCCATTTTCTTCAGCATGTAGTCGATCACGTAGACACTCTTCCCTGTGCCGGTGGGGCCCACCAACATCAGGGGCTTTCCGTGGCGCACCAGGAGGTCCAAAACAGCACCGATTCGAACGCTCTCGTTGGTTTGGATGATGATCTGATTGACGGGAATATCGCGAGGAATGGGCGGCGCCGAGTTGACATCGTCCTGCCAAGGCTTCCACTTGCCCTTGCCCTCCTTGATGTACCTATAATCGAACACCGAACCCTGCTTGGGTATCGGGAATATGAACGGCTTGGGCAGGGTCTCCACGTAGAGGTCCTCGGTGACACCATACATCTCGTACAGACTTTCCGGGAACGTCTTCTCCATGAGAGCTCTGAACACAATGTTAAACTTCTCACGGCTGTCAGCATCCAAGGCTCCGCCGAGGGCCCAAATGCAAGAGAACAGGAATATACCCTCGGTCTGGGCCCGGAAATCCAAGTCCGATATGTTAGCCACATACTTCTCGTCCCTGAAGTCGTCTATGAAGCACTCGAAGAAGTTCATCAGGCTGACCATTAGGTTGGCGTCCGACGTGGGGGCGATCTCCCTCAAGCCTTTCCGCACAATGTACAGCAGGATGGGGCAGAAGCGTGAGACCAGCATCGATATCAGTTGCTTGCTGACCGTGTGGAAGGCGGCGGGCAGAGTGTTCTTCCACGAGGCCACCAAAGGCTCCCATCCCAATGAACTAGGCTCCAGATAGATCATTCCGCATCTGGACACTGTGGCCGGGGAGGCCACCTCCAAGTCCATGGGCTCAAACACCAGATTCGTGGTGTTTGATAGCTGGATAATCTCGCCGGACATCAGACAGAGCTTCTTGTTGTCGTCCAGTACAGTGTTCATGTTCTCGATCCAAATGGCGTCCACCGGCCCATCGAAGATCAGCCACTTGCGGTCCGGCGAATCCGACACGGCAAAGATTCGATAGTTGACCGCCAGAATGCCATCGCTCCACTCATGGGACACCGCATCGAACTGGCCGTACAGCTGGCCCATGGTAATAGCCTTTGGGTTGATCACCGTGTAAATGGCTTTGTTCTCGGAACCATCCTGGGGATTAAATAACGTGATTAAGGATACATAGCAGTATGTTGAAAAGCTTTACCGTCTTCTCCATGCATTCCAGTGCCTCTGCTAGGACACGGTACGTTGTAGATTTCCCGCCAAAAGGATAGCCCACCAACATCAGGCCATGTCGCACCACGATCATCTCGTACAACTAAAAGTATGCAAGTAAAAATAAGAATAAAAGATAATATCCTTAATGACAAGATATAGTAGGGCCTCACCTGTTGAACTTTCTCCAAAACAAAAGGAGTACATTGTTTGTTTTGTTTCTCGCAGGCTTGCTGGGTGCAACGATTGAAGAGGACATAGTCCGCTTCGGGTAACACAGTACCCGGGAACAAATCGGAGGTGATGCCCTGGAAGAGGGGAATATCCTGGTTCAAGAACTTTGGCAAATTGACGTCCTTGATGGAGCGCAACACTAGAATATTCTCGTTTTCGTCGCGGTAGCGAAGCTTCAAGGCACCGGCTGCTTTCAGTACAGATTTTACGGCTCGCATTCCGTAATCGTAGTGGCACTGGGTACTCAACTGCTCCGAACAGAGTCGATAGGTGGCCACGATCTTTACGGAAAGCGGCTTGGCGGTAAGGAAACCGTAGGAGTACAATTCGATCTCAGAGATCAAAGCATAGTCCGGCACCATCATGGCCACGGAACGGAACAGTGCCTATAAATTAAAGGATAAGTTTTCTGCCGAGATCTTTAAAAGAGTTTCCTTACCTTCAAGTTGTCTGGTAATTCGGATCTTCCAGCGTAACCTGGATTCATGGTAATAAACACGGCACAAGTGGGATCCAACGTCAAGGTGGTGCCCTCAAAGATCAGCGTAGGACTACCAGAGTTGATGCCCCGCTGAATGGTTAGAATCTGCTGAGCCACCACCGACAACACCTCCAGATCGATGCGGTTGAACTCGTCGAAGCAGGACCAGGCTCCACAAGAAGCCAATCCCTTGAAGAACTTACCCAGGGCTAGGTAATCCAAGCCATCGGAGCAATTGAACACAACACACTGCTTGGCAACGGCCTTGGCCAAATCCTTGGTAGTCTCCGTCTTGCCAGTGCCGGCAGGACCTTCGGGAGCACCGCCCAAATGCAGATTCAGGGCTGCAAACAAGGTGCGGTAGCAACGATCCGTCAGCGGAGTGACCACCAGACGAGGAGTGTTTCCAAGGTACTCATAGCCATAGGGCAGCGAGCAGTTGATCATGCGTGTGTCCAGGTTGTTATCCTCCCAGTAGTAACGCAGCTGGCAAAGCCATTGGAAGTCCTGCAAATGAAAGGAAGTAAGTGGATTAAATCAGAGGTATTGATGATTCCATTGAGAAAACCCCACCTGCAAATCCTCCACTCCATTAGCCACAATTTCGGCCAGCACATCGCGGGCATGGACATCCAGCACCACGAGTGCGCCCAGAGTAATCCGATTCTGGGTGTTGAGGTCTCCGCGCACCAAGTCCACAATCTTGTTGATCTGCTGGATGCACTTTTGCAGATACTTGGCTAGGTTGCCTTTGGGATCTTCACTCTCGAAGCACTCGGTGATCTCCAGAGTCCAGTAGGTCAGCGAAATGGACTGGACACTCTGGCCAGGCCAGGTGAGCACCCAAACGTGTCGCACCATCTTCACATAGCTGTAGAAGGCCTCTGAGACCTTGTGATGCAAACTCTTCTTCATGTCGATCTCCAACTCGAGCAGCCACTTCTCCACTTGGCCACGGGCCTTTGATGTCGAGATGATGTCCACCAGGATAACCTCCTCGCGCTCCGAGGATCGCATGGCCGTGACGTCCAGCTCCTCCGTGAAGTTGAGCGTGGCGATGCCCTCGAAGCACTTCTTTAGGTGAGGCTGGACACGCATAGGGTCCTTCGTCTCGGACAGGATCTCCAGCAACTCGTCGTTCGAGAGGAAGAAGAAGCGAGGGAAGTACAGACGCTTCTTCTCCAGGTAGGCGTTGAGACCCTTCTGGATGACCTCCAGCAGGCTGTAGGCCTTCTTGAGCTTGTCGTTCATCTTGTCGATCTGCACCACGACCATGACTTTCGGATCGCTGGCCACCTGTTTCATCAACTCTTTCCATATCTGAAATGGAAAATTAGAGGAGATAAGCATTTTTAAAACAATGTCCTGGGGCCTATTCCCCTTTCTTAAAAGTTATTCAAACCCCAAATAAGCAATTATTAATTTTATCGACAAATAAATAAACTCCAAGTTAATCCAAATCCCTATTATTTGGAGCTTCCCTTTGGAAATCAATAAATTCTTAAATTGTATTTTCCTTTGTGCTCCGAAACATCATCCTTCCCTAATCCCGTTTGAAATGCTATTGTTGGAATATCCTTAAAGTGGACAGACAAGGGGCGAAGACCCACCTACCCACCTTATCCACGGCACTGAATCGTCGTCCCTCCTCGGGCATCTGCTGTTGAATGTCCGGGCTGCTGAAGATGGGCTCCAAATACATCCAGGTGGCTTGCACGCGCAGCCACTCGTCCAGAATCTCCTGCAGCAGCATGAGCTTGGCCTCCCACTTGCTGTAAAAGGACAACAAAGGTTAGCCATGTGTGATTTGTCGTCTGCGAGTGACACTGACGGGCCAACAAAAAGGCCGCCCTAAAAGGCATCCCTAATGGCCATCGGGCTTGGAAATTACTCAATAAATTTTAAAGATTTTGCCACGAGAATCATTTGAATAAATTCCAAATAAATTTAAGAGAATTGCGGTGCTTACATTATGTCCGCCTCGAAGGGTTTGATGTAGGGAGAACTCTTCATGGTCTGGGTCTTGATTATTTGATCGTCCAGCAGGATTTGGATGTCGTCCACGGCAGCCAGCTTGAAGGTTCCAGAATCCCTGCGGGAGACATTTCAATTACAGCATAGTTTGGGGGGGATTCACGTGAACAACTCACCTGTAGGGCGAAACGGAGAACTCCACGCCTTCCCATTCGTTGACCATCTTGGCCATTGCTCGCTCCAGGTTGTTCTCCTTGGTGGCACTTTCCGAAATGGCCTCGAACTTGGGCACATACTCGTCCAGCTGGTACTCGATGATCTTCTCCAGCGTGAGCTCGGGCGACACCTTGATGGGGAACCCGATAATCTCCGACACGAGCTCCCAATGGCGAGCCTTCATGCCCGGGTTGCCCAGAGTGTTGATGATCGGCATGTGTTCGCGGAAGGCTTCGATCTGGTTCTTGACGTCCTGGATGAGCTGCATGGTCATGGGGTGCTCGCCCATCTGCTTATCCAGCTTCTGGATGACGCGGTAGAAGTTCGAGACATCCGTGTCTATCTCGTCGGGATCGAACGAGCCCACTTGGGAGTGCATCCACAGGTCCCACTTGTCCATGAAGTCCTGACCCGCGTCGAACAGCGTCTTGTAGGGTTTCAGCTGGTCGTGGGCCTTCTTGCGCACCGGGTACTGGGAGAGGTCCCAGCCGTAGGAGGTCTCCTCCTCGTTGATCTGATCGATGGTCTCCATGGCCTGTACCAGGCGCTGATCCAGGACCCCAGCTCGCTTCTTGTACCGGCTGAGCTGCTTAAAGTCGCCCCAGGTGTCGTAGGTCTGGACCTGTTCGTAGTAGGTCTGCAATTCTCGGCGGAACAGCTCGATGCGCTTCTTCAGCAGCTCCTGGTACTCGATTATCTTCTCGGCTATGATGGCACGATGCTGCTCGAAGATGGAGGGCAACTTCAGGTACCACTGGAAGGAGTTGCTGTTGTTCTTGATCTCCAGCGGAGAGTACAGCGTGTGATCCATCAACCAAAGGATTTCGCCCATGTTCACCTTCAGTCTGGCTTCCATTTCCGGCGCAAGATTCTCCTCGGCGTGTACCACATACGCCTTCAGCTCCATCAGCTCAGCCGTGTCCTTCGGCACAGTCAGAGCCTTCTTGGCAATGGCATCGTATTCCTTGCCCAACCGCGAGATCCTGGCCTGCTGATCAGTGACCATTCTGGCCAACAAATCCAACTGCAGCTGCCGGCATAGGGTCTCTAAATGAGTAATAAACTTGTCCCGATGGAACTCGTAGAATCCCATCCGGATAACAGCCCACACCTCTTTGGCAATGCGATCCTCCTTCTCCCGGTACTCGTACACCATCTCCGAATACTGATCGAAGGTGGCCTCGCTCTCCATGAAGTTGGCCACCCGCTCCGCATCACTGCCGTTAATGAGGTCAATAAAGGGATCAAAGTCCTGCAGACGCAGCTCCGGACCGATGCGCTGCTCCTCCAGCATGGCGCAAATTCGGTTCTTTGTCTCCTGGACAATACTGTCCGGCACGTTGGGAGTGAGGAAAATCTTCTTGGACACCACCAAGTCTGTATATAGTTTGCTCTCGATCCGCGGATGCATCTGAATGCTCTGCAGGATTGAGTCAATCACACGCAGGAGTTCGCTCTGAATCTTGGAAAAACTTGGGTTGAATTGTATCGTGTCCTCGTCGGCCAAGATCACACTTATCTCGAAGCCTGGATTGGAGTGTCCATAGTCGCAGATGAAGTCTGCGTAGGCCTTGAGGCTCCGTATGCAAATGTCCTCCAGCTGCTGGGTCATCAGAGCGGCGACACAGTTGAAGAATCTCTTCACCAGGGTGAAGCGCCGGATGTCTGGCAACTGGCCGCGTTTGCTAGCCTTCAGCAGGGAGGAGTGGATCTCGCCGTACCAACTCTCCTCCAGCAAGGTCTTGCCGGCATCGATGTTGGCTCCACAAGCATACTAGTAAGTATTCAATTAAAAATATAATTAAAATTGTTGAAAATTATCAAAACTGCGACTTCTTACCACAAAAGCGAATAGGGCGAACGGTGCCTCGTTCTTGCCCAGTTCCTTGCTATTGATGAAGGTGGTGTCCTTGTACTTGATGCTCCACAGCTCCAGGATGTTGGCCACACTTCGATGTATGCAGAAGAGGGTCTTCATCAGGACATTGCGATTCTCATCATAGCTGCCAACATAAATTGGATGAAAAAGTGGGAGGAGGCGGCACAGTTAGTAGCGTCTTTTTATGCAAATTATCTCGAGAATAAGGAAAACTTTTCACTCCAGCAATTCCGTCACAGCCCATTAAGCAGTGCAGGGAACCGCAGCCGCCCAACCACACAAGGCGGAAACCACCCACCCACCGAAACCATTCAAGGGCCTGGCTTAATGATGCCAAATGCTTGAGGGCAATAAATTAGCAAACCTCACGCGGATGTGAATATCGATGGGCCTTCGACCCACTTTGGAGGCCTTTTGAAGAAACAAAAGAAATCCTAAACCGCACAAGGTGTTGGGACGAGAGATGAGAAGAAAACAAGATTTATTTGATGACTAAAAAGGGCAAACTTTAATGGAAAAAATACCATAAGAACTACTACCTTATAAAGTCAATATACCATATTCCTAGGATCTATTTAGATCCTCAAACACTTCAGCCTGTCTTTACTCTTTGGATAATTTGAAAATAAGACAGCTTGTCAGCACTGATAAGAGTAGGCGATAGAGTAGGAGGGAAGGATGTCCTCCAAAGTGCCGCCCCCGCAGTGTCAGAAACAAGTTCAATTCGTTTTTAAGCATATCCTTTTTGGAATTTATGTCGTGCTGATTCCTTGAGCCGAAGCCGCAGAGCCAGAAGCAGTGAGCCCAGGACCACAACCACGACTCTTCAGCGCCCCCCGGACAGCTTACTGTTGCTCATCAAATGTCAAACCAATACACAGGAGGACTTAACTTTCTGGAGCATCCTGCATTCTCCCCATCCTCCAGCCTTTCCGCTTTTCCATTTCCGTGGCATTGTAGTTGAAAAAGTGCGGTTAAAAAGTTTTTGGCACGCCGCAAAGCGATTTCTCGCGTTCTCCCCATTGCAAGAAGCTTTTAATAATGTCGCACGACTTTCGTTATTCTCCATATTTTGTTCTGCCCCCCCTCCCAGTCCTCTGGTCTTTGCCGGCAACTTTGTCAGCGGCTCAGGAGGCGATGTCTCAGGATCCGAAGCCAAAGTTATTTTCATAAGATTTCGCGCCCTGCCGACTCAAAGGGCAGCACCAATTCATTTCGTAAAAATCCGATTGGGTTTTTAATTTACAATGAAAAACCAGCAAACCGACTTCCACACACACGTGAATCCTCCTCCATGGCGGGGGGGGGCTTGTGTATGGGGGTGTTCGAGTGTTTGTGTGTGGGTGTAATTGCATGTCAATTGCACGCTTTTGGCATTTCGGCAAATGGGAAACCCCCTCCCTACGCGAAACCGGGAAGCCGAGTCTCGCACATTCAATTATGGTAACTTTTTCGTTGCCTTTTACAACGCGGGTGTGGGTGTGGATATGGGTGTGGGGGCAGGTGCTGTGCGGGCGGTGGTGTAATTCATTTTAATTAAAAAATTTGAATCTCCCACATGCGGGGCTAATTTAAAATTTCACCCTTTTGGCCCTTTGTACTAGTGCACTACCAGAGGATGTGTAAACCAAGTTAGGAAGGAGCTCTATTTGGAGATCTCTAGACTCTGGAGCAATGCATACTCACCGATAACGCCAGAAATTGGTCATTTTCTTAACCTCTGCTCGTTCTGGTGTTTCCACCTTGCCCACACCACCCTCCTTGGTCAGCCGGTCCAGGACAGTGTGGCGCAGGACAAAGTCCACGACAGCCTTCTTCATGGCGAACACATAGTCCGCCCGCACCTCCGCGATGTTCTCGTTCAGGGCGGACTGCCATTTGAAGAGCACCGGTGGCACCAGCTCGGTGACTCTATAATTATTACAACATAAAAATAGTTTGAATTATTTTTTAATTAATAATTTGCATATAATCCCAATCAATTTCCATTCTGTCCACAAAGTAATTAAATTTTATGTCGGGGAAAGTAAATGAAGTCCTGTATTAGGCAGATTAGGCGGAATTATCAACGTTTCAAAGAGACAGCCATATGCAAATTTCTTTTTACGAATTTATATAAAAATAAACTGAAATAATAAGCCCTAAAGCTAGAATTTTAATTAAAAAATATAATAGTTATGAATGGCTTAAATAACAAAACCATTTTCCATTTTCTACATACCTATGTCTCCAATTAATATAAAAGAAATAAACTAATAATACACCTAATATACTAGTTAGGTGTATCTTAAATAAACCATTAAAAACTTAAATCCATTCAGGGGTGTAACCTGTGACCCCTGAACCCGTCACCCACCTCTTTAAGATTTTTTTGCTCAACGGCGACACATGGATGGTGTCTATGCCGTGCTTAATATAGTAGTAATATCGCAGCACCTCCCGCTCATCCTTGTCGGGAAAGCTTGTGCCAGCGTTAGGGTCCTGGTCATCGTCCATGTGGAGGATGAGCTCGACCAGCTTGCGGCGGAAGTGCTCCCGCTCCAGGCGCATGGTCATGTAGTTGGCCTTGGGCGCTGTATCGCGCTTTTGTCCTTTCTTGCCGGTCTTCTGTTTCTTGGGGCAGAGGATGCTGTCGGGCAGGTCGGACTGCATCTTGCCGTCCAGCAGGGAGCTGGCGCATTCGGGCATGTTCAGTTCATACCAGAGGCGGCGGGCCTTGTAGTCGGGATTGGCCTTCGATTGCAGGATACTGTGCAGGACGTCTGGTTTGGGACGGGTGTACTGCATCTTCATCTTCTCGCATGGCCGGCGCGCGCCGCATATTGAGGTGAAGCTGGGAATGCTGATCTCCCGATTGGGATTCTGTCGGTTCTGCATGGTGCGGCCTGGAATTCAAAGCAAACATTTAAAAATAACGTCTTGCCGGCAAATACGGTTTGTGTATTTACTGAGCTAAAAATGTTTGATACAAGGGTTAAGTCATGGCTAAGCCGATTAGGTGGCAACACCTAAGTTGACTATCGATACCACCCCTTTGCACGCGACTGACCGGCTTTTGTGCCATCACTAACTATCTTTAGAATTGTGCAACCCGGAAAATTGTCAAAAATTTATTTCCTCCAATAGCTACAAATAGCGACTTACCTAGTCGTCTTCCAATCAAGGATCAGCCAAGGATTTCTATTTACGCGACGCAACGCGTTCAATTGGACCGAGTTGATCCGACCATACGAAGGAGTTGAAAACAAATGCAAAAACACACGTTTCCCGAGTTTCCCCTTGTTTAGAATGAATTGATTTTTGTGGCACACAACGATACCGGTCGACTCTAGTTGGAAAAACAAACACCAGACGTTGCCCGTGGCAGCAGGCAAAGAGCAACAAGTCTTACCTCACAATTCGAAACGATTTTCATTTAATCTGACTTGGTATTTTCTTTTGAAAACTTCTGAAAATATCTCGGTTGAAAAATGCTTGGGCAGAGGCTATTTATGCGGGCAGTACACACATCCCGGCTCCTGTACGCCGGGCCCAGTGCCGGATCGGGTCTGGAGAAGAGTGCTCTGGCTGCTCTGAGGAAGAAGACTGGATACACTTTTGCCAACTGCAAAAAGGCCCTGGAGCTTCACAGCAACGATGTCAGTCTGGTAAGTAAGAGGTCGCCTTTTAATGCCACATCCTCTTATGTAATCAAACACCTTTCAGGCGGAGAAATGGCTGAATGATCAGGCGCAGTCGATGGGTTGGACAAAGGCCACCAAAGTGGCGGATCGGGCTACAGCCCACGGACTAATCGGCATTCTGATCAAAGGAAGCCGCGCAGCCATGGTGGAGCTTAACTGCGAGACCGATTTCGTGGCCAGGAACGACACATTCAAGCGGTTTGTGGATCACGTTGCGAAGATTTGTCTGCACTACACCGACCAGACAGAATTCGATGGAGATCTGTGGAAGGTATACCCTCAAAGGAATTTTAATTTTCATCTAAACATTATATTGTAATCCTCTATTAGCTTGGTTTTGACGAAGATGCCTTGAGGCACCTTCGCACCGATGAAGGACGCACCCTGGGCGACCATTTGGCCCTCTTGATCGGAGCTTTGGGGGAGAACGCCACCATCCGGCGAGCGTTGTGCTTCAAAGTCAACAACGACTTGAAGTTGGTCGGCTACGCGCATCCCGCGCCCACGAATGTTGGATCCACCGAAGGCATCACGCAGGTGGGCAGGTACGGAGCCGTCATAGCCTACCGATCCACACACAAGCTGCTGGACTTTGAGTTCCACAAGAGCGTCTGCCAGCAGATCGTGGGCATGAACCCCAAGAAGATTGGCGAATACGACAAGGACAAGCCGAATGAGAACAAGGACGAAGAAACATGCCTTATCCACCAGGAGTATCTCCTGGACGCCGACAAGACGATGGGTGAGGCCCTGAAGGACCACGACTGCGAGATCGTCGACTTTCATCGCTTCGAGTGCGGCCAGCCGTTGCCAGGAGGAGTAAAAGAGCACATCCAGTCGCAGAGCAGCAACTAACTATAGTCTAGTCACTAGCCAACTGAATTGTTACAAACACCAACCGAATATTGTTAACCCCCCGCTTCTGAGCTCAGTTATGGTCAAAATTTGCATGTAAAACCATTTACCAGTACAAGTACACACCAAGTGATGATCAGAGTCCCCCCCCTGTGTTGGTGTTTTGAATACTCCATGAGTCATGGCAAAAAATTGGGGTGACCAGCCAGGGAAATGTGCGCCTGCGCAGAACGGGAAGCACGCCTGACTGGCTTTCGACTGCGGGGTTAGGTGGGGAGTGGGGGCAGAAGAATGAACTGTTTATGAGCGGGTTTTGTTCTACAGCCGGTAATTACCAGCACGTTATGCGATAGCCCAAAAGAAAGAAAGGTTGCTGTGGGGGCCAAAGACAACAAACAGGTACCAAAGTATCGGGTGAAGGTAAACAGTGCAAGTTGCTCCCCTTTCATCACTGCCTCCAGGTTCATTGAGCTCGCAGAGTCACGTGCACCGAGTTCTTACAGGGAAACAGTCATGTTAAGGGGGTAGTGAGTTTTATATAGGAAGGAAAACGGTTTGTACAAAAGGACTTAAGAGTAGTTTTATGGTTACAATTTTTGGCTTTTTTTAAGGGTTTATTATTTACAAAGAATTAGGAAATGTTATTCAATAATTATAATAATAATACTGACTTAGTAAGTTAGTAAAGAGTATTATTTTTCAAGCTCCTTGTTTTATAAAACCTGTATATTCTTTCCAAGGTCCTCTACCAAACAATTGATTTCCAAATATTTCGCAAAATCCTCATTCCCAGCTGTCTGTAAAATATAAAAAAAATAAACTCTTAAAAAAAAGAATATTTGACATAATGGTTGTAAAAAAATCCAAAAATGGATTTGGTAACCTTAATCCAAATCCTTAATTCTAAGAAAACATAGTAGGCGTGCCAAACTTTGACTTCCAAAGAAAAGTAAAATACTGTTCAGTCAAGAAAGTGGCATTTTGAAGGATGGACTACGTGGACATTGAATCCTTTCGTTCGAAATACAGCGACATAACAGTCACTGCTGTTCCCACACGCCCTAAGCGTGAGGAGGAACCACCCATTGAACCGGAGCCCAAGGTGACGGTAACTGAGCAACAGGAGCCTAGGGTGGAGATCACTCGGGTGTCGGGTGCACAAGGTAGTAGCTCCACTGGTACTCCACCCACTTCCACTGCCATGATGCAGCGTATCAAACAGCAGAACGCAGCTGCTCTGGCTTATGCCAACGAGTACAAGGAGGTGTTGGCCAAGCTGGAGTACACCAGGTACATGCAGGCCAAAATCCAGCTGATGACAATGGCCAGTGCGGTGGGAAACGGAGCAGGAGCGGGTGTAGACGGATCTCCTTACGGACTGATGCCCTCGGCTATAAGTAAGATAACATTCTCAGATTAGGTTTAGATCCCTTCTTTAACTTCCATCCCATGCAGCTGTAGATCCCAATGCCAATATAGAGGACAAGTACTCCGAGTTGCTGCACCTGCTTGGCGAGATGAAACCCAATTTGGCGCCCACTATGATGGGTATCCGTGCGCCAAAGGACCGCCTCCAGCGAGACATAGCCCATGCCAGGGTTATAGTGCGCGAGTGCCTCTTGATCCTGGAGCGCGATGAGCAGCAGGAGCTGACAGTAGAGCCTCCGTCCCTTTCGGTAGATGCCCCCACTAGCGAATAAGACTACTAACGTCAAACTATAAAAAATAAAAACAAGAACCGAGTTCTGGGAACCCTCTTGTTTTGGTAGTATTACATTTTATGTTGGAAGGTGGTTGGATAGAATAGAATGGATCCGGCATTTTGACACCAGCGAGCAGCGGAGCGCGAAACTTGTCCATCGTGAATGAGAGTAGAGGTAGTCGACTGGTTAGTACTCATTGAATATTAGGAAAGTCTTATTGGAACTTGGAATTCTTGCGGCCAGTGTTTCACATATCATCCACTTGTTTTCACATATCATCCACAACTTTTGAAGATCACCAATACAACCCACAGACCTGAATAAAAGCCAAAATATTTTAGAAATTACTGCAAGATTTACGTTTTGGGCCAGGTTAGTTGGGTAAAAGTTCACTTTTGCCAATTCATCTTCATTTTCACATGGATGTTGCACGCATTTTTGCCCAACAGCAGTTTGGCTTACCATCCACAAGCCGTCGCGTATTGTGTACATATATGCCACATTTCTGGTTAATGCTTTGCAATTACACAAGCTTTTCTTAATTATAACCACTGCGCAGACACCTTGCAATATGGTTAGCGGGCTTGGAACAATCGCTTTCCACTGTCCAATGGCCGAATATACCCCAAAGCCGGCCATGGTCAGAGTGCGACTTGAAAGGGTCACATTCACTGACGCCAGCAGAGGAGGGAACATAATACATATGCATGTATATATATATATGTATGTACATATGTACTGACGATCGTCTGGGCTGCCGCCGCTTCAATTGAAGTTTTTCACGTTGGAGGCTTCCAGTCGTAAGCCGACTTTTCACGGGTTAAGTTAACGCGTCAGATCGGCGCCTGCCTCGCACGCATATCCCGACTTTGTTTGTTTTCTGAACTTGGGTTTCTTTTGCGGGAATTCGGTGTGGCCTTTAATGCTTCCGCTTTGCCTTAATTTGGGTTAATTTGTTTGGAAAGTGTGCTGTTTTCTTCCTTCTTACTTCCGCTGCAGTACTCTTGAAATTTTCGCAAAAAGCTTCATAGAGATGGACATGAAAATGGCGCATTAAAAAAAAAAAACACCAAACTTGAACGCGTTATCAGTTTTCTTCCACAATAACGGTTAAAGCGCGAAGAAACTGGACACAGAAGACTGGCGAAAGACAACCAAATAAAGCTCGGATGCCAGTAGGTGACAAGCGCCAGAAAAACAACTCAGATGAGCCGTTGAGTGCGAAAAGTTAATTGTTAATTAAATTGTTTAATTTGGAAAAGCTGTTGAAGGAAAAGCGCAGCTGCACAGATTTGCATTTCAGTTGCAGCCACAAATTGGACCACAAAATGCCTCCATTTAATTTTCTCAAGCAGGTGAGTGCCAACAGAAGACGATTAGGTGGTGTTTCTACATGTTTTATGGCGCTAAGTAATTAATTAAGTGTTTATGCGGTAAGTGGGCTGGGGGATTTGTTAGTTAGTTGCGTCGATTAATAAGTCATTTATGCAACTAATCGATTGACTAAGAAGTTTCCCAATGGGCAAGTCTATTAATTATTTCTAAAGCTTGATTATGTCTCCGGTTGACAATTAGATTGGAGGGGGGAACCTCTACTTCCATCAATGCACTATGGGCCGAAACGCCGTTTTTTTGGCAGAAACTCCAGTTTTAGAGATACTGGCCTCAAATTTTGCATATATGCTTGAACTATTTTTTTCGAATTTCCAATTTTATTGTTTTGGAAATTTGACCACGCCTATGGCCGCCCCCTACATCAAGAGTTGGCCATACTGTCATTTTTACTTAATTTTTACATAAGCTTAAGTTTTTCATAAAAAGAACTACAAATTTTACTAAATATGGTTCTATTAGTTATAATATTTAATTTAAACCTCTAACAGTGCCGTCTTTCCGGTGGCTCTCCTCCCAAACTTCGAGGAGCGCTGCATGAGAGAACTCATAAACACCTGCTACATGTATTGTTTTTTCGAAAAGGGGCAAAAACGGGCAAAGAAGAGCAATTAAATTTTAATTCCTATATATTTATAAGTAAATTCACCTGGTTAGTTGCTTGCGCCGATATGCGCTGAAAAAGTAACACTCCACAAAACACAACTACTTTTATAACACTTTCCTGCTAAATAGAGACTTACAAAACATTTGACAACACAGACACAAATGTAATGAGAACACGAAATAGTTTTATTATTGATTTTTCATACCTTCATCTTTGTTTTCCATATTTAATCTGGTATTTTCACTCAATTTAAGCCAATTGTAACACAATTAAAAGTTGCCAACAATTTGCAAGTTTCAGGATTCCAATGAATCAGCTGGTTAAATGACCGCGCTAAATTAACAGGGTTGCAATAAAGCTCAAAAAAAATTATAATTATATTTATTTGGAATGTCAAAATTTTTTGCATATTCAAAAAATAGTTTCATAATTTTTTCGATTTTATGCCGCACTGGTACCATAGTGCAATGTGAGTATGTGCATTTCAAAATCATATTCTAATAATTGATTCTACGCATCGATAGAGGAGCTTCCATCTTAATTAAAATATGACTTTTGTTCCAAAAAAAGCCATGAATCAGAGCTCGTCAAGATAGCAAAGTTTCCCGTTCGCCCACCATCTGAGATAATGGGGACTCCAGTTCCATATTCGTGAAAGACAATCGGGCGACATGGGACGTGTCTAATTGGCAGATTCATTCTCAAAACAAAGAAAATAACATAATATGGGGAAATGGTAAACCAATTTGAATGGCTCCAAAACCAAAACTAATGAAATGCATAACGCAAATGGATTTATCAGAGCCGGTTGCGGCCCAGCTGGAGATCCGACTGAGGGATTCTCGTAATTAAGCGGGCTTCTGAAGATGCCCAAAGATAGCTTCCGGTGATTAAATGTCAGAAACAAGACCAAGCCACCGGGCCTGGAGAGAGAACTACGCATAAACACGAAGCCCCAGGGAAGGGAAAACAAAGCCAAACAAACCATAAAGGTGGGAACAATTTCTACGCAACTCACGGCCCGGCCCATCTCAGCTTTCTTTATGCTTTTATGGCTTTTCCCCCACTAATTTTGTTGGATCTTGGACCAGGCCGAATGCAAATGGGTCAATGGACAGTGCTCAAGAGGCTGTACATTCGGAAAAAAGAATAGGAATATAGTTAAAGATTGTTTGGAAAATGTATAATTTGGTTTTGTATAATCAGATATTTAATATCTTCTTCACTTTATATAAATTCTATGTTTAGCATATTTTCCCTTGTATTTTGTTGCTGTGTAGCCACCGAGAATATGATTATAGTGGACGGTTTTTTAAGGGCCTGGCTAATGAATTTCCAGCCAGCATTTGGCTTAATTGTGCTGCTTTTCCTAGTCGTGTGATAATTAAGACGAATGACCACCGCCTGGTGGCTAGTTAGAAAGTTATTGCACCACATCTGCGCAGATAGTCCGAGCTTCCAAAGATTATCTCAGCCCAAACCGAAAGGCATCCAAGCTGACTTATATTTATATTTACATTTTTCAGTTTTTGTTTTTAGTATTTAAAGCCGGGTTAATTGTATGTTAAATAACAGTTAAACCACCGTTGGACGGCGTTTGTTTATGGCTCCCAGCTCCCAAATGCTCGGATTCAGCTGCCATCGCAATTGTTGTCCAATGATGAACGTGCGGCTTCTCCACTTTTCCCCCCTCTCCAGATTCAATGAAGAAATTATTTTGAACTTTTCGGTTTAGCTTCACCCACACCGCGACTTAAGCCCATGGCGTGGGAAGCAGACAATGCCAAGTGAGCTCTTGGAGCGAGGAGCTTGAATCCGAAAAACCGCATCCCGAAAACTGAAAAACAACATCTGCGGTAGCCAGTTTGTGGAAATGTGCAGCAAATCAATTGTTGCAGAAGAAAAACCAATCGGATTTCCAATCCTGGATTGAACGCCTTTCAAAACCATTATGATTTGTGGTCGCCGGTTTCGTTCCCGCCTATCGAATCTAATTAGCCATTTATTAAAACCAAATCAAAAGCTCTGCCACTCCAAACACCTGTTATTGTTATTGAAAGTGTCCATGTTCAGCTTTTACCTTTAGCGGTGCTATAGCCTTTGGCTCTTTGTTAATGGTCTTTGAAAATGTTGCAAGTTGAAAATGTTGCAACATAGAGAGCGTCTCTAAGATGATATTTATTATAAGTTTTCGTCTTTGGGGGCAAATTCTTTGAATGGTTTGGTGAGGCTGGGGAACATAATGGGCCCCACCGAGGTCTGTATCTTCGCTTATATTCACCCGATCTCAAAGCGGAACACTTTAAAATATTTTTAGAATTATCATTCTTTAAACTGGATATAAACCTCAAACAAACTTCAAAAGAAAAAATATTTTTAGATTTTTTTTAAATTTTTTGTGATGGGATCCCTTGAAAATGAAGTTTTCCCTTATAGGGGCCACTGTGATGGCTATATCTTTCCCAATTCTCATCCGATTCTTATGCGAAGTACCTTAAAAGATTTCTGTATCGATTCTCCACCATTCTACATCCAAAACACGAGACAAAATATTTTTGAGATTTTTTGTCCATTTTTCCAAATGGGATCCCTTGAAAATGCGATTTTCCCCTGTATGGCCCACAGTGATGGCTATATCTTTCCCAATTCTCATCCGATTCTCAAGCGGAGTACCTTAAAAGATTTCTGTATCGATTCTCCACCAATCTGCATTAAAATCCCGAGACAAAATATTTTTGAAATTTTTTGTCCATTTTTCATGGTGGGATCCCTTGAAAATAGGATTTTCCCTTATATGGCCCACAATAATGGCTATTTCTTTCCCAATTCTCATCCGATTCTCAAGCGGATTCTTCTAAAAAGAATCTCATTCACTGATTTTAGCACTTGGGTCCGAATTACAGTACCCTCTGATAGAGTATAATTGAAAGTCAATAAAGCTCATTCCCATGACGAAGAGGAGTGCCGTCTGCAGGCACCTGACGCTTCGGTCTGGTCTGCATCTGGATCTGGATCTGAATCTGGATCGGTTGGCAATTAATGTGGGCCGCTTCCAGGCCGAAGAACAGCTTGCGAGAAGCTGCAGCCAGTTTGCCATACTTTGGCCATCTTCAGAAAGGTGGCTAATGAAAAGTCTGGACAAGAGAGCCGAGATGCGAGATCCGAGAGCCGGGAAGACAAATCGACGATCACCGCTAGAGGGGCAGGAGGCAGGAGACTGGGAATCGAGACAATAAAAAAAGGCGTCCGCAGCGGTACATTGCTGGTCGGTTTCCCGTTGTCGGTTGCGGAAAATGCCACAAGTCGATGTTGCATTGTGTGCCTGCTGCAATGTCAGATGTTTGCATTTCGGTTTTCAGATTTTTTTACGTAAATGTCGCGTGCGGTGGAGGCCGCAAAACGGTCTTAATGTGTTTGGGGTTTTCTGATATTTTCGCCCCGCAAACAAAAGGCAAACAATCTGGCTTTTTGTAAAAGGAAAAGTCAATTGGCTGGTCGTTTGTCTTGCGGGTCGACGTGTGTAATTATCATAAATCGTAAATTGCATTTTTCATCATGCTAAAAGTCGCACATTTTGAGTTGGAAAATGCTTTGCATTTCGCATCTACCACTACTACTATGGATGAAGTGCACGTCCACGTCCACGTCCACATTTACATTAACATTTGCTTTCATTTTTTGTTACTCGCTTTTTTCCCCAGTTCACGCCTCAACCTCAACGGTTGATTGAACTTGTCAGAGTTTTGAGTTGCCCAGAGTTTTGACTTGAGTTGGGGGAAACAGCATGGAAACATGAAACATGGCCAACACAGAGTTTTTTTCGAAAGGCTTTGTCGATTGTCTTGCCTCGGATACTCGAATATTGGGATGCTCAGATATGAAGATACTCGAACAACCTACGGAAATTCATAGATATGTACACACGAGGCTCTGGGCTAGACCCATTAGTGTCGTTCACGCTTTGGAAGACACTGGAAGACCATTGAGACTCATTACCGAGTAATATACAAAACAATTTCCGACTTAATTGAGATCTGAATTGGTGAGCAAATCGCTGCCAAAATTGCTCCCCGAAATGATTCAAGCCAAGCACTTTCCTCACTTACTCAACCCCACCTGGGGGTGTCTTCGGCAACGACTCCAGCCTTCGAGCCACCTCCCAAGATGCCCCGCCAGCCGCTAATGATCGTGCCAAATGCCCGTCTCCACGGCCAGTCGCCAAACATAAATCATAAAAGTGACGACTTCCAGTCACTCGAGCGACAGAGGCCCGTCGTAGGAAACCCGAGAGATGCAAATCGATGGAGTACACTAAGCCGATACCTTCCTCCCCGCCGGCTGCGTTTCTGTTTCTCGGTTTGTGCTTGATTGGCTCTGGAGAATGTCCATAAGTGCAGCAAAGTGTGGAAAAGACACCTGAGCTAGGCCACGAAATAAATACCCTTTCAGTAGCTATCATCCTTAAACTCTGAGAGTCCTAAGCTTCAAAGAGACTAAGAATACTCCAAAATAATTGAAGCTAAAGTGTAAAATAAGGGTATTCTAACCATGTCCTTATTAAGACTTCCTCTACCCTAACTCAAGTTCTACAATAAGCTCTTGGCTGACAAGATACCATACTAAATTATTTAAATACCTGCAGTTAATGGAAAGAATTAGCAAACACCCCAGAAGCATTCGCCCAGACCCTAGTGACAGCACTTCCTCATGGGTTGGCTTGGCTTGGCTTGGTGTTAGACCCGCAGGCGGGTTCCGTTGGCCAAGACCCAGAGATGGCCAAGAAACCGCAACAAAACGCGCTGCGCTTTCTGCTTTTTCTCAGCTCACCGAGAGAGAGAGGGAGCGACCGAACCGACATTATAACTGATAATTTTCATTCACTTCTGAGTCACAGTCGGCGCTTCCCGACTTCCCAGCTGCTCCGGCAGTTGGCTCAGACCGTTGCTGGCCCGGCCATAAACTTTGAGCGCCGCCTTCCGAGGCAACCAGTCTGCAGTTGGCTTTCAGCTGGCAAAGACGCGTCTTGGAAACGGACCACGGAGCGCGAACCGGAAACCCAAACCGAGTTGAATTCGATCTTGAATCGAGACGAATCTGTTCAGAAAGCTAGCATTTGGCTTTCCTTTCATTTCGTCGATATTTCGGATAAGTTTTGGGCGTATCAAGCCCATCCTAAATTTGCGAATTATCCATCCATGATTAGTTGTGTGGTGCCGCCTGTGAAACTTCCATAGATCCATCCATCCGCTTTCAATCGATCTACTACCAGATGCGTGTGTGCGCGTGAGTGTGTGTGGCGCATTCGCTTTTCAAAAGCGCTGGAAAAACTCGCAAGGATTTCACTTTGAGCCGCTTTTTTTTGCCGGCTTGGCCACCAATTGGACTAACCAAAAACTAGTTCAAGGCTGCCCCCGTCGCAGCCGCAGCTCGAGCTCCCAGTATCTCGCAGATACAGATACAAGTGCGACTTTGAGCTTCTTCCTACCGGCCAGTCATGGAGCTATCGCTGTCACCAAAAGAAACGGTAACTACAGGCTTTTCATTATGCATACCCCAGTGCCATTAGCTCTCCTATATCCATCCATCCCAGACAAGTTTATTTCAGCCTGTTTCAGCCACTAATAACGAGCTGACAATTATTTGTTTTAGCCACTGCAATAATTTGCGGTTTCTGATTAGGACATTAGTGCTCTTTCTCCCAAAACAGTTGTCCAAATAATTGAGATTTCTATTTTTAATAGAGACTTTTACTTTGGTAATCAAGAAAATTATGCTCAAAGTTATCAGAAACGTTTACAGCCATTTAAATATTTAGGCTCCATCCATCAAACTAATGACTTGGCCCAAAGAAAGTAAAAATGTACACAATGGAGGGTATAGGTCTATATTTTGGACAATCGGTTTAGAACATTTCTGCGATCGGCTTTCGCCCAGATTGCTGGCGCTAATTGCCGGCTGAGAAAGTCTTTTTCGGGGCAATCGACTTCAAAGACAATGGCCACAAAAAATAGTCATAATTCTCAGTGTTTATCGTTGCGGTTAGCAGAGGAAATTTCTGTGCCAGTTTTTTGTTTTTTTCTGGCCACTTTGCGGCCGTGACAAATGTAGTTTGGCTGTCAACAGCGAAGATCAATCAATCAACAAAAGTCAGAGAGCTGGAAAACCAGGTTTAACCCAACCCCAACCCCAGCAACGTCTTCGTCTCTGTCTCCGACTAAAATAATCCCAGTTATTTCACCATTTGGAGGCGACAATTAAAATGTTTCCATTTCATATCTCGTCTCCCGTCATATATGAGGCACATTTTATGCATTGCTTATTTATGAGCAGTACAGCCAGCAATTATGATTGTGATTTCCATTGAAATGTCGCTGGGGGAGCCACCCATCCACCCATCCACCTATCCACCCACCACCCTGCCAGGCGAAGCATGAACTCGTTTTTGGTCACTGAGCACGGCAGCTGTAATCACAGGCAGCTCCCAAATGAAATGGCTCCGAGTCAAAGCTTTAATTAGCCCAGAGCGGCCTAATGACCCCAGACCGTTAGCCTGGCCAAGATCGAGATGAAGAAGATGCACAGGTGTCTATGCACCCAGCGGTCGGTCGGCAACCACTTTCCACCTAGCCGCGTTCCATAAATAAATAAAAACTTAATGTTCGACACCAGCGGCCAACATTAAAAACTGGCTGCAACCACGACTGCACCACCTTGCCACCAATGTGGTTCACTCCCGCCTCGCAGCTCGCTGCTCGCTGGAGTTTCAGTTTTCACTATCACTGGCCTCCAATCAGATGCAGAGCATTCTCCAGACGGGTTTCTGGCCTGGCTCTTTCATTTTCTAGTTTTTGTTGATACAACAAAATCAATTTTCATTTGTTTTCGTGGCGCCTGCTATTTTGTGGGATTTTTGCAACAAAAATGTCTCAAGACAGCCCCAATTGGCGACCGCTTGGAAAGGTGTTTAATGTCGTGGTAAATGCTGTCGGATCGGCCTGGAACTGACAGGCTGCCTGGAGTTAAAGAATGATAATTGAAAAACCAATTACATTTAATAAAACCTGATTTTTCTATATTGGCCTCTACTACCAAATATTACAGACTATCTCTAATGAAATTATAATGTCTTATCTTTAAAGGAGGTTCGGCCGAACACCATCCCAGACCTGAAAGTGGATGCCACATTCCGGAAGGTGGCCAAAAATGCAATAACCTTTGCCATTTGGAAAATCGATGAGGATCGACTGGAGGCTGTGGCCAGGTCGCAGTTTGGAACCTTTTACGACACCTGCGCCTACATCGTCTATGCCGCGAGCTTAACTGGGCATTATGCCACTCATGAAACCATCGTAGGTGACTCACTTTTCGCTTAAGCCCACCTTCTTAACCCTAATCCCATACCGCAGACACGCGAGCAGAAACCAAATGTGGTTCTGGAGCGATATATCCACTACTGGCTGGGCCGGAATGTCAGCGAACAGAATCGCTCGAATGTGGTGCACAAAATCCAGGAGCTGGACCTATACCTGGGCAATGTGGCGGCTATTTACCGAGAGACCCAGGGCCACGAGAGTGCTAGGTTCCTCTCGTACTTTAAATCGGGCTACGAGTAAGTTATACATGAAGTCTTTTTCTTCAATAGTTCATTAGCCCCTTCTTCCTCAGTATTCTCTCGGGAGCTTTGACCAATTCTCCTCCAAGGCCACGCCTCTTTCAATTGCACTCCCGCAAGTGGCTGCGATCCATCGAGCTGGCCTCCATCGAGTGGTCGCACTTTAACTCGGACTACATAATGGTTCTCCAAACCGAAGGCCTGATTTTTGTATGGATCGGACGCTCCAGTTCCGGAATCGAGCGACGGAGTGCCCTCGCCTGGGTGCAAAAGCATAATCGGGGATCTCCCATCTCCATTGTGGATGATGGCTACGAGCAAGCCATGTCGCCGGAACACAAGGAGCTGTGGAACTCGCTGCTGCCCCTCAACAAACGAATGGTGTGCCAAGCCAGCCAGTTGGTCAGTGACTCCGGCGATTACAATGTGAACAAGTTCAGGATCTACAAGTGCAACCAGCGGGGACGACTGCACCTGGACCAACTGGATGTGGGGATGCCGGCGAAGGACGATCTGAGTGATGCCCATGGGGTCTATCTGTTGGATAACTACGGCCAGAGCGTCTGGCTCTGGGTGGGCGCCCAAGCTCCTCAGGCCGACGCCTTGTCGGCGATGGGGAACGGCCGGGCTTTCGTCAAGAAGAAAAAGTATCCGGATAACACTTTGGTGGTCCGAGTATTAGAGGGCCACGAACCGGTAGAGTTCAAGCGGCTGTTCGCCAACTGGCTCAGCGTGTGGCAGGAGAACTCGCGGGGCCATAAGCCAGTGTCCACCAAGTTCGGAAAGTTGGATGCCCATTCCCTGTGCGAGCGGCCAAAGATGGCGGCGGACACTCAACTCGTGGATGATGGCAGAGGCGAGAGAGTGATCTACCGGATTATGGGGGATCAGGTCCAGGAGTTGCCAACCTCGAAGACGGTGGTCTTCACCACGAATGCCAGCTACGTGGTCAAGTACAGTGTGCAGGTAAGCAAACCCTACCCTACCTGAAAAACCTCAAACCCTTATGAGGAAATGGTTTTCCATCCTTAGTGCGCCACTGTCATTCCCGCGGATCTTGCTTCCGTGGGCATCAAGACAGTCATCTATCAGTGGAACGGCTCCGAGGCCTCTGCGGAATCGATTGCCCGAGCCGACAAGTTTGCCACCTCCAGCTTCGAGGCTCTCAAGGAGCCGGGCATGTTTGTCCAGCTGTATGAGTTCGACGAGCCGCCACACTTCCTGCAGATCTTCGAGGGCAAGCTGATCATCATGCGCGGCCAGCGCAGTGAGGTGTTCTACGGCGGAGACCTCAAGACGAACGCCATGATGGAGACGTTCCTGCTGAAGGTCTACGGTGACGCCAGCTACAATTCCAAGGCGGTGGAGGAGACTCCGCTCTCGTCCATCAGCTCCAAAGATTGCTACGTGATCAAGACGAACCACGTGTGGGTGTGGTGTGGTCAGAGCAGCACTGGTGATGCCCGGGAGATGGCCAAATCGGTGGGAGCTCTGCTCGGCGAGAGTTCTTTGGTCCTGGAGGGCAAAGAGAGCAAGGAGTTCTGGCAGTCGGTGGTCATGTACTTCAATCAAACGCTTGTGATCAATGGCAATGGAAACTCGTGCTCCAGCAGCACCACCAGCAGCAGCAGCG
The DNA here is from genome assembly GCF_030179905.1 of Drosophila bipectinata. Lineage (NCBI taxonomy): Eukaryota > Metazoa > Arthropoda > Insecta > Diptera > Drosophilidae > Drosophila > Drosophila bipectinata. Next base: position 18,244,612 of record NC_091736.1, on the reverse strand, counting down.
GAGCCGGCAGCATGTGCAACGGCAGCTCCAACGGTGGCAGCGTATCACCTACCCTGAGCAACAATTGCTATCTGAACACCAGTGTGCCTAGCAAGCCGCGTCCTCCTGTCCAGCTATTTTTGGTTTGGTGGCAACAGTCGACGCTGCGCTACGAGGAGATACTCGGCTTCGAGCAGCAGGATCTCAGTGCGGACTGCACATACATCCTGGACACTGGCACCCTCACCTATGTGTGGCTGGGCTCCCAGGCTTTGCATCAGGAGCGCTACACGACCATTGCTCAGAACTATGTGCAGAATGCGCCCTTTGGCCGCCGATCGGCTACGGCTCTGGCGGTGGTCCGACAGTTTCAGGAGCCGAATGTCTTCAAGGGATTCTTTGAGTCCTGGCAGAATGATTATGGAAAGGTAATGCAAGATTCTTCGATGTCATTAGCGCCTTCTAACAAAATCCTTTTAGAACTTCCTCTCATACGAGCAAATGAGGAAGGACCTGGGAAACTCTGTGCCCAGCACCTGCAGTCTTGGGAATGGTGGCTCTCCACTGCTCCTAAATAACAAACAAACCGATTTCGATGGTCACAAAAAATATCCACTGGCCGTTCTTATCCAGGAGATGGACATGCTGCCTCCGGAAATTAACCCGCTCAAGAGAGAGGTAAGCTTAGAAAAATCCTTTTAGTCCTTCAACATTTAATTACCACTTTTGTAATCCCTTCCAGGTTCATCTCACCCACGACGACTTTGTGTCTGTTTTTAAAATGTCCTTCTACGAGTTTGACGAGCTGCCCAAATGGAAGAAAACCGAGCTGAAGAAGCAGTTCAAGTTATTCTGAGATTGAGTTTGCTTTTAGCGAGTGCGCACTGTACATAATTCTCACTTTGAATGAATACTATGAAGAAATAGTAGCTGTTGAAGCAGTTTATGTTATATATTCACACTTTTAGTAGATGTAATAAAGCGAAAACATGGAATTTTAACACTTAAAAATAACAAGGATATTCCAAAGCTTTCTTCTGGGGGCTAGGTGGTTTCCACTTCCTCCGAGTCCGGTTCATCCCCACTGCCTGAACCTGTGCATTGACGAAAACCAATAAAATTTTAAGGAGGCTATAATAGAACTCACTAGGAAACAAGAGGCCGAATATGAACTCGAAAATTCCACCGAGCAGGTCCCAAAACATTTTCGATCCGCTTAGCTCACCGTTTTGTAATCAAGTACATAGGCATTGCTGGCCGAGATGGGTTTTGACCCAGACCCCTTTAATGAGCCGTGACAAAAACGCACGACTAATTCTACCAAAAAACGATTGCATGATTTGGGTCACAGAAACACAAGGGTAAAATATAATGCCTATTGAAAAGCTTTTAAAGGTAAATGTTCATAACAAATTTATTGCTTTGTGTCCATCTCGATCATCAGATTATTTTTCAATCAGCTTTACAAACAAGACTTAGGGCCAATTAAAGGGCATGTTATGAAACAAATATTACCAAACCATACATAACATCGTACATTTTTGAGAGTATGTTTTATGGTTTGTAGGATGAGTTTCTTTGTCTTTAGGAGTCGTCATCGTCATCATCAGTCGACGTGTCAGCTGAAAGTATCCGATAAAGATTAGTCCTTGTCTAAGATAAGTCCCTTGTAAAACAAGGCTTTGAATTTCTATATTACTTATCCAACTCCACTTCTCCAATATCCTCCAACTTACAGCCGAACAAGACATCCCCAATGAAATCAAATATCATTCCAATTATTTCACAGTCCTCCATGGCATTCAGATTTACAAAGTTTACTACACAAAGAGGTGGAAAACATTCAATTTATATACAATTTGAGGATTAATTAGTTTGAACTTGGTACTTTTCCAAAGTTAATCGTCTATAATTTAATTAATATCCGTCCATTTGCCTCTAAATATATTGTGGTCTGGCAGAAACCTATTTAAAACTTCAAAGCTTAAAAATAGTTTTATTGCTCTTTTGGTGTACTTAAAAACAGGCTCATAAGTTTGTATATTTGTGTTTAATACACATCGTAGCCATACATGGGTCCCTCCATGTAGGCCTTTTGCTGGTCCGTGGAGTTTCGACGGATTCTTCGGCCGATCGGCTCCAGGTCGGCGTAGCACTTGGGGAAGACTCTTTCCACGGCGGCGATGGCATCGGCTTTGCTAATATTTCTCACAGCCAGTACAGAAGCCAGTGCCTTGGATTTCACACAGTTCTACGAAAGAAAGGGGTTTTAGTTCTCCATAATCTTCTACCAACAACAATACCCACCTGATGCGCCTCCTTCACATTGAATGGTGAGGCATCTCCCTGAAACATTGCACTCAAGAAGGAACAGTGAGCCAAGTTAGCAGCCCGGATCTCCGTGCAGGCAAGGTGATCTACGTTCCTGAAGTCAAGATCGTTGTTGCAGTAGTCGAACATGTGGATCATTTCGTGGGTCAGTACTCCGTGAACCATGCTTTTGTTCTTGGCCATATTTTGACACACAACTATCTGGTTTAGCTTTGGATCGTAGCCGCCGGTTACGGAGGGATCACAGACCTCGCAAGAGATGTGGCGCCGCAGATCGATGGCGCATCCGGAGCTCTTCAGGGCTCCCATCATAAGCTTCACCAAGGGTCCGTTTTTCACACACCAGTAGACATTCTGCTCGCACTTGTAGCGGTCGATGTTCTCCTGGCCCTCCAATCCGAAGAGTATGCGGGACCACTTGGGCTTGAAGGTTTCCCCCCTGCGCTCAGGATACAAGTCGTATCCCCAGTCCTTCTTCAAGGTGGTGTTTTCTTCAGGGGATTCTTTGATTTCATCACTGGCCGAAGCCTTAACATCTTGTGATTTCGTTGTTTCTTGTTTCGGTGTGGAAGTAGCCTCTATTTCTTGGGGTTTCGCAGCCTCCTTAGCCCACACTTTAGTCAGGAATTCCATTTTATAGTTCCTCCAACTGGTTGAATAACAAACCGGCAGCTGATGGAACAGAGATGCCACATGGTTAAAAAGTCGTTTAAAAATGGGTTGGATAATTCTAATATAAAATATATTTTATTGCGGAGAATTTAATAAAACCTAAAAAAACAATACGCAATTCCGATGCAAGAGTGGATAGTATTAACAAAAAGATTTATTTTTTAGTTCAAATATATGCAGACTTTAATAAGTCAACTGTTATCGATATGTGTACGACACTGCCATCCCTAGCCCTGCATCGGCACTTTCGACAAGCGATAAAGCGAGAGAGCAGCTGGAAACCTGCTTTATCGCTTCAACTCACTCGCTTTACTACTGTATTCTGAGCTATATTTAAAGATAACTCTAAAATCAGGCGTTTTTGGAAGAAATGGACGTTGAAAATTTAATTAGTGAAGTCTTTAAACGCCCAGCGCTATGGGACAAAAAGAGCAAAAACCATCATAACAGAATTTTGGTCGAAAAAAAATGGACAGAAATTGAAAAAATATTAAAAATATCGAGTAAGTAAAGATTTATTAATAACTGCAAACTATTTGTATTTACATAACAAAGCCGCGAAAAGCGTTTCTTATGAATTGACCTATTTTAAAATATACTTGATTTAAAGTTCCGGCTTTATTATGATTTTCAAAGCCGATATTAAAATGTTGTGATTCTATATTGATATCACAAGGCCCTTCAAGGTCAATGATTGTATTAAGCTAAATGCATATACTCTTAACAATGTCATCAACAAGAAGGCTTCCAGAGAAAATGCCATTTGGATGTTATGATACCAAAGGCTCTGGAAAGTATACTGTTAAAGTATTCGTTTATATCTTTGTATCTTTTGCATTTATATCTTTTCTTGAACATGGCCCTACAAGATGTTCCAAAAGTGGGTAAGCCTCGTCGCCTCAAAAAATCATATGGTATCTTAGTGTTGGTTCCAGGTTAGCAACAATCTGGCGGAAAGAATTGTCGAGCCCTTAGCTTCGTAAAGAGTTGTGATGCATTATATGTATGTCCCACCATCACTTTGTTTTCCATAGACTCCAACATAGAATCTCCCACTACTTGAAGTACTTTAGAAAAGTTATTTTTATAATTATAAAACATAGACCCGGAATGAAGTGGACACTTAATGCGTATGTGCTTTCCATCAATAGCCCAAAAGTCCAGCCCAGCTTCCAAAAGTTGCCTCCCGTCTTGCTAATTATTGGTATATGTAGAGGTTGGAGCTCCTCCCAAAGAGCTATTACAGTCTCTTTCAATAGAACTGAAACAGGAGTCCTTCCTATTTTATATTAATTTGCCAATCATGAGAAAGATGCACCAGTAGCTAAAAATCTTAAAATAACGGATAATTTTCGATCTTATAGTAATTAATTTATCAAATTTGTATTTCAGAAGGCGACTTAAAAAAAAAATGGAAGAACCTCCGGGACCAATTCCGCAGCGAATGGAAAAAAATTCCTGCTTCAAAATCTGGCGACTCTGGTGTTTCAGAGGAGGCTTACAGCAACTATACTTCTTGGCCGTATTTTAAAAGTCTACTATTTCTAAAGGATCAAATAAAACCCCGAAAATCGGTTGGTGAAGATGCACTATGTCTAAGTGAAGATGAACCACCAAAAAAAAAGGAAAAGAAGGTTAATACATTAGAGGAAAAAGTAGCTATTGAACCACAAAAATTAATGCTGATGGACAAGAAAATTAATAACAAAAAAGATAAAGACGACGACGAGTGTTTTTTTGCTAGCCTAATACCGTATATGCGAAAAATGGATCCGATGAAAAAATTATTATGCAGAATAGAAATACAGAAAACTATTCTTAATTTTTCTTTCGACAATAGTTCTGATACTGATATTTCTATATCGTAATATAATTTAATACTTTAAATACCATCTAACATAACTATAATACATAAGTACATAATAATATTAATTGAAATATATTAAAAACTAACCTCAATGTTATTATTAATTTTTGGCAAGGCAGTATGGGTTGTGTCACAAAATTTGGCCAAAGCTTCTCCAATCGACTACTAATTTTATGAATGGTTAAAAAACTTATCCCTTCTCGATCGGACAAAAGTTTAATATATGACAAGGTTGAAAAGTCAAGTGAAAAGTTGGTTCGATAATTATAGAATAAAATATATTATTTTACGAAGAATTACTTGAAACAAGGAAAAAAAATATGCAAATCTGATGGAAGAGTTGGTAGTACCACTAACCATACAGCATATGCTGTATTAACTATATTTGTATTAATTATTAACTATAAGATCTATTTTTTAGTTCAAATTTATGCAACCCTATCAATTTGCGCTTTGCACCACTGTCAACTGTTATCGATATCTGTAAGACTCTGCCATCCCTAGCCCTGCACCGGCATTTACGACTCGTAAAATTCATAGCAAATTCCACGTAAGATTTACGGTACAAGAAACTCAATCCAAGCAACCTATTGGAAATAGTCTGAAATAGTCGGAAAAATGCAGGGCTTGCGGAGCAGGGGATTGTTGGTGCTAATACCATTCCTGGTGGCCTTACTCGGGTCGAGCGAAACTTCGGCTAGCGGAGAAGCTATTAGGCCCGTTGGAGTCTCGTTGGCAAAGGCTGCTCTTTACCATCCTCGATCGGACAACAGTTGGACATGCTTGGACGGCAGCCGAAGCATACCCTTCACACAGATTAACGATGACTACTGCGATTGTGCGGACGGAAGCGATGAGCCGGGAACCTCTGCCTGTGCTCAGGGAAAATTCCATTGTTTGAACAAGGGCCACCAGCCGATAGACATTCCCAGTTCCCGGGTGCAGGATGGCATCTGTGACTGCTGCGATGGCAGCGACGAGTCCCAATTGGTGGCTTGCCCCAACACCTGCCAGGAGCTAGGAGCAGCGGCTGCGGTTCAGCGCAGGAACGAGGCTGAGCTCTTCAAGAAAGGTGCAGAGCGTCGCCAGGAGTTGATTACCCGCGGCAAGCAAATGCGGTCTGAGCGTGAAGCCCGCCGCCTGGAACTGGATCAACGTCTTAAGGAGCAAGAGCTTCTCCGAACCGAAAAGGATCAGCTGAAGCAGAATGCTGAAGCTTTCGAAACGGAGGCCATCGATGCCTTCAAGGAGCAGCATCGGGAACTGGATACGGATACCGCCAAGGCTGAGGAGGAACCTAAAGAGATGCGCAAGGAGGCCTCGCTTAGCTTCATAGAATACGACACCAACACGGACGGCTTTGTGGAGGTGACTGAACTCATGGTGGACATGGTTTTGGACAAGGATCGTAATGGCGTCGTTACCAAAGAGGAGGCCAGGTACTTCCTGGACGAGCGCGACCGCGTGGACTTGGATGCTTTCATTACTTTATCGTGGCCAAGGATTAAGCCTTTGAAGATGCTCGCCGAGGGTCTGTTCAAGCCCCCCACACCGGAGGATACTACTGGAGATGCAGGAGCAGACCAGCAGCCAGAAATTGAGACTGAAAAAATCAATCCAACCCCTCCGCATCTAACTGATGGTAAACAATTCGTCTCACAGACAATGTGAGCAGTTGAGTAAACTGTACTAACCAACGTGTTTGCCTTTTTTTTTCAGAACAAGCGGATCTGGCCGGTGACGATGACGTCGAGGCTGACGAGGAGGGCGAAGAGGACCAGTACGATGACGAAGAGCCCGATGTTGGTGTTGGAGAGGCCACCCCAGACGTGGAGGATGTTAAGCCACCTGCCTATGACCCGGAGACTCAACGTCTGATCCAGCAGGCTAATGAGGCGCGCAATGCTCTGGAAGAAGTGGAGCGCAGCATTCGGGAGATAGAGCATGAGGTCAAGGAGATCGACGAGCAGAACGCCAAGGACTATGGTCCCAACGAAGAGTGGGCTGTGCTGGATGGGGAGTGCTATACCTACGAAGATCGCGAGTACGTTTATACGCTGTGTCCCTTCGACCGGACTTCCCAGAAGTCGAGAAGTGGCGGAGCCGAAACCACTCTAGGACGGTGGGAGCAATGGATCGGCCAGCCCAAGAAGTATTCCCAGCAAAAGTATGCCAACGGTGCCGCGTGCTGGAATGGCCCCACACGTTCTGCCGTCATAAACATCAAGTGTGCCCTGGAGCCAAAGATCACTGCCGTCAGCGAGCCCAATCGCTGTGAATACTACTTTGAGTTCGAGACTCCGGCTGCCTGCGACAGCGAAGCTTTCCAGGCTGAAACGGATAACCTGCACGACGAACTCTGAAAAGGCCACACCAAGAAGCGCAAGGCGGAAAGGAGGAGGAGTAGATCAGCAATTTGGGGATCGTATTTTAGTTGTAAACGAAGAACATTATTTTGTCGAGATCATTCCTAAGCTGAGGCAGGAGGAACATCATCAAGAATGTAGCGAATTAATTCAGTGTACGCATTTAAGAGAGAGAGTAAAACGTTTCATTTTGAATAAAGTGTAAACAACTAGTATTTTTAAATGAAATCTTTACATGGCACACTAATGTTTGTAATTGTTTCGGTTTCTGTCTAATACCACGACTAGCATAAGTATCAACAACAAAAAGATGTGGTTCCCAAAATATTTATCAACAAAATGTTACATTTCCGATCGAACAAAAGGATTTAAATTAAAAAATGTTGGTACTTAAAAAATGCATTTAAATTTAACATTTTTTGATATTGTTAGAGGGAACTAATATAGCTAAAATAAAAATCGCTGTTTAACAAATATTAAAAATATATATATTTATATGTATAAAGCGCATTATATTATACACGGTAGACTAACTCTATGCCTCGGTAACCGCCTGCTTAATGTCCTCCAGATACCCATCCACCTGGTGCTCCAGGGCGAGGATGTGGCCCGTGTTGCAGTTCTCGGCACCCACAAAGGTGAGGATGAGTGGCAGCTTGTTCATTTGCACCACCTGATAGTTGGAGTACATCGATATGATTGTTTTATTCCGGCCGAGGCCCAGTTTGCTCGCCTGGTCGCAGGCCGTGGTAAATGTGGGTATAAAGGACGGCATCAGGGCAAAGTCCAGATTCTTCTCCTGACTAACCCGTAGGAGGGGCACTCCATCGCGATCCGTTATCTGGATCACATGCAGTCCACTGACCCTGTGAAAATGGGATCCAATAAGAGTCACCCACATAAAAGTGTCAGGCCAGCTGGAAAGCGAATACGTACTTGTGGAGGAGGCCGTTGAAGTACTTTTTGATGTCGTCCGACATGTAGAACTTGCCAGGTGTGGAAATAGAGACTTTTAAAAATTTAATAAGGGTTTTCTTCCCATATACAAGTATTTTTACAAATCAAAACAAATAACTTTGATAGGGGAGGTGCACCGTGATAATTCCTTCCACCATTTGCAACACTGCATTTCCGCGCTATCCAGCACTAAAAATCGCACATCTGTGTTTCTATTCCACCGTTCCAACGTAAACTGATTGCGTGGAAAAACAATTGGTTTGTATTAAAAAACAATTGATTTTAACTATGTTTTAAAGGGAATTTAAATATTTTAGATAGCCTGAAGTATCTACATCATGGTGTCTGGAGATGCGGCTGTGACAAAGTCCCCAAAGGCCGTAGCTTCCGAAGATGACGACTATTCGGCGTCGATGTCGCACCTCCCTATTGGTCAGCAGATCCAGGAGCTGTCGAAGCAACTGCAGCACACCACCGAGGAGCTCCACCAGCAAGTTCGGGATAAGCACGGAGCCCTTCTTCAGCAGGCCACACATGCCGGAAGGTTCGATGCCGCGCTGAACACGTTGGCGGAGGATGTCCAGAGGGTGAGGGAGACGGGACACCGCCTGAAGAGCCAGGTGGACACCCAGTATCAACAGGTGGAAAACCAGACTCAAGTACTTGGTCGCCTCCACGATGTCAGTCACCTCTTGCGATCTGCTGGAACACTTTTGAGCCTCACCGCCAAGTTGAAGAGCACCAAAGATGTTCTCCGCCAAGCGGAACTGCATTTTGAGCTGGGCCAGCTTATCGAGGATAAGGACCTCAAGGACATAGAGTTCATACAGCAGGAGCGGGCGTATGTGATCAGCTCGGGTCAAAAGATTAGAAACCTCACGCAGATGCAGCTGGTCACAGGGCTGCAGGAGCGAAATCAAAATCAAGTTGTTAATGCCCTGAAGGTTTGTACTTTCTTCCATTATCTTTTAAGATTATACTTATTCTTCCAATTCTCGCAGATCTTTATGAACTTCAACACCCTAGAAAAGTCGTTAGACAATCTCCTGGCCACCTTCATTGCGGACATGGAGCAATCCCTCAAGGAGTGCTTTGCTGGCAACGACATCTCCGTCCTCAACAAGTCACCCACGCACAATGTTAGCAAACCAGCCGCAGTTCGAGGTCCTGGAAAGACCCCTCAACTGACCACCACCCAGAACTTCCGAGCCAAGTTCTGGAAGTCTCTGCACTGGCTGCTGTATGACGAACTCTACGAATCATGTACCCAGATCAAGTTGCTGAAGGCTGCTCTGGAGCAGATTAACCAGTTTGGATACACTTCAGAGTCCTCGGATCAGTGTATTCCGCAGCGGTTCTGGCAACAGGTGCAGCAGCTTCTGCGAAAATCGTTTGATGAATGCCCCCAGCACGTGACACAGACGCTCCAGGAGGGACTATCCAAACTGCTGACATCCGCCAGGGGCTTGGAGAAAAGATTGAATGGCGAATTTCAGTTCGACAACGAGCTGTTCGCCCCCCTGGAAGTGGGCTACGTGGGCAAGTGCGCTGCAAACCTGAAAGCCTGTCTGGCCGGCGTCGACTTGCCAGGAAACGAGACCGTGGACAACTTCATCCGCGTGGCCTCTACCGAACTTAGTGCGGCCCTGATCGATTCCCGTCTCACGAACTCCATAGCGAACGTTTTCGTGGCCTGTGGCAAGGAGCTGTGTACCAAATTAGAGGCCCAAATCAAGCTGGGAGCCGATTCCAAACAGGTGGTGGACCTCCCCAATCTCCAGCAGCAGCAGAACACGCAGCTGGCCAACGTTCTCTACTACTACAAGGACTCTGTGCGCCGCATGCTAAGCGATTTGCAAGTGCAGTTTGAGAAGACTCCAGGCACGTCAAAGGACAACATCCTCCAATCCCTGGAACAGGCGGATCTCCTCATTGGCACAATCTTGCAGCAGATCATGGAGTCAATTATAACGACCATTAGTATCATTATATTAAGCATGCACCGAGAGCCAGGACTAAACTCCGAGAGGTTATCCACCACAGGGGCATCGATGTACATGAAGGAGCTCCAGGTATGGGCGGCTAACGAACCCTTTTAAGCTTCAAGTAGTTAATAAAATATATTAACCTTTCAGGAGTTCATCAACCGATCCTGGTCGCATCACATTTCCCTCTTCGATGACAAGCAGATGACCACAAAGTGCGGTCATGAGCTGGCCAAGCGTTGCATCGAGTTGTTCCTGCACAACATCAGCATCCTGCGCCCCTTGAGTGCCGCGGGAAGGCAGCGCCTTAAGCAGGATTGCCAGCACATGGAGCAGGCCCTGAAGCCCCTTTGCCTTAATCTTGCCGAGCTGGGAAAACCTTCGCGCCTGCTGAGAGCCATGTCGCTGCTGATCGTGCAAACGCCACAAGAGCTGGTGAAGCAGACTGTCGGAGAGGATTCCCTGGTGCCCAGCTACATAGTGCTGCTTCTGCTCTTCGGCCATGCTGGAGCGGATTTGCAGTCACCCCACACCACAGCCAATTGGTCCAACGAGCGTTTGATTGAATGGCTGGATGGACACACGGCGGAGCGGGAGAAGCTGGAGCTCATCTCTGGAGCATTGCAGCGGTACCGCGACAATGCCAGGCGCAAGAACATCCAGCAGTATGACGAAGTCTACCCAATGATGGTGGAGTACTTTGAGCAGGCCTTGAAGGCGATTCCATAAATTTATCCAAAATATATATATTTATTTTAGTCAATAAAATATCATTGTGTATCCTATAATAGTTACTATCACGAACAGTGCCGCATAAACGTGCTCCTCGATTTATCCGTTGCTGTGTGGCTTGTAAAAGAGGTCTTTTCTAGTTTTCCAATCTGGTCACACCGAAGCGCACCATTTTGTTACCAGCGTGAAAATAATCCCGGAACGCTCTGGTTTTACGAAATAAAAATATAAAACTAACTACAAAACAGTCCATAAATTAGGTATTCGTGCTGCAAAAGATGGATAACATTGAGCGACTGTACAAATGCTACGAGATTCTTTCCGAGGCGGGCGATAAGATATCCGAGGTAAACTATCCGCCATTTAAAAAAAAAAACGGCACCCACGAAACGTGCCGGAAAAAACATGATGTATGTACATATTTGAATAATATTCCCGTTTATGCAGCATGTGGAAGAGTACAAGGAGATAATAAAGGCAGTAAAAGGGACTTCGAAGGAAAAAAGACTGGCCTCGCAGTTTATAGGGAACTTTTTTAAACATTTCCCCGACTTGGCCGACACCGCCATCGACGCACAGTTCGATTTATGTGAAGATGACGACACACAGGTGAGTTTTTGACACGCCAGCTGTTAATAAAGCGGGGAAACTTTACTGAATCGTTTTCAGATTCGCCGGCAAGCCATTAAGGACCTTCCCAAGCTATGCCAAGGAAATGCCGAAGCCACCACCCGGGTGGGAGACACCCTGGCTCAGCTGCTCGTCCTAGACGATCCGTCTGAGCTGCAGCAGGTAAACAACTCCCTGCTGAGCATCATCAAACTGGACACCAAGAGCTCCGTCACCGGGCTGTTCCAACAAATCACTTCGGGGGACGAGCCAACAAGAGAACGCTGCTTCAAATTCATCGCCACAAAGCTACTTACAATGGGCCCCAATGTGATAACGAAGGAGATCGAAGACTATATCGTGGATGAGATCAAGAAGGCCCTGCAGGACGTGACAGCCGATGAGTTCCACCATTGCATGACAATACTCGGAGCTACGAAGCTGGGCACCACCATCACCGGACACGCCGAGCTAGTTAAACTGGCCACCGAGCAAGCAGAGCTCAATAGCACCGACACTGACATCATAGCGGTTGACGACGAGGTTGTGGAGCGGTTCATCCAGTGTGCCACTGCAGCGGCACCATATTTTTCGGTAAATATTATCACTATTAGCAAATATTTTGCATCGCCTTATCTAATCTTGGATTACTTTTATAGAAAACCATTAAATCGACGGCCTTTGTCGCGCATGTGTGCGATAAACTGCTGCCCATCAAGACCTGGAACATGATCGCCACGGCAGTGTCGCAAGATCAAATCCAGCTCAGATTGTTGAAAGTATTTGCGGAAATGGTAACCTACACTGACACCCTGGAGAATGCCAGCGAGCGCATCAACGCTGTCTACAACGTATTACTGGTGGGTTATAAACCTACCAAGAAATGATTCTTTTCTATAATATACTCTATGATCTTGTAGGAGTACATGCCATTGCCAAAATTAAGTGAAGAGGATCTGGGAGACACACCGCCATCGTTTCAGTTTTCACACGCAGAGTGCTTACTGTACGCTCTCCACACTTTGGGCAAGAAACATCCCAATAGCTTAACTTTCGTCGAAGACCCGGAAAAACTAAAAGACTTCCGCGCTAGACTGCAATATCTAGCAAGAGGGACTCAAGGGTAATTTTGTACTAAAGCCTGTAATCCTTCAATTATAGCTTATGGTTGTGTTTTTCAGTTATATTAAGAAACTCGAAGAAGCCCTGAAAGGAAAGTCGGCTGAGGAGCTAAAGACCGAGGAGAACCAACTGAAGCAGACGGCTTTAAAGACGACGTCAAATATCAATGTTTTGATTCGCGATCTATTCCACTCGCCTCCTATATTCAAGCATGAAATTGTTCTGTCCTGGGTTGTACCAAAACCGGTAAGATCCGACTTTCTCCAACCAGTTTCTTTATTGATTCCAGTTTCTTTTGCAGAACAAGCTTGGGAAACGCCATGCACCCATTACATTTGGGGACAAAGCTGCCGCCAACGGCAAGGAAAAGGATCAGGAGCAGGAGAAAAAGGCGCGGCCATCCAACGACCAAAAGTTCTACTCGCCGCCTTCTGGGAAATATTCGAATAAAGTTAACCAGAATTTCGGAAACAACAACAGGACGAGACAGCGTGGTGGCGGCGGTGGCGGCTACAAGAACAGACGCTTCAACAAATACTAGATTCTAGAAGCAAATAAGCAACAGCAGCAGTAGTCAATACTCCGATTCGGTCTTTTATCCTAGTCCTTAACGAAAAACCAATCACCTGAGATAAGAGTATTTCCCACTTCGTACAGAATAAAAAGCAAAACGTACAATCTTCAATGATCCTGCAATCCATGCTACTAATTAGAAAGGAATGAACAGACTGCTGGTGAGTATGAATACATTTTCCCACTAACCCATCTCTTGGTATACTTTCAGATAATCTTCAACATTGTGAAATGTTTGCAATATTTTTTGACATTCGTTTGATTTTATTTTCTTCCAAAAATCTCAAACTTTTATTGTCTTTCGGGGACTTTATAAGCAACACCACGCTAAACCATCTCATTTTACATCCAATTAAAGTTGGCGCTGGTGTTGCTTTGAACTGAAATCCACGCCCAATATTCACAATATTATGAATTAAAAATAGTTTATAACGTTAATGAAACGAAACCTGCAATATGAAAACTATTTAACGAAATTTACATAAAGCTTCCTACAAGCTACCGATCGATTTTATTGCCACCTAAGGCAAGGATTATACGGTTTTTGTTTTTAAAAACTTACCTTAGTTTTTATTTTAACTTGTATTGAAAGCATTATATTGTACACATATACCCCCAAAACATAATTCACATTGAAAGCATACATTTTTGAACTCAATAAAGGCCACATTACGCTATTAAATGTGTGTTTTAATCAAGATTGCAGTAATAATTATAAATATTATTATGTAATCGCAGAGGAAGCGCGTTCCATTGGGAATTCAAAAAGGCCACGTAACATCTTGAATGTTTGTATATATTTATTACCATTAATAAAAATATATATATATATTTATATTGTTATCGAAGCCTTTTAAACATTAAAAATACAATAATCATAGTATCCAGCTTAACTATCCCGATCCTCACTAGATGCTCGGCGGGGGCTGGTTACCCGGCTGCTGGCCATTATCAGCATTGCCACCCGGCTGCTGTTGGGCACCCATCAGTTGGCTGGCGAAGCTCTGGAAAAGCTGCAGCATATCGTTCGACATGGGAGGGATCTGTGGTGGAGCCCCGCCACTAGCTGGAGCACCACCGGCTCCAACTCCTCCGGCTGCTGGATTGCCCATGTTGGCAAACAGCTGACCAATCGTATTCATAACCATCGGGTTCTGGGTCATCGACTGCAACTGCTCCAGATCAATCTCGGCGCTGCTGAACAGATTCCGAACAGTGGGATTGGCCAGCATAGCGTTGAGTCCGTCCGTCAGGTGGGACAGCTGCGGCGGCTGGTTCCGGGCGTTTCGGACCCCCTCCAGGTTGTTGCGGTAGTCGGGATTGTCCGGCTCCAGTTCGATAGCCTTGCTGTAGGCCTGCTCAGCCTCCGCAAACTTTCCCATGTTCGAGTAGGCCACTCCCAACCGACAGTACGCCTTGCTGTAGTTGGTGTTGTACAGCAGGGCGGACTTGCAATCGGTGACGGCCCTCTCATTGTCACCCAAACGGATGTGAGCCGCCGCGCGATTGCAGTAGAAGATCGGATTCTTGGGGTCGAAGGCGATAGCTCTGTTATATTGGAGCAATGCCTCGTTGTACTTGCACTCCTTCATCAGGCGGTTGCCCTCATTTTTGATGTTGTCGGCCAGGGCAAGTGATTCCGGGTTGCGCTCGATGTACAGCGACTGGAAGAGCTCGAACATGTCGATGTTTTTGGGGGCTGCACTGCTGCCACTGGGCGCCGCATCACCAGCCGGGGCACTCGAGGTGGTGCTCTGTGTCCGCTCCTGCTCCAGGTCCTGCCCAGTTCCGTCCTGCTCGCCGTCCTCGCCGACGTCGAAAGCTGCCTGCAGGCACTGGATGGCCACTTCGATACTCTCCGCCTGATCCGGCGACATCAGATCCACCTGCTTCTTCAAGTAATCGATGAAGCTCCGCACGAAGCTTTGTTGAACAGCGTCGGGCATTTTCAGTTTTTATTCCTTTTTGCCGAGTCAAGTAAATGTGATTGAAAAATATGTGAGACGGTGTATTAGCTGTCAAACAAGCTGGTGTGGCCAGGTGGATAACTATCGATAAAGTACTATCGGCTGCAACATGATCCAGCAGTTTTTAAAAATAATTGGCCAATTATAATGGAAAATTAAATAAGAGAAGAATTTATTATTCTAGCTTTCCTTTGTTATAAATTTATATAATTATAACGAATAACTTTATTGGCTGGGTTTTCAGCCCTGTTTGACATACCTCGATGCAGACCCCACCTATTACGTTGTTTTTGTTTTATTTCTGTAATGTACCTGCACTTTCTGTAACGTAACGTACCTAGACTATGGCAACGTAAAGCAGAAACATAAGCCTATTTATTAAATAAAGGGGTGCTGAAGTCTAATTCTGATTTAAAAGCCTAACACAAACATATTTTAATATTCTTTCTCTATTTTTTCGTCCGACTCCTTTAAAAAATGGGGAATGTACGGAAGACTAAGTGAAGAAATCATGGTACCTGTATATGTTGTCTAATGAGATATGTAGTCAAATATCAAAACAACTAATATATATCGCGAAATCATGCATTGAGTGACATTTTTGAGCGAAAAAAAATACTAATCAAAAATAATGATTATTCATGATTTTTATTTTTGGATCAGAGAACAATGGTTACTTTCTGATTTTTTTTCTATCAGACATGATTATTTTGTGATTCTTGTTTTGCGATCTTAAAATAATGATTATTTCTGGTTTTTTTTTCGCTCAGAGAATAATGATTATTTTGTGATTTTAAAATAAACCTCATAATGATTACGGCCCGGATTATTGATTTAATTAATTAAATAAATTTTATTTTGATATATTTTAGTAATCTTAGTTTTTTACTCACTTTACCACCACTAGCATGTACTAGAGGTGAAAGAACATCGATAAATCCCCGTTTACATCGATGTAACCGATGTTTTGAAAGCATCGATGACATCGCAGTTTCTCCACCTCTAAGATGTACCTGTACCGTCACAAAAATAAAGCGAATCGGACGTGATTGCGGATAAAATTTTTGTTTTTGCACTTGCTTGAAAAATCCGCCTGCCCGTCAAAAACCGATTAAAGCCACACTTTTCCGTCTACGCCGCAATTGTGCAACGAAAATACGTATATCAAGCAGTAGAAACGCACTGAAAATGGGCACAACTCGCACTCCCCAATCGAAAGTGGAATTTGTGTGATGTCATTTGGACGGTGTTTCTCTGCTTTCGAGTCAATTGAAACCACTTCCTGCGCTGCTGCTGCCGATTTTTAGCTGCCAACTGTTTTAAGCGCCGCTGTGCTTGCGTGAGTGTGTGCGGGTGTGTAGGAGTGTGTGTAGGAACGAGTGCTGGAGCTGGAGTGCACCACTGCTGGAATTTACATACATACCAATTATTTATTAGCTGTGCAGAATAATTTGCTAGTAAAAGCTCACGGATAACGGATAATTGGCCATTAAGTGCCACACACTTGTTCGTTGCTTTTCTTTCGAAGAACACCACACAATTCCGTTTCGCACAAAAAACTAAAAAACGAAAAAAAGAGAAAAGGTGAAACGCAACGCACACCAGCGCACACCATCGCGGAGCGGAGTTGTCATGTGTGTGTGTGTCAGTGCGGTGGCTCCCCTCCCCCCAAAATAAGAAGAACTCGTCCGGCATAAACAAAAACACAAAAAAAGGAAACACCTTTATCGATTTCCCTCCAAAAAAAAAAACGAAAAAAAAACCTTGCAAGATACCACGATTCCGCCCAGGAAGACAGCAATAAGCATCTATAAACAGCACCTGCCACGCCCCCACGGCGGCTGAACCGTCCATCCTCCTCCCCCCCCCGCACTGCCTCATCCGCGAGGCGAGGTGATCCATCATGTCCAGCCCCAACGCCGAGGAAAATGGCTCCCAGACGCTGCAGGATCTGCGCATGGAGGTGGAGCGACTGACGCGGGAATTGGACCAAGTCTCGTCCGCCAGCGCCCAGTCGGCCCAATATGGTCTGTCGCTGCTCGAGGAGAAGTCTGCGCTGCAGCACAGGTGCGAGGAGCTGGAGACGCTCTATGACAACACACGCCACGAACTGGACATAACCCAGGAGGTAAGACTGATAAGTGTGGGCACTTTCCAACCTGGAAATCTGACTCACTTTATTACCTGTTATGTGACTTTCTGATTGGAATTTATCCAAATCCATGTCCAATTGGGCCTCACTGTGCTCGCTGATCTGTTTCTAAGCAGTCGCGCTTATCTGCACACCAACACACTCACTCACTCACTCACTCACCTGTATGGAATACAGACAAAGAAAACCTTTCCACAATCGCCACCAATTTGTCTTGCTGGCAAATTAACTCGCTCACCTGTTGGTCAGTTGAAGCCTCCTCGATTCTCTATGCTTCTCCGGTTCTCCGGCGGGCTCTCTCTTCGGTCTAGCAGTCTGGCGTCTGGGGTCTGGTCTAGCAGAAATAATTGCGATCAACTCGCTGATCGTGGAACTAAAGCTGGCCATATGGTCACGTGCTGTGTGTAAATACAGTAGAGCTTCATAAAGTAAAATAAAAAAAAAATAAATAGTCATTTTTAAGTTATTAATTTTATTGTAAACATTTAAAAATTCAACTATAAATATTTTAATTTTGTTTGTTTTCCATTATAGTTTATGTTTACTGTATCTCCTTGGTAATCGTTCCTAGCGGTACTCTAAGCTTGCCTCAGTGAACACTCCTCTCTCTCTCTCTTAGAGCCGCCCTATTTCCTTGTTCTCTCTTTCCGCGGCGCTCTTCTTTTCGCCCCAAACCGATCTCGCTCAATTGGACAGCCTGGCTTGGGTAAGCATTATTCCAGCTTAAGAGCCCTGCCCGGCCATGGCCAATCTATTTTTGCCATTTCACTTTGCACCTACCTTTAGCGCCACATGCCTAGGCCGCCTCCTCCCCCCCTCTTACCTCCACCAATTAGTCGTTGCCATCGCTTGGCATTTCCGTTGGAATTTCCACCGGCTGTGGAAAAGGGGAAAAACTTTGTCCTTTTTTTTCCGTTCGAGGGGGAAACGAACAATAATCATTCTGCCTGCCTTCTATTATCATTTCTGGTTCTGTTTTTTTTTTTTTCTTCCTATTTTTAGTTGCTAATTGAAGCTACAAAGTTGGAGGAAAAAAAAAGAAAGTATCTTGGAAACAAGAGATACACATCCAAGTACAATCGATTTCAACGACAGGTGTCTGTGTAGTATGGCATAATGCCTCTAGTTAAACATTTCATAATATGCAAAGTTCAAAGGGCATTCACACCTGCACCTGCATACAGTTACAAACTGATGGAAAAACACCTTTTACAATACATACATACATATATTTCATGCATTTCTATGCGTTGAGGACAAAAAGCATGCCAATTAATTGTCCGACAGGTGGGGAGTACTTGTGCGAGTCCCCCCACCGCCCAGCTTGATAGTTTCCAGCTTGTTGGATTTGAACTCAACTGAACTTTTACGAGAACAGAGCCACCCTTCCAGCCCCCTATTCCAGCCCACACAGCATTTTAATGGAAGCTTAAAATTAAAAAAAAAATTTCGCAATGTCGGCGACAACGTCACTGCGGGCATTTCTGGAGCAAGTGGGCGGTCTGAGGCATCCAAGTGGGGGATGGGGACATACTTCCACTTGTAATCAAGACATCAGCCGTGGGCGACTCCCAGCCAGTGACACACCAGGAGTGAAGAGCCAAGTGCTTCCCACTCCGGGCTATGGCCTTAAATTAGCTTACTAAAATTAATCGAATATTTTTCCAAGAGCCCCAAAGGCTTTGACATTTTTCCGATCCAATGAACTTGATATAAATTATAATGGAAAATTGTTGCAGGAAAAGCATATATTAATTTTCATTTGGAAATTCTCAAACCAACTAATTAAAACTACTCCAGGGAGCCAGGGGACCACAAAACAAATATTTAGCCAGTTTTCTAGACCAGAGAACTGTCAGCCGCATTCGGCAATTTATTCAGTTACCAAAGGGGGGCGGGGGGCGTGTGGCATGTGGTAGGAAAACACAATTGTAACTGCGGCAATTAAAGGCCCCGAAACAAGGGCCATAAACCGAACGATGGACGACGCAGTGCCCGTTGTACCACCACATAAGCCATGTCCTGTATGTCCTGTTGTATCCCTACCATGTGAGTGTGTGATGGCCATATTTTATGGCTCGCATCGCGGGCCACCAAGGACACTGTGGGTGGCACTATGCTACTTTCAGAACCGAAAACTGAAAACTTTTCACAAAAATTTAATAATTAATGGAGGTATTTGACGTTTGCGATAGAGAAGTTTTCTATAATTTATCAGAAAACTTAAACCAGAAAAGGTCGAAGAGTGCAGGGTAACCTAATTGGATCCAAAAGATAATCCCTTCTAATGCCATCAATATCACTACTAGATGGGATATCTACTAATCCCACCAACACTTGGTTCCAATTTATGGCCCTGTTCAGGCAGCCAAATCCCAGCCAAGAGCAGGAGCCAGGAGGAGGATGAAAACCAAATCCAGGCAACAAAAAAATTATAATGATTTGACACTGATGCTCTGTTCTTTTGGCGCAAATTGCAATTCTCCGGCAATCAAACTGGCAGACAGGAACAACTGCAACAGCCACAATGGGCAGGAGTGGGTGGGTTAAGCTGGCAGGGGTTGGGACTGGGGCTGGCAAGGGTTAAATGCGGCGCACTGAGCACTGACAAAACATGTTTCCGTCTCTCCTCTGGCAGGGCCATGGCTGTTTGTCTGGCCCCCCAGAAAGGAAATGAGCAGGAAAAAGTGTTGTATTTCCCGCCAACTGAAGCTCCCCCTCCCATTTGCCACCCACTCTGCCCCCAGAGGCCGTTGCAATGAATTGCAAGCAATGAAAATGTTAAGTACACAGACTTGCCACAATGATGAGCAAAAATCTGGGCGAGAATGAGGACCAGAACCAGAACCAGGATGAGGACGAGGGTAGAGACTGTTGTGACAATTGCAGTTCTCCAGCTGCGAACTTTGCTCCTGCGATTGTCCTGCATAATGACGATGCAATTTATTTGCGCAAACTTTGGGCCTGCCCCGGCCAGGACCTTTTTTTCTGAAGGACCCCCAGCTGCAGAGGCCAATTGGCTCCGGGTTGGAACTTGGCCAAAGCCATCATCATGGAATGGAATGTGGCGAGGAATATTGGCTGTTAAATGTCCTCGAGATACTTTCCTAGGATATGCAGACTGCATTATGCAATGGTTATTATTTCCTCTTAAAAATATAAACACGGATGTGGATTTTTTGGATAGAAAGCACTTTAAAGCAACTACTACGCACATGTGATCATGGACATCCTTTGTTAGGACACTCACGGGTGCGGTTAAGTATAATAGGATTACCCGTGGCATCCTTTTAGTATCCCCCCCACCGACCCGCTCCTGCCGCATTTCATGGATTCCCATTCCCATTCCGTTAAGAGCGTAATTTGAGTCCTTTTGTGTCAGCTTCCATGCTAAAAAATTTCCGCAACGTCAGGACCAAGACACACACACACACCCACTCTAAGAGCGGGAAGCACATTTTCGCATTTTCCGCCTGCAGTTTTAGTTTCTTTTGTCGCTTTTGGCGACATTTCGAATTCACAGAGCGAGAGTGTCAAGCCCGTGCATTGACATGACGACCGCAAATGCGTCTCTTCGTTCTCCACTCTCCACTCTCCGTTTTCCATTTTCCACTTCCCATTTTCCATTCCCTCTGCCTGGCCGGCTTGGATATGGTGTGTGTGGGTGTGGGTAGAGAGAACTGTGCACAGCCTACACCTAAAGTACACTCGGAAAAATTGCACAAAGAATCGTAAATTCGGAAAGAATGAGTGTAGAGATACCCGGTACTAGTACTCTTCTCTCTTCAACTCCATGTTCTTTCTCTTAAAAAAGCTTTATTTTCATCCAACCTTCAACGCAAATAAAGAAAGAATGAGTATAGAATACCCAGTACTATCATAGTACTCTTCTCTTTTACTCAATTTTCTTTCTCTTAAAAATTGCTTCATTTCTGAAGTCACATTTGCCTTCTTTTGGGGATTTTAAAGAAAGCTAGTAGAAAGTGTAGCCAGGATTGTAGACCGGTACCCGGTACTAACATAGTACTCTTCTCTTTTACTCCATGTTTTTTCTCTTAAAAAGGGCTAATTTCTGAAGTCACATTTTGTTGCCTACTTTTGGGGATTTTAAGGAAAGAGTAGAAAGTGTTGCCAGAAATGTAGAGATATTGTAGAGATACCCAGTACTTGCATAGTACGCTTCTCTTTCACTTATTGCTCTCTCCCTTAAAAAAGCTTAATTTCTATCATAAACAAGTTTTATTTCTCTTTCTTAATTGAAGTAATTTTTTATTGCCTACTTTTGGGGATTTGCTTATTTTTGTTTTCTAAATTTAAAGAATTATACAGATTCGAATAACATTGGAATATCTGTAGAAATACCTGGTACTATTACTCTTCTTTTTCCTCCATGTTCTTTCTCTTAAAAAATCTTAATTTATTTCTCTTTATTACATGAAGTAATATTTAGTTGCCTACTTTTGGGGATTTTAAAGAAAGCCAGTAGGAAAGCATAGGAAAGACATCCATAACTTCTTTAAAAATCATCCGATTTTGATGATATTTGTTTTCCAAAAATTAAAAATTTATTAAAATTTGGATAATACTAGAATATCTTTACTTAAGGGGAAGTAAACACTCGAAAGAATATACTTTATGAGGTCATAGATGATACCTTCTCCCTCCCACTGATATTCTACGAGTACCGGGTATTAATCTTTATTGTTTATATTTTTCTCCATGTTAGCTGCACTCTCAGCCTGCTCTCCACATTCAAATTTCATGCGTTCCAGGACAGTGGAGCTGCCGGGCAGCGACGTCATCCGTTAACGAACAGGGCGTGGCGTCGCCCTGCACAATCTGTTCAGTCATTCATGGCATACTTTATCAGCAGCGGGTAGTTGGGGAGTAGGCCATCCCTCACCACCCACTGAGCCACCCTCCTGGCCACCACCGCAACCACCCACTCTGACCAGGAGGAAATTGTTATAGTCTCCGTTATGGCCCGTGTTTGTTGTTTTTGGTGTTGTGGTTGCTTTGCCACCTAAGTGCTCCGACACACACACACACCCTGCTCCGCTCCGCTCCGTTCCGAAATTCTGCTCATCGCCGTCATAATGTGGGCAATCTGGTCTATTTTTAGTGGGCTCCGGCCAGGAGGAGCTTCATTGCAGTCATTGCAGTCATCCGGCGGGTCTGACTATTGCGAGCAGCTGCTATATTGCTGCTGGTCCAGGGATTCCCTAAATAGTCGTATGATTCCCCTACACCGGGAGGAAACTAAATGGGATTAAACACTACACCTACACCCACCAACTAGTCTGGCTCGCATTCCAATCCCAAACAGAGCAGAACTGTGAAGCAATCCAGCAGATACCAAGTGCAGGCCCAAGTGGGGGTGGTGGTGGTGGTGTGTCTGGCCCTCTGAACTGTGTTAATATTTGCTCGAGTTAATTAAAAATCTTTTCTAATTTGCATAAAGTTTATGCCGTCATTTGTTTGCGGCCTGTTGCCCTACAGGGCGCCATCCGGTACACTGTGGAAAATTATTTAGGTTGTTTCGTAATACGGTGCTAGTTTAGTTCAGTTTCTTATCTTTAGAGAAGTGTTGTGTCATTAAATTCTTATCTGAAAGATGTGAATATTGATTGAAATAGTCGCTTTGTTCTAATTACACTGAGAGAATTATTTCCATGGGGGAATACCTCTATAAAAGTTTCATGCCCTGGGAATGCTTTAATGGGTCTCTCTCGTGGCACAACTTTTGTCTGATGATTATCTCGCACTTGGTCTTCCACATCCACAAATTCCTAGCCCGCGTCCCTGTCTCTGCCCTGCCACTGCCACAACCCTTTTGTCTCATTTAAGAGGCGCCTTGCAATTCAGTTGCAAGAATGTGTGACAGCTTTAGGCAGCTGAAATTCCATCCGAGACTTTGGACCTTGGTCGCCTTGGTCTTGGTCGGCCTTTGTTTGCTTTCTCTCTCTCGGCACACCCACTCGCCCAGGCCCAGACCCAGGCCCCTCTTCTCTGCCTCTTTCTCGGATTACACTAATTAACGAAATGCACTTGGCCAGGGGGGCGGAGGGGCTTGGGTGGGGGCGATTGTCAAATCGAGATTGCAAAAACAACAAGCCCCGCCAACAATAATTATAGGACCAGCAGAGCTAGGATTGAAAAGAGTGCCCATAGAAGCACTTGAGGATGTGGCATGGAAACTGAGACTTGCTAATTACCCGGCATTTAGGAGGAAGTCGTATCAAAAGAAAGTTTTCCCAGGACTTGGTGTAGTTTCTCCGAAATCCTTGAATCGTGGTCTTCCACTTGAGGTCCAGGCCCAGTTTTTATGACGACTCGGACGATGATGATGTTGCGGTGGAAGTTGTGAAGCACGTACTCCAAATGGCCCCCCATTCAAAATATGCCAGACAAGCGGGTGCGGGCGACTGTTAGGGGTTGAGATTTCAATTAAAGCCGCCAGTGGGTTCCTCACACACACCTTAACCCGCTGGTGGACATGGTCTCCAGCGCCCAGTTAAGGGCTTGGCCAGGACCCCCATAAACATTCTGCATTCGTGTTTACCTTTGGAGCTGGCGCTGGCTATGGAGCTGGGTGTGTCTCTGGCCACAGTTAACCTTTATGTGCTCTCGGGCGTCTTTAATGCGCTTGCCAACACTGGCCACTGGCGGAAAGCCAGCCGCAATTAACAAAATCCAATAAATGCCGGTCAGCGAGCATGGAATCTCCTCCAGCGAGTGCATCTGCCCCTCTGCAGTGGGAATAAATAATTACAGAGAACTCGGTAGTAATTTTTAATCATGGCTGGCTTAATATGCCCTTTAGTGACAGGTTTTTAATACAAGACGGAGATATAGACCATAAGAGGACTACCTCTCCATACCCTTTCCCAGAGCAGCTCTGATAAGGAATTTAATAAAAACCGACAGCAAGGTATGGAGGGGGGCAGCTCCCCAGTGACCAACGCCCTCGGCCCAGCTCCTCCCTTGTGGGACATGCAAATAACTGCAATAAAATCGCAGACATTCTGGGGGGCAGTCGGAAAACTTTTATGATTACTTTGCTTTTCGTTCACTTTGTAACGCCCTCCGTTTCTGTTCCTCCTGTTCCAGGCACTGACCAAGTTCCAGACCTCACAGAAGGTGACCAACAAGACCGGCATCGAGCAGGAGGATGCTTTACTCAACGAGTCGGCTGCCCGGGAGACGTCCCTCAACATGCAGATATTCGACCTGGAGAACGAGATCAAGCAGCTGCGCCACGAGCTGGAGAGGGTGCGCAACGAACGCGACAGGATGCTGCAGGAGAACTCGGACTTTGGCCGGGACAAGAGCGACAGTGAGGCGGAGCGGGTGCGCTTGAAGTCCGAGCTGAAGGACCTCAAGTTCCGCGAGACTCGGATGCTTAGTGAGTACTCCGAGCTGGAGGAGGAGAACATATCGCTGCAGAAGCAGGTTTCCAACCTGCGCAGCTCACAGGTGGGTCACTGATTCCATGTCCCAGGAGTAGTTCCTAATAACACCATTTGTGCTGTCCTCCAGGTTGAATTTGAAGGTGCCAAACACGAGATCCGTCGTCTCACCGAGGAGGTTGAGCTGCTAAATCAACAGGTCGATGAGCTGGCGAATCTGAAGAAGATTGCCGAGAAGCAGATGGAGGAGGCTCTAGAAGCCCTGCAGGTGAGATATCCTCATAGACCACCTCCAATTTCAAACCCTAACTTAATGGTTTGTTTTCCAGGGCGAACGTGAAGCAAAATATGCTCTGAAGAAGGAACTTGACGGCCACCTCAACCGAGAGTCCATGTACCACATCAGCAACCTGGCCTACAGCATTCGCAGCAACATGGAGGACAACGCCAGCAACAACTCGGACGGCGAGGAAGATAATCTGGCACTGAAGCGGCTGGAAGCAGACTTGACCACCGAACTAAAGTCACCCGACGGCACCAATCTCTTCTCGGAGATTCACCTCAACGAGCTGAAGAAGTTGGAGAAGCAGCTGGAGAGCATGGAGAGCGAGAAGACCCAGCTGAAGACGAACCTTCGCGACGCCCAGTCTAGTCTGGACAAGTCACAAAATGAGTTGCAGAACTTCATGTCCCGCCTGGCCCTTTTGGCCGCCCATGTCGACGCTCTGGTGCAGCTGAAGAAGCAGATCGACGTCAAGGAGCAGGGCAAGGAGGACCAAAAGAGGGAGGAGCTGGAGCAGCAGCTGCGTGGTGTCATCTCGCAGTACGCCAACTGGTTCACACTCTCCGCCAAGGAGATCGACGGCCTTAAGACTGACATTGCTGAGCTGCAGAAGGGTCTCAACTACACGGACGCCACCACCACCCTGCGCAACGAGGTGACCAACCTGAAGAACAAGCTCCTGTCCACGGAGCAGAAGTCGCTGGACCTGCAGAGTGACGTCGAGACTCTGACCCACATCTCCCAGAACGCCGGCCAAAGCTTGGGATCAGCCCGCAGCACATTGGTGGCTCTCAGCGACGACCTGGCCCAGTTGTATCACCTTGTCTGCATGGTGAACGGAGAGACGCCCACGCGCGTTCTCTTGGATCACAAGAGCGACGACATGAGGTAAGTCGGAGAACCATATTATTGGATGGGCATATTGTATGTGATGCTACTTTTCAGTTTCGAGAACGACTCCCTGACTGCCATCCAATCGCAGTTCAAGTCGGATGTGTTTACCGCCAAGCCACAGATCATTCAGGACCTTCAGGGCCTGGCGGATTCCGTGGAGATCAAGAAGCACGTGGACACTGTCAGCGATCAGATCAAGCATTTGAAGACCGCCGTAGAGCACACCATCGACCTCAACAAGCACAAAGTGCGCTCCGAGGGCGGGGATGGTAAGTCGGATGCACTAAACCCTAAGGTCCACTACCTAACTGCTTCTGTTCTTAGCTCTGGAGAAGGTCAACACCGAGGAGATGGAGGAGCTCCAGGAGCAGATAGTCAAGCTGAAGAGTCTGCTGTCCGTGAAGCGCGAGCAAATCGGAACCCTGCGCAACGTGCTCAAGTCAAACAAGCAAACCGCCGAGGTGGCCCTCACCAATCTCAAGTCCAAGTACGAGAACGAGAAGATCTACGTCAACGACACCATGTCGAAGCTGCGTAATGAGCTGCGCAGCCTGAAGGAAGATGCAGCCACATTCTCAAGTAAATCCCTAGAATCTTCTTCAAAAATCGGTACTAATTCAAATTATTTTTCAAGGCCTGCGTGCCATGTTTGTCGCTCGCTGTGAGGAGTATGTGACCCAGGTGGATGATCTCAACCGCCAGTTGGAGGCAGCCGAGGAGGAGAAGAAGACTCTCAACCAGCTGCTGCGCTTGGCTGTCCAGCAGAAGCTGGCTCTCACCCAGCGTCTCGAGGAGATGGAAATGGATCGGTGGGTGCACTTGGGTCGTTAACAGTCAGCTGCAACTCCACTTTCCCCAACAAAAAATTATACCCCACCACCCACACATCCCTTTCATAAATAGAGTTACTCATCCCCATGTCTAGTCCCTGAATCCCATGAGACAATCCAGCAATCGGTAAGCATCTGCATGAGGCAGAAAACGTGTTGCATGCCCGCCCGCCTGATAACTTGCTGCTGGAATCCGCCTAACCCTACCGCTGTTTACTGTTGGATCGATTAAATAAATTTTAGTTTTGATACTTTAATAATTTTGATTTAAAATAGACACCCTTACTAACTAGCTTCTTCCCTTTCTGCAGCGAAATGCGCCACGCTCGCCGCCCTCTGCCCGCCCAGCGGGGAACCAGCGGTAGGTCCTCGTTCAGCACGCGACCCTCGAGCAGGAATCCAGCCAGCAGCAACGCCAATCCCTTCTAACATAAGATCAGCGTGCAGCGTAAGCTTTTGGCTTTGGTTTATACTTTGCTTAAGTTGTAAGGTCGTTGGAGTTCTAGTGGAGAGCGATGAGCGACATCCATGCCAGACATCCCCGAACGAAGCTATAACTATTCAACTTTATCCAACTACTATCTATACTGTATTTGTTTGTATTGTATTTGTATTTATTGAGAGTTTAGTTAGACGAAAGTGTTGCGTTAGACAGGAAGGCAACGAGCGATTATTAACGGTTAGTTACTTAAACGTCCAATTAATTTAATTAAACAAAGAAAGAAGAAGGAAAATATTAAGCAAAAAGATTGAAACGATAACGTAAAGAATTGTATTTCTTAAAATGAAAACTACGTAAATGATGTATTCGATGACTCCTTGGTTTGATTCGATTTCGGTTTTGTTAACTTTCGCGTTGACTATTTGATTTTGTTATCAACGCTGTGCGCAAGCGACTAAATCGACAAGCTAAAATGATTATTAAGTTGATGTTGAACAAACGATATTGATATTGGAAACCAAATTATATGTATTATGACCGGCCCGTCGCTGTCAATCGGGATTCAAATACAGTGGTCTGCAGCCATTGTATCAGGTCTATGAGTAGCAAGTGGCTACGTCTCTAAGACGATTCTAACTGAAGATGATTTTTGTATTTATGGGCGACCCATCGCCGCAGATGAAGAAAATGATGAAAATGTAGCGAAATAATTATGATTTGCAATGGAGAAAAAACTTAGTTTTTTTTTGTTGGTTTAATTAGCAATAATTGCCGATATTAACTTATGATTTGTGCATTATTATTTAATTCAATTAATAAATTGCAACACAAGAATATCAAGCGATTGAATGCGGATTTGTATTTTATTTATTTTTGCATTAAACTGTTGCTGTAGAAAATGTAGAGAATATTTTTACAGCGGAATATTAAGCAGCCTTAAACACAATGTATTCTTTAAACGAAAAGTAATTAAACTATGGTGATTACCAAGCAGCTTAACTATCTTACAAATAACAAGAAAGCGTTAAAGTTAAATAGATATTATCGTAGCTAATTGATCACGAAAGTAGAGTCAGCAGCCAGAGCACTTTCCGTAGTAGTGTCTATTCAAGTCCCCTCCAGGAAACCACTCCTACCTTTGTTGCTTTTTTTCTGGGTTACTGATGATTTCTGTTGTCAATCGGAAGAGATCGATAAACTACATACAATTTATATATACAAGATCGTGTATTGTGTAAATTACCGAGCCATTAAATTGAATTTATATTTAATAAACACAGATACATACACAACATTCACACTGAGACACAACGTCCATGATGATGATGGGTTCACAACAGGAGGAAACTCACTGGGGAGTTGCCTATAGAAATTATTTATGAAATATGCCACAAGAATATGAACAACTCTAACCAATTGTAAATATATATTTATATACATATGAACGTTAGTAGGAGGTAATACCGAACGAGTAACAAGCGAACAAAACAAGATGCATACATATTTCAAAATGATTTTATTGTAATTTTACCGTCCCTTTTTGCGAGCGAAGAAAACAAAGTCTATTTACTCAACTCACTTGAACTTGAACCAATAACGAAAAGCATATGAAACTCGACTCACTTTAAGTTTCGTGTCCAAGCAAACAGTCCGAGCAAGAAATTCAACTCATACATCGATCGATCGTACGCCCAACAAGCCAAATATTGATAGCCAATATGCATAACTACATAAATAATATAAAATACTCGACCGGAGGATATTTAAATTAGAGACCATGACAGGTAGACAGATAGAGCAGATTAAACCGAGAGCAACCGAACAAACGGAAAATAGTTTTCTATTTCACAGATCGATAATGCAGATACAAATGATAAGAGTGCAGATTGTAAGTGTAAAAGCAATTTAAGATTTGAACGATATTTAATGTAAGTTTTACGATAATTGCCGGCTAAGTGGAAATACTTTTCACCAGCTAACTGTGGACATATGAGAAATGCAACAGAGTGTGCAAGGGATAACCCATAACATAAATTATACAAAATACTTATTGCAAAATATGTGAAAATAAAGAAAAATTAGAAAATACGTGTGAGTTTTCTTACGGGAGGAGCTTCAAAACTGATGAAGGAAACCACAAATATGGTGGTTTGGTTAAAACAATTAATTTTGGTTAATATTTAATTAAAGTATTGAAAAATATGAAGGTTTTTATGTTCTACCATTAATTTATGAACAAGGGCGCCAAATTATGAAAAATTACGTATACGTAGTGGTGCATCAACTAGAGACTGCCAGTGTTGCCCGGTGTATGACAATTGCTGACTGCTACAAGGCAAGCTTCCTTTTAATTTTCGTTAAACTTATTAGATTAATAGAATTTAACTAATTTAAATTTCATTTATTGTAATCCTTTAAGTTCAAAATACATTAAAATAAAAGATATTTACATTTTTAGAAAATTTTAGCTTTAATTGACTTTCTTAATTTAGAATTTTTTAAATCAAATTTCTTTCTTAATTTATCCTTTTAATAGACGATTCAAAATGGTATATTTTATATTTTCTACATAACTAAAACTATGTTATTTCTAAAAGGGGTACGAAATAGGGTTTACAGGCAGCAGGGTACGCCAGAAGAGATAGAACACCCTGGCCGCCGAGATGCGGAGCCTCATCCAAATCTCATTCCTTTCGGGACACATCGCATTTTGGGTCTGACCCACCTGACTAAAGATGGGGGCCGCCGATCCCCGAATACTAAAAAAGCTGGAGCTGGAGGTCGGCGGGATGGTGGTTTCGAGCGATTTGATCTTCTCACTGAGTTCCGCGACCACAGCATCCATCTTCTCCTTTCCCTCGCGCACCTTTTCCAGTTCACGATTTTGGCTAGGGATTGGGGAGAATATTATATTACTTGTGGATTGGCCTGAACAGCTTCTTACTCTTCCAACTTTCGCACTTTCTCTACTAATGAAGCAATCTCCCCATTCATGGTCCGAATAAGTTCGTCCTTGCGGGACACCTCCCGCTGATACCACTCCTGCTCCTGCTTGGTCTTGGTCTCCTTACCCTCCATAGTGACCACCTCTCTGATCAGCTGCTCGTTCTCGTCTTGGAGCTTTTGGGCGACACGCTGCAGCTCGCACAGCTCCTGTTGCAGGGTGCGTTGCCCCGCTAGGGAGCCAAAGAGCTCCCTCTTCGTCTGGTTGGAAATCTCCTCCAGCTCCGAGTACTACCAACAAGTAATGATTAGAAAACAGTAGTCCCATCCCAAAGACTCTCCCAACTTACTTCCTTCTCGCGCCGTTGCAGGTTCATCTGGAGTTGCATCCTGTCAGCGGTGAGGCCGCTGACTGTCGTGGAGAGCGTTTCACAGGATGTGCGGACCTGGTTCATGTCCATGGTAGATTGTTTCAGTTGAAGTTGTAGTTCACTATTTCGCTTCTGCTCTACTCGTATCAGTGTGTCGCAAACGTGCAATTTATTCCTAGTCTTCATGGACTATGAGTTTAGAGATTACAAACATGATTTGGAGAACAGGATGTCAACTCACTCGTGTGTGCAGGTTCTGGACCACTTGCTGCAAGTGACGCACCTCCTCGCGCCTCTGCCGCCAGGCGTGCAGCATTATGGTGGTGAAGACCTTCATGCTGGACACTGTCTTGCGCTGGACATCCGAGGTCCAGAGCTCTGGCTTGGGCAGCATCCCCTTCAAGTGCATCTCCGGGTTGCTGTCGCATTGGCACTCGATCACCGCATTCTTGTCTCCGTCCATCCTCAAATCAGATCCTGCTGATCCGCCAATTTCGTAATAAGACAACTAAACTATAATTTTAGGGAGGTGTTCGGGTTTTCTCGAAGCGTGTTAGAAAAGTTTCAAAAAATATACATTCCTTACTAAATTTGTAAACGAGTTGGGGAAAAGGACTGGCATTTGGTAGGGTTTCATGAAGTGAGTATGAAGTTTTCCCAGCCTACTGCGAATAAATCTTGCACATTGATTATTTCGCAAGAAATAGCCGGAATCGGCCAAGGTCATCGGGGGTTAACGGGCGAATTGCACGCACACCTTTCCGAATCAACCAGAGCGACGAGGTCTCAAGGATTTTCACGTGGGTAATACCCTCCAAAGAAGTGCTCTAAAGGAATTTAAGGACCTCACAAAGGTACATATAATAAATATCAAAGGGATTTTTATTATTTCATTTTATTTTGACATTTTTAGAATAATAGTTTCCAGAAATTTCATTATTTTACTATCATAGGATCAATTGTCCTTTTACTTTCTTGGAAAACTATTACTAATAATTCTCGGAACCCTTTAAAGGCAATTATTAATTTCTATTGACTCATCCAAAGTTCAATGGTAGGAAGGACTTCTGCTTTACTTTACCAAGGACCCTAAAGCAGAGGCGGTGGTATCAAAATTTTTTAAAGGTTAATATTTTTAAAACTATTTGAAAGATTTATATTTTATTGAAGACTAACTATATTTTATTGAAATTACTAAGGTTGTATTTCGTAAACAAGCTCTCTTGTTTAGACCCCCGCCCCTGGAAATCCGCAATACCCTTCACATTGAACGGTTAGCTCCAACATTGTAGGGTTAGTTGCCCTCCCGCTGTCAAGGACACGTGTCACAGGAAGTTCATAGAGTTTAAATCGCCAAGGCGAGACCCCGACAACCGGAAAAATCAATAATGTCGTAGTATAATACCCGGGGTACATGTGTATATAATGCAGAGTGACTCCCTTAGCACGTGTCGGCTTATAAGGGGGGGACTACCCATCTCCATGAAGAATTACCTTTCTGGGACTGGATAAATATCGCGTGATTTTCATGAAAAACCCTCTGCAATTGGTTAGTGGCTTTTCGGGGGGAGTGAGGACTTCTCCGCCATTGTTTGATCGATGTCTGGACTCCATTAACTGAGTGTGTTTTGTGGTGTTTTTCGTTCGTGCCATCAAGGCATTGCGAGTTGGGTAAGGGCCCCAATTCCCCTACCACTTTCCTCTTGAAATTGTTGTGGAATTTCAATACAAACATTTGACATAATTTCTATTTATTTGGGATTAGCTCATGTGAATACAGGGCGCACGTGCTATTTTTTCTTTGTTTTTAATTGTTCTTAGTATAAATATTTCTAATCTTTCTGACAAAATTTCGGGAATTTCGACTCATAATTCAAATGGGTTTTGACCTCATCTATTATCAAAATTCTTGGAAGAAGCTCTTTTTTCAAATGAAACGTACTTATCTCTAACTTTTTTTTAATTAGGTGTGAATAATTATAGTGTACAATATTCTATTAAATTCAGTGTTTAAAAGGCCATTATGAATCAGAACATTCCACATTCTGACGAAAATGGAATCTTGAATGTCAGAGGTCGACCGGCCAGAAAGTGAAAGTTGCTCCAGAATGCAGAACAGGGAACAGTGAGTCATGGACCCGGGACCCTCTGCTGTAGGACATAAATGCCAAAACAAATGCCGGCGCAGGATAATATCCTTTTTCCAGGAATCGTACGCTGATTCAAGCCTCCCATTCTGCCAATGGGGGGGTCTGGCAGTCGGATGGGCCCCAAGTCACACACACACAGATATCGAGCGGTTCGTGGATTTTCATTCATAAAAGCGGAAAAGCTTTTCCGAGGAGACCGCACGAATTCATAGGATGAGTCATTACTAAAAGCACTTTAAGAAATTTTATTATTTACATTTAAGAAAAGACTCATTTTGTTCTCCAAAACTCTATAAATATTAAAAATAATTCTTAAAAATCACTTTTTGGAAAAAACTAAAAATAAGAAATTCTGTAAAATTTATTTGGAAGCTTATTGGATCACTAACAATGAACCTAATCTCGACTGTGGTCAGTTATGAAGAATTCGATCATCATACTAAGATTTAGTTGGAAAATGTGAGCGACGTGACTCAGCACAGCTATAAGCCGACTTAAGCTACGACTCTCTTAAAAAGATTTTGTCCCTAGCGTTTGGTTTCTTCTCTCTCTCTCTTTTAAGCGTAGCTTAGATCTTCAACAATGTTGTTTTTTTGGTAATTTTGCGTCGGAGACTCCAACAGCTCTTCTAAAGCTCTACTAAAGCTTTGGGTCTTTGTGGGGACAGCTCCATATGATATTGAAACTTTCGGTGTAGACCCTCTTTTTATTTTAGTAAGTCGTTTAGTTAGTCTTCAACTCGCTGGCTTCGAGATCGGTTGTGCGTGATTCCGTGGTTTTATCACCTTTACTACCTTTTCGTGTTTCCTTATTTATCTTTCCGTCGTGCTCAAAGCTTTCGAGTTGTCTCTCGATATCGGCCTCTCTCTTGGGGAGACAGGTTGGAATACCAGAAAACCTGTGGACTCGTCTGTTTGAGATAAAAGTAAAATAAAAAGTAAAAGAGCTGCACAAAATCGTATAAATTCAATTGAGCTCCGAAAGTTTCACTTGCTTTTGAATTACGAGAAAAAAACAACTGAAATAGCGATACGCTGCCTCATAACAGCAAATAACACAAGCACGTATTGATAATTTCGATTTAAAACGAGCGTTTTACCGATTAGATTACACGGCACATCGAAAAACCTAACCAGGCACCCACTAGAGACCAAAGACCAGAGACGTCGCAGGCATTACCAAAATATTTAACAAAAACAAAGTCGAAATCGAAAGGGTGAGAGGGAGAGCGCGAAAACAAAATATTAAAATTAAAATCCGCCGCGCCAGGGTGATCGCATAAAAGCATAAAATAAAGCCCGGAATTCCCTAAAACGACGTCACATCCCTGCGCGGCGCGCAGACTCTCTCTCTCGATTTCTTACCTTTTCATTAGTTTCTGTTTCGGTTTCTGTTCTCCTCCCGTCAAAGTTTTGCCGTTTTCGCTGTTGTTGTTATTGGCATTGTTATTCCGATATTATCGCACCCGCTTTGTGCCCGCGCAAAAATTAAAAAAAAGACAAGAAAAGATAAAAAAAAAAAAAGTTATTTTTTTTATATATAAATAATAAGCGCAACCGGTTTCTGTAATAGTTGTCGCTTCAGTGTGTGTGTGCCAACACTTTTTCAACTACAAATATTCATATGACTTATTTGCTCGTTTTCATTTAACTAATTTGCATAACGGCACCATTTTCGAAAATTCTGATCGATTACTAACACTGCTCCACAAGAGGAGCCCAGCCCGCGGAAACGCAAAGTGCATACTATTACTTTGTGTATTTATTGGCTTGTGTTGAATTTTTGCAGGTGCCCGCGATTATTAGCAGTTCGAGTGATCATCAATGCATATAACAAGTTTTCAGATCACTCCTTGACTTCGGTGAGTCCCCTAAAGTGCCGTTAACTATTTTAATCTTTGGACCAATCAGAGGCAGTGGGAAAATCCTCATCGAAAGCATTATTAATTGAGATTCTAGATTGCTTGTCTCTTGGGACAACTTTGTTCGCCAGTGGCGTCAAAATTCGATTTATTTTGTATTGGCAATCAAGATAATTAATTCATTTGTATTTCGTCGTGTATGTATTTACCAACAATAAATAATGAATTTAATGAGAATGTATTTTCCCAAGTTTGGTCCTTGAATTTTGGGGAATACCTTACGATCTTATGAGAGTAATAAGATCCCTTTTGCAGTGTAACCCGAAGCTTTTCAGGGGGCAATTATCCAGTTGCGTATTAAATAATCTACTGTGAATGCAAACGATAAACCGAAATAATGGCCAAAACACCTGTGTACATGGCAGCGCAGTCGCTGTTGGCTTTTTGCCGCTTTAGTGGCGCTGCCGACGACGCGTCGTTGTCCCCAACGAAAGTTTCTTACGACCACGTGTGTGTGTGTGTGTGTGGGGGGTGGGGACTCTGTGGGGACTGGGGGTTGGGAAAAGCTTTTGCCCCACTGAGTTCCACTTGCATTTGTTTTTTGCGGCCACTCAAATAGCCCGGAGAGGTTTCCAATTGTTTCATTCCAAGATCGACTCGATGCCTTCGTGGTCGTGTTCGCGCTCAACTTTAATTCCTTTAATTTCGTTTTCAATTTCTTGGTGGTTCGTGATTTGTTAATTCTAATAAAATAATATTAATCATATTAAGCAAAAGCCAAGCAATAAGAGCGGTTTTGTGACTCATCCAGAAAATAATAAATTAAACCATGTCTTCTTATTGGACCTCGTCTTAATTCGCAGGTAATTGTGGACAGAAAAAAAAACAAAGTTTTAGTTAATTCGGAGTAAGACCGAGGAACTGCAGCCAAGTCAAGTGAAAACCGGCTGCTGACTCACGTATCGAGAGTGTTGAACGAAAGAAAAACAAGGCGAAAAACAGAAATATTTATTTATTTTTAGCAAGTCATCTACGCTTTACAAATCTCGAGTGCTAACAAAGATCTAAGGCCAAGTCAATAGATGATATTCCGTGTATATGGTATGCCTAAGTTTTCCCATATGCGCCCCCCCAGCCAGGTCCCTCTAGTCACGTTAGATACGATCTGGAAGTGGGTAAAGCCCTATATGCAAATCATCAATCAACAGGAATTCTAAATCGCGAGAGAGTGTTGTTGGAATATAATTTATAAATATAAAAATGATAGGAAAGCGTGAACAATATTATTCTGATTGATAATTCTGGATGGATAAGTGTGTGTCACATGTCGGGAATAGTGCTTAAATCCAACTATAAACATTTTCAAATATTAGCTTTTGAAATTCGTCGATAATCCCACTTTATGGGGCTGTAAACTTCAACCCCCCAGCTAGAACCACTTTTATAGTTTCGGATGGAACTAGTTCCATCGATTTGTCAGCATGTCGGTTATTTATTTTTATTTGAGCTGTAAATTGCTTGACGCCAAAGATCGTTAAAAACATTTGCCTGTCTGGGTCTGGACATTGGCAGAACCCGTTCCACGGGGGGCTCCAAAGACCTGAGGAATTTTTGGCTGCTTCTGCCTGCTACTTTGATGTTGATCTTAATCTTAATTTGTGGTGCTGGCGCCAAAAGAACTTTTTTCTCTGTCTTTTCGCTATTTCGCTATAGGAAATTGCATAAAATTAGCATATTAAATGATCGACCGAATTGTTTTTATTTTATTTTGTTTATTTACCTTTTTTATTTTTCGCCAAAAAGTCATAACTGGCAGATAAGCGACGCCGATCGCTGGGCATCCATTTCGCCCATTAAAGGAAGAGGCGTTCAAGTTTTATGGGTTTGAGGCCTACGGTTGGTCCTATTTAACCTCTTGTCTTGCTAACGTCATTGCATTCTAAATTTGTACATTTAATCTTACTTTTGGTTATCTTGGAGTATTGTTTTTAGAATTTATGTGCCATCCACACCTGGTCACTATCAGTCTGAACGATACGCTTTTCCGCCCCTATCTGATGGGCTGCGATTTGGCTGCTTTATGAATGGTTTTAATCGCCTGTCGGTTTAGCGGATGATATAATCGCCAATCGTATGGGGAATTGCTAATATAAATATATTTGGTCAGCTAATTGCCTGGCAAGTGACTTGCCATACCGTTGAGTGACAGTTTCAACTGGCAAATCGATTCAAATTGAGGGAAATTCCAGTATTTGGTTTCCTCAATTCGGGGGAACTGCATCCCAGAGGGTAACTGACCTATTCCCGCTCTGTTTATCCGCAGGCCCGAGCGGGAGTCACGCGTTTTCTGAATGATTTTGGCAACAGTGGGTGGCACACGAGCACATTCCTTAGATTTTTCAATCTATATTGTAGCTATAGCTACTTATATTGCATTGTGACTCACTCAGATTCGTGGAAATTCTTCGTGGCCCAGTCAAAATTCAGATATTTTGTTATTAAAAATCTTTCGCGTTCATTCATTTTAAGCAAATTATACAATATATATCCTTCGCCCAGCATAGATCTATAGAACTGTGTTCTTGCAAACTCATTAGAGCCCGCTGAACTGGCGCCAAATACTCAAGGCGGATTGAACGGTGACAAGTGCCGGGCGTTTTCGTTATCCGCTGATTTTGAAGCGGAAATGCCAATATAGCCCAAAGCCCAAAACCATATGCCTACAATATATTCCACTTGTATACAAATATACTCGCTTTGTGTGTTTATATTCAGTGCAAAAACAAACAAACACCCGTGGTTGCATTTTAAGGTATTTTTAATGTACCTATGCATCTTTTGCTTGGATTAGGCATATTTTCTGCAATGCTACATATATTGGCTAATATTCAGATAGAATGCCGAATATACAGCTCATGTCTATGTTTCCATTTCGGTGTTCATGACGTGTTTGAGTCACAGATTCAGAGTGACGCATTAGTATTCTGTGCCAGGCTTTAGTTATTTTATTTCTATTTTATCAAAATTTCGTTTTTTTTTAATTTTGTATCTGACCGGAAGTCTTTAACCGAAATCCTTTATGACGCGTGCCTATCGACGTTGGTCCAATGGTCCGAAATTATATTTAAGGTTATTTTATTAGAGGATTAACTCTAAATACGATATACTACTATTCATGCCGTGCTTAGCTTTAATTTATTCGTTTGTTCCCACAGTATTTCCCAGTAAAAGTATATTGACATTGCTGATTAAGTTTTCAATTAAATTCTACACTAATACACTACAAATGTCACTTGCAAACTCATATTCATATAAGTATGTAGTTGAACAATTTTGAAAATTGGGACAACAAAAGAGAAAATTCCTTGGAAGCTAAAGCAATAAATACACGACACAAAACACGGGCAGATACATATCGCTCGGGCGGGCGGGCAATCACTTTAAATAAAATAAATGTTTAATATATTAAGATAAATAAAAATAGCAGAAAGCTCCGAAGACGACAAAACTTTTTCTGGCGAAGCGTGCCCAAAGAATTCTGTGTTTCTTCCCAAAAACATTTTCCTCGGTTCAGTGTTCAGGCGCTGGGCGAGTACTCAAGACGTATTGCCGAGTGCTATTTCGTCGGTTCGATCAAATATTTCTCTCTCTACAATATCTATAGATCCGAAAATATATAGCAGCACAGCTATAGCGGGCAGATCGGTTCAAGAGCAAGCGACAAAACACAAAAGAGTTCATTTGGTGCGGTTTTCGGAAACAGAAACCCTTCGTATCTCGAAACCCAGTGTTGTCAACACTGTAATTGATTAACTATTTTGAAATATCGAATATCCGGATAATTTGATTCTTATCTGTTGGGAGAGACTTTCCATCAAAGTTCGGCCGTGATAAGTGAAAGGTGATTGATTAACTTTCTACCGAATGCTATTGAACAATATCTGTATATGAAGAACCTATATAGTTTCGTTTTTGTACAAAATTACATATTCTGGCAGTCGTCCAACTGCCGTTTCATATTCACAAAATGCAAATAATTTAGTGACGTAATTCTCCACCAATATTCTATGCCAAAGTTTGATCGGTTTCAACAATTGCTTTGTGAAAAATAAGATTTTTATATTCCTTTCCAAATATAATGTAGGATGACAGCACGTGGGAACTTCGGGTTTGATTTATCATTTATTCCTGTGCTAATTTCGAGCTGAGGCTGTTCCAAAGGTTAATGGCATTGATTTGTTGTTCCTTTAATGAAGACATAAATATTGCCGCCTTCGAGAGCTGTGGCCAGGGAATATGATTTGTAGACCAAATACTTTCAGTTGACGCACAAAAAACATTTGACAGCTGTAGAAACTGTGATCGGAAAATCGAATTCCTCTGGGGAGAAACAGATGTGTTAGATTGGCGAGGAAGTATATAGAGAGTGATATAGAATATCAGAGCTTTTTGGATGTAAAAACTATGTCGTCATAAGTGCATAATCCATAAAATGTTAATCATCAGTTGGAATTAAAAGTCGAGTATTCTTATACCATATAAGATTGGAGTATACCAATCGAATTAGCTCAGATCGGACCAATGCACGGCATTAGTTTTGTCAGCCATTGACGTGTGTAATACCCATGGCAGACCAGTGTCTAGACACGATCAGAGAATAAACTCTGAGGTCATACAGCTACTTAGTCTTCGCCAGAGCATATATCCACCAGGTTCTATACGTATTCGACTCTGGCCGTTGACAATGCGCCATCATTGATAAAATGTTTTGTTTGGATTGCTCCAAACTCGCCAAAAACCAAAATAAAAAGCTCTCCCATCTCCGGGGAGGCCAGTCTGCGAGGCAATCTATATACAGCCACCCATATACCTGGTATATATATATGAGGAGCTGCTGCCGATCCGCCAGGCAGAGTTGTCGCTTTGCGGCCGCGTTACGCAAAAAGTTTATTTTTAAACAAGGCGTCCGGAGCTTTAGCCGGACTATACCGGACCAGACCCGCACCCGGATCTATCCGGCGGCGAAGGAAGAACAACCACTGCACCGAAACTGCACGAGCAGTATGTGCATTTATGAAAACATACATATTCCTAATGACCCCTAAATAGACCCATTAATGTTGTCAAAATACACCACCCACATAGCAAGCAGTGGCCTCCTCGCAGTTCTCCTCATTTTTAATTTTCTTTCAGACTTTTTCGATTTGGTTCGTCATAGCCAACTGGTCAGGAGAAGCACTCTTATGTATATAGACAACTTTGTACATATGTACCACTTCCACCTCATAATTCAGAATAAATTGAAGGGATCTGGGGGTCTTATTTTCGGTTAACACCGTCATCGTCTGGCTTGTCTGGGAGGTCTTCGATTTCGTGCCAAGGAATTGTTTCGGCTTTTGGCCATAACTTTAAAACACAGACAAACACTATAAACTTTGTTGTTGCCAAATTATCTATTTTTAAGTGTTATCTATTCGTTACTCAAGCTGATAGGCTTCGACCTTCTTTAGATGTTTATTTTCAAACAAAACATTTGATTTTTTGCAGTAACAGGCCACGAAATGTTTCCCAACCAGAACAACGTAGCCGCGTCTGGGCCCGGCCCGGCGGCCGATGGCCAACAGAGCCTCAACTACAACGGATTGCCGGCCCAGCAGCAGCAACAACAACAGCAGCAGCAGCAACTGTCACAGTCTACGAAGAATGTGCGGAAGAAACCGTATGTGAAAATCACTGAGCAGCCGGCGGGAAAGGCCCTGCGTTTCCGCTACGAGTGCGAGGGTCGGTCGGCGGGTTCTATTCCCGGTGTGAACTCCACGCCGGAGAACAAGACCTACCCGACTATTGAAATTGTGGGCTACAAAGGACGCGCCGTGGTTGTTGTCTCGTGTGTGACCAAAGATGTTCCGCATCGGTAAGGATCCTCGTTGAATCTGTAACCTATTTGAGGCTAAACTTAAACTTCTTTTCAGTCCCCATCCGCACAACTTGGTTGGCAAGGAAGGCTGCAAGAAGGGCGTCTGTACTTTGGAAATTAACAGTGAAACCATGAGGGCCGTTTTCAGCAATCTGGGCATCCAGTGTGTCAAAAAGAAGGACATAGAGGCGGCCCTCAAGGCGCGTGAGGAGATCCGCGTGGATCCATTTAAGAGTAAGATCGACCTTTGAACTATTTTGTGAAAGAAACTTTACCAAACTTTTACCCCCCAGCTGGCTTCTCGCACCGTTTCCAGCCCTCTAGCATCGACCTGAACTCGGTCCGGTTGTGCTTTCAAGTATTCATGGAGAGCGAACAGAAGGGTCGCTTCACCTCGCCCCTGCCGCCGGTGGTCTCGGAGCCCATCTTCGACAAGAAGGCCATGTCCGACCTGGTCATCTGCCGGCTGTGCAGCTGCTCGGCGACGGTGCTGGGCAACACCCAGATCATCCTGCTCTGCGAAAAGGTGGCCAAGGAAGACATCTCCGTGCGCTTCTTCGAGGAGAATAACGGGCAGACTGTGTGGGAGGCCTACGGGGAGTTCCAGCACACGGATGTGCACAAGCAGACTGCCATTGCCTTTAAGACGCCGCGATACCACACCCTGGACATCACAGAGCCCGCCAAGGTAAGATTCTCAGCCCCAAAAGAGGAATGTATTGACTTATACCATTTTCAGGTCTTCATTCAGCTGAAACGACCCTCGGACGGAGTCCTCAGCGAGGCCCTGGCATTCGAGTACGTGCCATTGGATTCAGGTAAACACACGTTCTGGAATCTTCATCGGCACCTCAAACGGAAGCCCGACGAAGATATTTTTCAGCAGATCCTTTCGTTGGACGCCAAACGGGAGGCGCCTACGATCGAGGTCATTGATTTAGATACACCCAAGTTGGAGGTGCCAGTATTGGAGGCGCCATTTATTAGTCAGGAGGAGCCCATGCAAGAGGAGCCATCTTTAGAGCAGGAAGAACTCCTCCAGCAGGAGCAACTGTTCCAGCAGGAGAAAATTTTACAGCAAGAGGCTTATAGCCAGGAGCCCTCGGGCCAGCAGGAGCAAGTTTTCGATCAAGAGCAGTCATCTATAATTGTCGAGCCCGATCACGGCTCGGATCACTCGCCCGAGGATATGGAGGCTGAGGCACATCGCCTGCGTTCTGAGCAGGAAAAGGAAATCGACACGATCATTGATGAGAAGGTCCGGGAGCTGGAGCAGCTGGAGCTAGGTCAGCAGTTGGAAGCACCTCGCCCACTGTCGGCCAACGACAAGATCACCGAGTGGATGAAGTCCAACGAAAT
This sequence comes from Drosophila bipectinata, assembly GCF_030179905.1. Lineage (NCBI taxonomy): Eukaryota > Metazoa > Arthropoda > Insecta > Diptera > Drosophilidae > Drosophila > Drosophila bipectinata. Next base: position 18,202,841 of record NC_091736.1, on the reverse strand, counting down.
TGAACAACAGCCTCATGAGCCAAGCCCCACCATGGAGGGTGACGTCCTGGACTCCGGCTTGGAGGTCACTCTGGACATTACAGAGGAGGACAAGACCCTCAACGATCTCCTGGAGCAGGTGGCAGAACTGGATGAGATTTACACGGACTACAAAGTCCAGAGGGACACCTACAATAATACTTTACAGAACGAACTGTCTGGCGTTGTTGGACCTGGACAGAAGGGAGGTCCCTTGATGGTGGAGGACAGCTTCGACGATGCCGCCACTTATACCAGCCTACAGATTGCTTTCAAGAATCCCGTTCTCATACCCATGGATGACATAATGCCGCCAACGCCGCCCATGTCCCAGTGTGCCCCTGAAGATGCTCACCAGCACTACGACCCCATTGAGGTTAACTCGCAGTCCCAGAAATCAGAAGCCGCCCCACCCCGGCCAGCACCGCCTCTTCCGATGCCGGCCATCCTGACAGTTCCGTTTCCGCCCGAGGAGGAGAAACTGCCGCCCTTGCCGCCCAAACGGATCCGCAAGCAGGACAGCAACGCTGAGAACCGCTCAATCGAGGCGAACACGGTCCAGGCCAGGCCCTCTACGGCGGAGTCGCCGCTGAACAAGCGCCTGCCTCCGGCGCCCACTCCCAAGAATCCCAACTTCAACACCCTGCCCAGGCAAAAGAAGCCGGGCTTCTTTTCGAAGCTGTTCTCCCGGCGGAAGAGCAAGCCGGAGTTGGCCCAGGACCAGTGCTCGCTGCTAGACTCCAAAGCGAACAGTCGTGAGCCAAGCATAGGACACTTCAACATGCAGGACCCCATGAGGGCGTCGCTCAGGTCCTCAAAGTCGGCTGCTCCCATTATTTCTACTCCAGCTCCCAACAAGTCCAGCCCCGTGAAGGCCAAGAAGCCCGGCTCCAAGCTGGGCAAGCCCGTGGGCCGCAGTGTGAGCAGTGTCTCCGGAAAGCGACCTGCCTACCTCAACGCCGACGTGGTGCACATTCCCCTGAAGGGGGACAGCGCCAACAGCTTGCCCCAGCAGCACCGGAACGAGGCCTACTCCCAGTCCAGCACGATGTCGGTTGGAACCGGTCTGGACAGACGCACAGCCTCCGCCCTCCAGCTGGCGGACATACCGATTAGCGAGGGCGGCATGGAGCTGGTGGCCATTGCCGACCGCCAGAGCCTGCACAACCTGGTCAGCTCCATCGAGGGCCACTTCAACGTCCAGCTGGACCCCAACCTTGATCTGACCGAGGCCGAGCACTTTGCCCTGTACACCAGTGTTCCGCCCCTGGCGGCGGCCAGTGAATTTGACGAGACCTCCGCCTACTACGCCCCCGTGGACGCCGGGGAGATTCTCACGCCCGAGGAGGTGGCCAAGCGGTTGGCAGCAGCCAATGGCCTCAACTAGGCCGCCAATTTGTTAAAACCCATTTGTTGATAGGCAAACGAACGAAACTCTCAATCGAAGCAGGTCGGACACAGGCCAGGAGCCAGGGAGAGCCTTGTTTCCCTCGGCTCTGGCGTCCACTTGCGGGAGGCCAGACCTCCCGAAAAATTTGTATTTGTTTTATATTTGATAATTGTGCTAAAGTATCCTTCCCCAGCAGCCATTGATTGGTTGAATATTTTGTAAGCGATACCAGGCATGAAACCCCAACCAAATCTCGCCCAAAGTGGGTCGAGAATGATTTGTTATTGTCCAGGTTGCCCATTTTGAGGGTTCGAACCGAAACCAACTATTGTATTTAAGCAAATGACTCAATTTTCAGAGTAGAACATTGCGTTAATTGAAACCAAATCCCGAATCTATGTACAACTTGTGTGTATATTTTGTTTTATAGATCCAGCGCACTTGAAGCGGAAACGTCAGAAGACTGGCGGTGATCCCATGCACCTGCTGCTCCAGCAGCAGCAGAAACAGCAGTTGCAACAGACCGACCATCCGGATGGCAGTAAGTCATCAGTTGTCATTGTCCCTGTCCCTGTAATGCCACATAGCTCATTGGTGTTGGCCCCATTTGTGGCGTCCCGTCTTGGGGGCGCCTCTGTCCGCCTCTCTCTCTGTTTCTCGATATTTTCCCCCATCTGTGTCTGGGTCTCCTTGGGTACTTTGTCTTGGGATGCCAGCCATCCAACTGATCCTACCTGGTCGAATAGTGTTCGTATTTGACTTTTTTTTTTTTTGGTATACAAAGACTTAATTGAACTAGTCATCGCCCCTGATGATGTATTAATCGAATAGACTATTAGCAACTATTAGAAATCACTCACTGAATGCACACCCACAATCACGATATTAACAAGTAACTAATAAACAAATAACGAGGAAAGGTCCTTACTATATTTATATATTGATTTACATACATAGTCGAAATTATAGCAATATTTTTGGAGCCGACAGGAGTCAGGAGAAATGAGAAACTTATTTGTAATCAACATGAGACATGAAACATGAAACATGAACATGCAATTTTTGTCGTTTTTTCGAGGAATATTTGATATTTTTATATTAAGAATAAAATTAAAAGTTTGGTAAAAATATTTTGTAAAATATCGTAGCTTAATAAAACAAAAAGAAAAGAAGTTCAAATGAATATTATTTGTTTAAACTTGGAGTTTTTAGATTTTTAGAGAAAGTAAGTTTTGCTCCCAAGTCTTATGAAAAATATTCCTTCTGAGTAAGTTTTTGAGGCTTTTTCTAGTTGGTTTTTGATTTTTTTTATTAACTTGTTTCTTTAAAAACTTCATTTTATTTATGCATGATTTTTTTGTTGTTTATTTTTCAAGTATGTTGTGATTTTTATTAGGTTTTTTTATATTTTTAAATTAAGTTTAAAGCATAAGTTAAAAAAACGCGCTTTCTTGATGACTGGCCCCTTTTGTTTTTGTGAAATTGTTCTACCTCTTTATTTCATTATGCTTGTTTTGTTATTGTTTTTGTTTTTAAATTTTTTTTGTTTATTAATATTTTTTATTTGCTTGCCGCTCTTAGGACAAACTAACATGAATTGCTGGAATGCGCCAAGTATACCTCCCATTAAAACCGAACCGAGAGGTAAGTGCTTAACCTTTATTCGCATTAAATATTAATTGGCTAATGCTGATAACCGATTGCGATTAGATACCTCACCTCAACCCTTTGGCCTGGCGTACCGAGCTCCTCCAGAGCTAACGCCCTCGCCGCAGCCCCTGTCGCCGTCGAGCCACTACAATCAGAACAGCACCCCCTCTCCCTACAACATGGGCTCTGCGGCCACGCCCACCAACGGCCAGCAGCAGCAGCTTATGTCGCCCAACCACCCCCAGCAGCAGCAGCAGCAGTCGCATCCGCAGTACGGAGCCCCCGACCTGGGCAATAACTACCACTTTGCCCAGCAGGTGATGGCGCAGCAGCAACACCAACAGCAGCAGCAGCAACAGGCGATGCAATTCCATGGAAACCCCTTCGGAAATGCGGGAACTAGTCATTGGGAGTCCAAGTTCGCGGGGGCAGCAGGAGCAACGGACATTAAGCCGGCTCCTGGCACCAGCCACAACAGCAACAATCTCAGTAATCTCAACAATCCCTTCACCATGCACAACCTGCTGACATCCGGTGGAGGTGCTGGGGCAGGCGGCAATCTGCAGTGGAATCTGCCCACAAATCATCTGGTAGGTGGAGGAAGCTACCAGAGTAGTAGTCACACATTCTAACCCACATATTCGTTTCCAGCATAACCAGCACACGCTCCACCAGCAGCAGCAGCAACAGCAATTGCAACAGCAGCAGCAGCAACATGTCCCGCCCATGCATCAGTATGATAACAATGCCCCCAGCAACAACAATAACAATAACAACAACAATAACCCCAACAACACCAACACGAGCAACCAAGCGGATAATGGTCCCACGATCAGTAATCTGCTGAGCTTCGATAGCGAGCAACTGGTGCGCATCAACTCGGAGGATCAGCAGATACTGCGCCTCAATTCGGAAGATCTGCAGATTTCCAACCTATCCATATCTACGTAATACCTTATCGAAACGAACCCATTACCACTACGATTGCAACCTGAGCAGAAACCCTGGAGGCAGTACGAGATGATATAGCATTTAGCCCTATCGACCTGGTCGTCGTCTAATTGATTGTTTTAGCTTTGTCATAATTAGAGATAGTGCAACAAAAAAATGTAAAATGTGTGTTTTAGGATATGTTTTTTAAAGATGAATAAAATAATCGTTTTAGCAGTACTTTGCTCTCAGCATTTAACCCATTTCAGATAAGTAAAGTAAATTTTCAATTATCTATAATGATTGGATGGTCTAACGAGAGTTTAATTGTTTAAAAAAAAGTACATTTATTTTTATATAATTCGCACTCAGTTAACGTACGGAGTTGAGCTGCTATTGAAATGAATATACGAGTCGGGTGTGTGATTTTTTTTTTATTTTTTATAAATAAGGTGAGTATCTTTTAAAAGCTACTCTCCTTAAATAAAAACTAACACCCGTTCAAGATGGAGACCCGTCGAGTGGACTTTACCAACATTAAGTGCAATAGTTACGACAGAAACTTTTCCATTTTTGAATATTGTTATATTAAGGCTGTCAACCGAACCCTGAAACATGTCTCCCTCAAGGTCCTGCTCTTGCAGGTTCCAGTAAATCATTTCAAGGTAATCCTTGACTTTTCTATTGCAAATCTTTGGATATACACCTCCATATATTTAGGTAAACATTGCGCTCTATAAGCGTTCTAATGGCCAGTCGCCTTTCAACTATAACTTCACTTTCGATGGCTGCAAAATGCTCGACGAAGTCCAGAATCCCTTCCTATCCTTTTTGTTCAAAGCCTTTAAGACCTACACAAACATCAACCACTCGTGTCCATATGACGTAAGTCTGATTTAAGCATTTTGTTTGTGATTTTTGTTACCTATTTAAATTTTAGAATGATGTAATTGTGGATAGGCTGCCCACCCTCTTCATACACGAGAAGCTGACCACAGTCTGGCCTTTTCCGGAGGGCGACTACGTGTTTTCAAGCAACTGGATTACCTCGGGGGTCAACCGAGCCAATGTCAGGATACATGCCTCGTACTCTTGATGAAAACCGGTCACTATTAAAAAAAGAAGTTACTTTTTCAATGCATACATTTTTAACTAACAACTGCCTATAAGGATTTAACAAACAAACTCAAACGTCAGATCAACAGAAAACATTAAACAATAAACTATTCGGTAAACTTCAAGAGGCTCTCAGACGGTGCGTCCTTCTCCTGCTCCTTCCCATCATCGCAATCGCAATCCTCATCAGCCTCAGGTCCCCCGTTTTGGGGGGCACGTGAGAAGAGACCCTTTAGCTTGGTGACCGCACCCGGGATCATGGTCGGTGAGGGTGGCGGGGTCCCTGGCAACATGTAGTGGGCCACAAAGTGCAGCATGCGATAGGTGGCATGCTGGTACACCTGGCTCTGGGCAAAGCACTGGCGGATTCTCTGGCCCAGAGTGGCGGCCAGGCAGTTCTGCAGAGTGACCACCTGCTCCTGCTTTTCCTGGAGCGTTTGCTCCAGTTCCAGTGAGTGCTCAAGGAGCTTGCTAATTATTTTAGTCCAAATTAAGGGAGGTATATAGTGAACGGAGGAGGTTGGAAGTTCTTACCTGTACTTGTCTTCGACGGCTTGCTTGTCCTCTTCCATCTTGGCCATATTCTCACTCAAGTGTTCGATAAAGTCTCGTTTGAGAGACAAGTCGATGTGAACCAGCTCCAGCTGCTGGCTCATCTCCTCCAGGGCACACTGGCTATCCTGATGTTCGCGCTGCAGCTGGGTGAGCTGCTCCAGATGATGCCTCTGCTCGGCGATCGCCTGGAAGAGTTCAGTCTTTTGTGATGCATGGACTTCCTGCAGATTTACGATGTCCTGGTTTTTGGCGGACAACTCCTCGGCTAGCTTGTCCTTTTCGCTTCGAGTCTGCACCAGGATCAAGCTAAGCTCCTCGTAGGATAGCTTGGTCTGGGCATTGTCACGGTACGATTGTCTCAACTGGTCATTCAGAGTGGCATTGCGGCGCTTCTCAACGCAAAAGAGTGAGTTGTAAACATGCAACTGGTTGCGATTCTTCACGACCTGTAGGGGAGAAACAGAATCTGTAGAAACCAAGAAAGCACTTCCATATGGACACCCCATCTCTAAACCCACTTACACTCTTTTTAAAATCCTCCACCTGGTCGCTGAGGCAGCGCACCTCTTCGCGTCTCTTGCGCCAGGCATGCAGCATGATGGTGTTGAAGATCCTGAGGCTGGCCACACGGGCATCCTGCTCCGGAGCGACTACAAAGCTCATCTTCCCCTCGACTCCATCGCAGAGCGGCAGCACCAGCTTGGCCACACTGGCTTCTAATCCTGCCGGAACTGCAACGGCAGATTCCTCAGGCTCGTCCACCGTAATCGGCATCTTGCGGGGCGAGGGCACGTGGGCCACCACCTGGTAGTTGCCGGTGCGACGCGCTTCCTTGAAGTCCATTTGCGATAGGGACTTGCGAACATTGTAATTAATCATGGTAGCAGTCTGCTGGCGTTTAAGGGTCAAGTACGGTGCCACGGCAGTGGAGGTCGAAAGGGACGGCTCCTTGACGAAGCTGCTCTTGGGAGCCACAGTGTAGCTGGACTGCCCCGAGCTGGAGGTGGAGGTTGTCACTGAGTTGTCCGAGGACGAGGGCGTCAGCATCCCAGCCTTGGATCTCTGGTTGACCAAAGGGTTCTTGTTCTCCTTGTCAACACTGAAAAGGAAAAGAGTTTCCTAAACCAATACGATCTATTAAATGCATCTCTTCCTTAAAACTTACATCATTTCCTTCTTCAGGTATCTTGAGCCATAGCTGCGACGCTTCTTGAGCTGTCCTTGGATCGCAGACTTTGTGTAGAGTGCTCTTGGCGATCCCTTTTGGGAGGTATTGTTCAAAGATGAGGAGTTAACCTGACGGATGCGAGGACTTTTCGGCCACATGGTGCCCAAAAATAAATCAAATTTAAGTTCGACGAGAATAAATAAAATCAACAACAACTTTTGTACTTCGTTTCAAACGTAGAGAAACAAATTATAGAACTGAACAATGCTTTCAAGACAGATCTATCGGGGAACGAGTCCAAAGGTAAGGCCTACTCTTTTCAAAATTGGAATGTTTAGGAATTGAACCCCATTCTTCACAGCAATGCCTTCATTTTAACTAAATTAAGATATATTTAGATTTTTTACACCGTTTTCCACCGGACTCCTTTGAAATTCGGGAATGTATAGGAGGGGCCCTCATAATACTTGGGGATGTTTGTGTCTTTTCTAATTTTCACCAGATCCTTGAACACCAGAACATTTTTTACGATATTTGTAATTGCTTCTAGTGAGAGCCATTAAAAAATGGTAATTGTATGGTCACTTATGCCCCAAACTATTGCGAAAAGTTATCTTTCCAGCAATAAAATGGAATCATAACGTCAACAAAATTGATTCTTTGGCTCTTTAAAGTAAAATGGTTTATTTTTAAAATAATTAAGATATTGCCTCAAATGACATGTTACAAATTACGTCTACCCACAATCCGGGCCGAGTTCAAAGCCGGAGAAATATCCTGCTGGGGCACCAGTCCGTCTCGCCCCCAGCTATCATCCACTCAACCATCACATCCGGCTGAGTTCTCACACATCGTAAGTAACTTGATGTGGTTGCCTTCGCATCCGTTTTCTTATTTGCGGCCCATTTTCCCGGGGGGCACAATTTCCGCTACATTGGGCGCCAAATGTGCGTTTAAACGCAACTCACCACGGGATGGTAAAGCTTATTCCACAAAACTCCCCACTCGAAATAAAAGTGTTGGAAAGTGTTTGAAGGCCGTCCCTAGGACAACTTTTGTCTGTTGCCGTTGTTGTTGATGGGTGGGTGGAAGGTGGGAGGTAGGAAGACCACTCTGTGTGGTGGCCAAGGCGGCATCGGCTTCATTAACGGTTCGTCGCTGGTGGCAGAAGGTTGTCGGTCTCCTGGAACAGCTTGAAACAGAGTCAGTATAGTCCAGAAATCTGCGAGCGGAAAATAACGTAAAATTCAAATCGAAATCAAAATCGAAATGTGCTCATAAAACAATAGATTAATGTAAATGAATTAATTCGGCTCGAATTTCCCATCCGAAAGTGGTGTGCTGGTGCGCGTGTGGGAGTGATTAAAATCGAAAACGAACATAAAATTGAGAAAAATTCGAGTGGAAAATTGAAAATCAACAAAACATATTGAATTATTGCTCCGGCTGAAAATTCTGATTTAGGTGAGTTCTGGAATCTATCTATAAATAATCTCACTGCCGCTGCGAGATTACAAAATTCCGATTTGTTTATAAATAATTGGCCATTAAGAGCAAATACAACATATTGGGTTTGTGGCAGAATATTTCATTGATGTTCGCTGGGTTTCTCCCAGCGGATCAATTAAAGACTCTGAAACTGGTATCTGGGGATCTTAGTCATTTCCCCCCAACGGGCTACAGGTGTTAAAATCTCAGATGCTTACGTCTTGGGGAAAAAGTTATCTAATTACATTAATCATGCCGCGATCTTTAGCTTCAGAGCGCCAAGACAACGTCACATTATCATTTGGCTATTGAGATGACCTGTTTGGGGGCTCAGATGGGGACACTGACGTGTTATCTGGAAGCAAGTCAATCGAATAGGCGCACGCCTCGACTTCTGAGAACTTGGACAGTTGGAAGTGTATTTTTTAGAACGTTCCTGGAAGACAATGCATTATTAATCGCATATAATGTTGGCAATGGTACGACTTGTTCGCGTTACTGGCATTTGCAAAACGTTTATCCAATAAGTGACCGCTTTTCCTGGGAATCGCTGGTGGCCTAACATGTGCTGGCAGTGACTTAATAGATTCGAGTGTTTTTTTTTAGCCAAAACAAAGAGTTATACGAGAAAACTCTAATTAAATTTCCTTTCCCTGTTTCGCTTATATCAATCAACCCAAATGATATCAGGTTTCTGTACACTTTGCGTCACAATCACATAAACAGTCGGACACCTTATCTGACCTTTGAACAATTATTTCCCCACATTCCACTCTCCGCTTTAAACCAAACAAACTGTGAAATACAAACAAAGCATCAAGCTCTGAGCGAACTCTGAGTTTGTGTCCAGTTCTGCTTGCAAAATCGCCATAAGTTCTAATCCTACACACTGTTGTTGTCCGTTGCACCCACTTCGCCCCACAAATCGGCGGGGCATTAATTAATTAACACTTGTTTGTGCTGTCTGTGGCGTTTGCTTTTTAGCTGCTATGTTGTGGCTGGTTCTGGCCAAAAGGCATCAAAATCAAAACAATCTGCCGTCTATCTCGAAGTCTCGATGCCAGAGTTACCTTAAGTTGTGAAATGATGGAGTTGGAAGACACTTACTCCATCATACACCAGACAACCTTGATGTACCTCTAATAAGCACTGTAGATACTAAAGAAAAAGATCATTTTTTGAAGTTGAAAAAGCTCTTTCAGATACAGATACAACATCTCTGTATTGCATGCGGAACGTCATCGTCTTCAGGTAACTCCCCAACTGCATACACCGATTACATAACGTGCAAAGTGACTGGAAACTGGAACTGCAACTACTTGCACTCCCTCTTTCAGTGGGATCCCGAATTTTCCCCACTCTCTGGAGCTGATCATCATATGGTAACTCTCTCTCTCTCGGCAGATTTCCGCATGGGCAAACACACACACACAGACACCAATACACAGGCAAAGTGGCCCCAATTGAAAGCGAGTGTGAGATACAATTGTATCTGGTTTGGCCACTGGAATGGCAAATGTGGCGGGGCTGATGATTCATCGCGAGTTCGGGGAATCCAAAGCCAATCAAGTGCTTTAGGCCCAAAGCCACGACACGGCAGACGGACAGGTTTTCGGCTTCGGCAGGCTTTTCATATTAACAAGATGGGTATTGGCCAATCTATAAAGCATTCAATTTTGTTTAAATTTCTTACTAATATTATTTTGGTTTTTAGTATTTCTAAGTAAAGCTTAGAGCCGACTTCATTAGAAGCTAATTGCTTTGTTTAAATAATTCGCAAGGGAACAATGTTTAAATTAAACGGAATAACCAATAATACGCAATATTATTATTTTGATTCAATTATGCAATAATCTAGAGTTCGGTCGTAATTATGTATAATTTCTTAGTAAGATATTTAAGTTCCGCTTTCTTCCTGAAATTCTTTTCCTTTTTTCATGAATGACTCCCCAAGGGGCGTTAGGGGTTCGGTTTTACGCAGGGCATCTTGGATTCGACGCAGTATTTAATTTTTTTTCTTAATAAATTCGGCATTGCCTTTGCGTCTTTTAGTCATGTTTTTGCTGGCCAAACATTTTGAGTTCGTTGGTAATTTTGCCCATCGGGTTATCGATACGCCTGCCAGCCCCGTCCGCCTCCTGGAGGTCCCTCCATATCACTATTATGTCTTGAATGTTAATGCGGTCTGCGGTCTTTGTTGGGCTGCCTCTTTAAGGGCGGCGGCGACCTTTCGTCGTGACTCTATTGCACATACACAGAGAAAAAATTTTAGGAAAAATATAAAATTAAAAAATATAAGGGATTAACCTAAAATATAGTTTTTAATTTTTTAGCAATCAACATTATTTTTGATAAATAGTTTTAAAAAATATCTTTGGCTATTTTTGTCAGTGCATTCAAGCTGGCCTTAATGTGGCGCTGAACGAAGAGGAGCAATAAAAGCGGCAGCAACAACAAGTGGTTGCCCAACTATGCGCTCCACTCTTTCGCCGCCCCCTCGCCATGGCACTTCTCTCTTTCTCTCCTCGTCGCTCCATCTCCCTTGCACTCGCAATGATGGGGCTCTTTGGGGCTTGGCTTTGTTTGTCTGCAGTCAGTCACCCGGTCTCGCTCTGTCCCGCTTACGCGTGTGACCTTGAATCGCACACATGTGCCGAAATTGCAGGGGCTGCATGGCGGGGGGAACTTGGCTGTTGCCTCAGCCTCTCTTTCTTTCATCTGGCTTCTTATCTTCAGAGCTCCTTCTTTTTGTGGAGCGCAAAAAACAAGCTCATTAACGTGTTGAGATTTCTGTGACGTCGGCCCAGCTTGGCGACGTCATGGGCGTCTTGTATCCAAAATAGTATCTGCATCGAAGTGATTAATATTTTATTTTTAGCTCAGAGATAGTTCTCAAATTAAACGATAAAAAATAACAATATTTCCAAATATTTTGTTATCAATAAAAATATTTATATATTTTTAGCGATTCCAGTTAATGGAGGATCGCTAAAATTTGTTGTATTTTTAACAAGTCATCTGATTTTATAGGCATTGTTGTTGTAATCATATATAGACATAAACGTGGACCAGAATAATAGCTCACAAAATGCATTTGGTCCCCCAAACCGACCCTGCCCACGCCACACGGAAACTTTGTTGTTAGTTCGAAAAATCTGTGGGGCCAGAAGAAAATATCTGAGCGCACAATAATGAATTATTTCTGCCCGAATTGCAGCAAATAGTTTCCCCCCCTCCCAAGCCCGTACATACTATATACCCGATTGTTTGCCTGCACTTGTGTTTATTTAAATGACTAAAATCTGCCGATGGAACAGAAGCCAAAAATTGAGTTAATAACTCAGCCTGACCTTAGACGCTGTCGAGACGTTTTCCTCATTTTGGGGAATTTTGCTTGCGCGAATCGGCCACGTCCATATAGATTTTATAATTTACATTGGCCGAGGGCCGTGATAGTTTCAGGTCTGTCAATTCCATGGAAAATCAATAAAAATATTCATCTGTCAATATTTAATAAATAGGATCTATTGTTATGCACCTGGCAGCCCAGATGTTCGACAATCAGGTGTATGTATATTTAAGCTCATTAAATATGTAGGGGATCTGGAAGGTGAATGATTCACATGCTTCTGCTCTGATCAATTAGTGTTCTGTCTCTTTGATCTTTTATTTCAAAAAAGTGTTTGAAATTCGAAATATTTTATTTTGCAGTTTTTTAAGTTTTTTAAGGAGAGTTCATTAGACCTAACACTTTAGGGATTATCTTTCGAATTTGAACCAATAAACTTTATTTCCCTGAAAAATCACCGGAAAATTCGCTCCAGGAACTGGTGCTTGTTTATAGCAGAAAATCGAAATCGAAACACCTGCCGTGTGGCATAAAAATCTCAACACTTGTCTGAAACCCACTTAAAAATCTATAATAATTTTTTGCGCTTTGTTACGTCATAGGAACGCACTTGAAAAATTTTGTATAAAAGCAACAAAAAGGCAAAAACCAATAAACACAACTGCAGACGTAAGAAGTCCGGGCATCAATGGACGGGGAATGGCCCGAAATGAAAACAAAAGTGCCCGCTCCAAAAAAGCAGCGCACCCACCGATCGCCGTATCAGGGCAGTCAGTACAGTTTATCACGTATACGTATCACGTATACGTACTGTTGCCGATCACAAGAGACCGAGAGAGGGAGCTCGCGTCGTGCTCGCGTCGCTGGCGATGTTAAGCTTGCCTGGTAGCTACAGAGAAGCTTTTTCTCACTTTTAATCTGAGCTTGGCCGGCAACGGACGTGCGACTCTGTCCCCAGTAATTCGACCGATTGAACGAATATTGTGCAAGTCGCACGCGACTATATTTGAGTGTCTTTGTTAATTATACGCGACACAACAACAACCACGAAGTAAACTACAGATGTGTGTGTATAAATCAATGTCCGCTATTAACTGGCTGCGGCTGCAGTGTCTATAAGAAATAAAGTCCAAACGCCCGTAGCTTCGGAAACTTGTTGTTTATCGGCCCAGAGGCTGACTCGAAAATTTGGCGCGTTTTGTTTGTGACTAAGACCCGCCGCGCGCGATAAGCCAGACAAACAAAACACAAACAAGTGCATAAAATTCGAATTTAATCAATTACACGTGTCGGTCCAAACAAAGAGATAATTCGATTATTGTGTCGCAGAGTGCATTCGGGTCGGGCCAAATTAATCTAAAAATTGATTCAAATTGAAACTAATAAAGTTGTTTTCGATCAAACCGCAACATAAATCCCATAAAAGGTTAGCCAGCAATATCAGTTTTAAGTTAAAAACAAATCTAGCAAATCTAAGGCGTAGTTTGTAAAGCACCGCTGTCTAGTAGTCGTATCCGTGAGTACACTGCACACCCAGGCAGTGGAGTAACTCGATTGCAATGACACTGCAAGAAAGCGAACTGCTGCCCTGGCGCATACCCTGGCTGAAATATTCATAAATTATAATCCCAGATACATAAATAAATATCAACTCTTGCTGTGGGCAATTAGTTATCCAAGTGCCGCGTGAAATGCAAATTTTATTTATAATTTAAACAACGAGAACTAGGCTCTGTACTCGCGTGTTTTCTGTCTTCTGTTTGACAAACATCTATCTCAAATTCGACTGAAATGTCAAAATGTCAACAGGCCAAATAAATCATAATTCCCTTATCTATCAAGATGAGGACTAATTTGGTTTTTTCTTCTTGCTGGCAGTGTAGCTCAACTGATATATAATATATATGCCAGCAATAAATCTCCCAACAATGCAGGCGGCTGCTGATTGCGATTAAATAAAAATAATACTTAGTTGGTGTCGAGAGAGCTCAGTTTGCTTTCTGTTTGATTTGATTTACATACTGGTCCAGATCGTTTATGCAGGCAATTATGCCGGAACTATTCCCCCGAGTAGACGTTTCCTCCAAAATGCATAATTATTCTTCGAGCTCAACAGAAATGCTAATTGCCTTCAGATTTTTTTCTTATATATTGTTTGAATAAACTGCTACTTACTTGTATACATTTCCGTTGAGCGATAAGGAGCTCAGACTAAGCTACAAAGAATGTATTTTCTTAGTTTCTAATCGAATCATCTCAAGAGGAATATGGTTCTGAAGTAGTAGTATGGTAGCCTCGAGGCTGGCGAAAAAAAATGTATCCAAATGGAAATATTTATATTAACGAAATGTAAATATTTTTACAAGTCGGTAAAGCAACCGGGGAAAAGTTTATAAAAATTTCTGATCCACGGTATCTGGATCATTTCGTTTATTTCATTTGTAATCAAAGGAATACACAACCTGGCACTGCAATCGAAAGACACAAAATGCCATAAAGACTCGAAGACTTTCCGCACGCACACGGCTCGGACACTGGGTATCCATAAAAATAGAATGAAATGGAACAGTCATGGTCAAAACTTACTTAAATATCGATTTATCTGCGCCCAGATAGCCCCCAGCTATCCCTACTTGTATCGCCAGAATTGAATGTTTTCCCAAATTGTTGAAAGCAAAAAAAAAAGAATACAAACAAATCCTCGATTTTCACACCTTTTGGCCCGTGTGTGTGCCAATGTGTTTGCTTACATTCGACCTACAGAGTGGGAGCCATAACTTTGCAACTTGTACTAAACAGACCTGTTTCCAATTGAAAGTTATTGTAAAGTGAATGCCAGCGCCAGAAAGGTCGGAGGTGGTGGGAGGAACCCCAAGTCAACATTAAAAGGTTCTTTTTAAATATTTCGCAAATTTTATATATATTTAGTTATGTTCTTTTTTGTCATGGCATAGCCCTGATAAGAGTTATTCTAAAATATTATTTCGGACCATTTTAATGAAAGCATGAAAATGAGTAATTAATTTCAGCAGCCATTGTGTTGCTGAGTTCTGTGTTATCACTTCCAGCAAAGTTGTCAGGCAATTCTACTAAACATTTCTCGGTCCCGAAATCGTATTCCACTTGAACAACCACCAACTTTACATTTATGTGTCATTCACACTTGGGCCTCCTTCGAATAGGAAAAGTTCACACCCCATGTCGGAGGAAGCAGGCTCCCATTACGCATACGCCATGCTGGACCTGAATTCTGAATCTGAATTGATTGAATCGTGAAAAGTTTTATGGCAAAATAATTAAATGCTGCGGTTTCTTCAGTTTTCGGGCATCGCGTGTCGGTCGTTTTTCTTTGTGTGCCTGTGGTGGTGTGAGTTGTGTGAATTTTCCGTTTTGTCTTGGCCATTAGAATGGAAATGGCTCTAACGCTCCACTGGCCTGGTCTGGTGTGGTCTGGTCTGGCCTGGCGGGCTGTGGTCGGGTTCGGGTCTCGGCACACGGAACGCTTTGGGTTACGCCGGGCATTATTTACTTGACTGCAAAAATGCTTCCTTTGATTTGCTTGAAATGCCATGAAAATCGATTTGCTGTATAATTTAACTTTCCTTTTGCCCTGCGCTGCTTTAACAGTGAGTGATGAGGGAAGCCAAAAGTAACCGGAAAATGTGAGGAAATTAATTGCTTTTTAATTAGTTGGGCACACGTTAACAGTTTACAGGTGATGTGCAGGCCTTTGTGTTCTCTGTTGCAAAAATAAAAAAAATATATTTCGGTTTTATAGGTTCGGTTAGCTGCTGAGTCACTGCCCTACACAGTCGGAAACCCAATTGTATATACCAACGAGGTTATCTTGGGGCAGTGACATAAACTTCAGTCCTTGTTCTATCTTTAGAAGAACAATCTTCAGCACTTACCCTCATTTAGCCCCTAATTCGCCAGGAAAGTCTTTGCCGCGGGATTACCCACTGATAGGCGGTGTGGAAAACCTTATCAAAATCAGCTTAGTCTCTTAACAGCCGACCAATGGAAATCCATTTGAGCCGCCTGTCTGAACAAATTAAATAAGAATTTTGTGTATGAAAATGCTCGAGCAATCAGCAGATAGAACGTTGAATAAATGCTCAAAAAATTACGAAAATAATCAATAAGGGCTAGAAAAGATAGTCTAACCTATTATATATTTTTCCACCTTTGGCCTAGAATATTTCTAGAATACATTTCTTTATTTTCAAACATTAGAAGTTTATTTTCCAAGCAGTGCTGGTGTAGAATCGATGGTGACCTTAGAAAAGTTCGGTTCGGGAAGTAAACAAACATTAGTTATTTATATATGCGATGCATATAGAACGGCAAATGGATTTCCTGCAAATGACAGCGGGCCAAGACCCGCTCAAGGACACTGTCTAAGAACTAGGGGGAATCATAATTTTCAGCATTTATTGATTTTCTCGTATGGGGCGGGAGTGAGAGGTGGAGGTACATTTTTTGTCATTGCCGGCGAGAATTCATTTCTACTTTCGGGTGACAGGCGAAATTCGTTCAAAAAACTTTTTATTTGAATTTAATTTTTTCGTAGATACACATGAGTGCCGAGCATAATGCAAGGCACTCAGCACCCACACTAGGACACTGGCAGGACCTCCAGTCACGCACTGACACACACACACTTACACCCGAGCGTCGGCTTAAGTACTTGAGGTGCCAATGGGAAAAAGTGAGGAGAGTGACTGCCGGCCCCACAAGTGGGGGAGGTGGTCTGTGTTTGATGTGGAGCCTTGTCGGTCGGTCGGAGGGGCGGGAGGCATGTGTGTGTGTGACTGAGTGTGATTAGGCCATCGGTGTGTGAAGTGTGTGCGATGTGGGAGCGGGTGTGGGTGGCGAATTTTCGGCCCTGGCTTTCATATTCAACTCCCACTGCCCCCGACCGATCCCGATCCCGACCCATTCCATTCTCCTCTTCTATTTAGCTGTGTGTTTATTTTCGGTTCAGAACGCGATTTTCCAATCGATTGAGCACGTGACAAGGTTCTAGCTACTGAAATATGTATGTCCGACGACAATCCCGCTCGGAGGACACACTGCTCGAAGCCCCGGCCCAGTAACTGAAAACCCACCACTTCCTTGGCCGTCCCAGGACCGGATATCTTCATTTCCAATGCCCTCTATTTTTGACAACGTTTAATTAACATTTTTCTGCAGCCTAACTCACTTTTATTTTCCGTGGGCGAAAACCTTTTTGTTTGCTTTATTTATGCGCCGATTCGTGGCTCTGATTTATGTCGCCGAATTTTTCCGAGACCCCTCCATCCTCCATCCATCCACTCGCCCTAAGCCCAAATGCGAATTAAATTTGTGCGTGGTTTTTTCTCTTTCAGAGCCCGGGCCCGGGCCTTGCCGTCCCATCTTAAAGTATTATTCAGCTTAAGTTATTCCCGAATCGAGGAGGAGGATACTCCGGGCTAGACAAGCACAAAAATAGCGGAAGAGGGTTTCTGGAGATGAATCAAGCAATTACGCTTCTGGAGAGCTTTTTTTTGGGCACTTAATAAAATAGAAAAATTAAACTGTACGGCTGGAGGGGGCAGGCCGAATGCGAATGGAATATTGATATTTGTAAGCAGAGTATTACAATTTAAATTGAAAATCGAGTCCTTCTTAATCAGGGGAGTGCTTGTGGTTGAAGATAACATTTTGAGGCAGTACTGCCAGCTATGTAGGTTAAAGGGCTAATTGACATACTCACAAATTCTAAATATACACCATCTGCTCACATATGCGAAAGGATTTAACCAATTAGCTCGCCCATTAGTCCCTTTCGCTATTTTCGGATGCCTGCCAGCTTCGAGGACCTCAATGTGTGGCAAATGAAAAAGGATAACAGTGGCGCATTCGTTGCGGCTTTGTTTCGTTTGATGGCAAACTTTCGTATAATTAGGCCCTTAATATTTAAATTTCAATTAAATTTGGTTACGACCTTCAGATATTTCATAATGTATGCAAGCCACTGAGCAGCAACAGCAAAGGGTTATCTCTCTTTATTCCAATTCGGTTGCAGACGATATCGCAGTGACAAGCCATTGCCCGGAAGTTGCAGAGGATGGTACTGAGGGTTTATGGATGAGGATGTGTGTACTTTGCGAGTAAGAGAGATTAGCGGCTCTGCTGTCGGAGGCAGCTAAGCACCAGCTCGATAAAACTTTCCTGATGTCAGACTGCCTTTGGAAAGGCAAACAATGTTAATGCACTCGGAAATGTTTTTTAGACTCCCAAAAATTCAAATTTTCAACAAAATAGGGAAGTACTTCAAATATTCCCAATCATAAAATTGCATTAATTGGCAAAGCACCATTTATGCAATTTTTACTGCCATAATCTCATCAATATTGCGTTTTATCACGTTTTGGGAATACGTATATGTACATATAATTCTATGGTTTATATTACGTATACGCCTTGTCTGCTGTTGGTTTTCAAATATTGTGTGCTCCATACTGATGCTCACTCGGTGCAATTGAGTCTTTAGTTATTGCGGAAAAATTTTTAATACAAAAGTCAAATGTGTCATAAATATAAATCGATGCTTTGATATTTTGATATTCGAGTGTTTTTACGGTTGCTGGCAGCACACTCCGACCCACTTTCGCTTATTACTCAGCTCAGATGGTCGGCACACGTGAGATCCGACGGATGGGGGACCGAGGTAGACCCATAAAGCGTCATGTGGTTCGTAAACAAGGCCGAAGGATATATGCGGGGGACATGCCACCACCCACAGTGGTGTGAATTGCAAAGAAACCGAAACAGAACAACAGGCAATGACAGTAGCAGGAGCCACAACACAAATCCAGTGACGGACAAATTGTTTTTGCAAGGCTATAAATGTAAACAAAATTAACATATGCAAATTTTGCAAGCCCCCAGTGTGTGTGTATTAGTGCCTTTTGTTGGTGTGTGTGTGTGTGTGTGTGGGGCTTGACGCCAACGTTTGGCATTTAGACAAATAGGCTGTCTGGTGGGGCTCCTTGAAGACTTTCTGCTGGATTGTATCATCCTTGCGAGTTTGCTTCTTTTGTTGAAAAGTTGAGTTATGTGCGGAAAATGCAAAATACTTGGGTGGCACACACACGTCGGGGCCAAGTTCGCCTCCTTCGGCCTCTTTATGGCTGCGACTATTAAATACACATTACACGGACAATGTTATTATCCCTCACACAAGCGAATAACAATGATAGCCTTGATCGATGCGCCGCCAGTAGTCGGTATCTGAATGCTTACATAATGGCCAGGGGAAATCGTTAAGCTCAAAGGCACATGTTTTCGGGATTGTTACGATTACCCGCTGAGATGTTTGAATAAATATTAAAGAAGGATAAAACAGGAAGTCAAGAGTCCGCACAATGAACTACTACTCTTAGCCCTCAAATCTGTACGAGCACCCGGTAGTGATAACCTTATCACCTTTACGACCTTCGGAGTCATGCTAGAGAGATTCCCCGGCAACACCCATTCTTGGCTTCGATTATCACCAAAATGCAACAGATTATATGTTATCAGCCTACCTTTGGGGGAAAGAAAAAATCACACAGATAAGAGGTGCTCTTGGGTCGGTGGAAATTGGGAATTTCACTGTTGTTAAATCAGATTTTGGCTCTTACGAAATTCTTGGGGGATAACCAGTAGTAAAAGTGTTGGGGCCGGTCCCAGAGCCACCTCTTATAGTAAGTGGGCTGAACGGAACTAAGATAGGCCACTAATCAGGTCAACGTCACTGCCGTTTTTCCCCCATTTGAGAGATTATAATTCCTTCAAGTCAGACAGCCTGACCAATGCTTATTTTCAATGCGATTAGGTTAATAGAGTACCTAATTAAAAAATAAATTTTTTACAAGTTCCTACAATATTCAACAAAAATAAACGCTCTCTTTTAGACATTCTCCTCATAGATAATTCATAGACAACAATGATTGAAGATGTCACAAGGAAACAAAAGTTAAATGGGAGTGAGGTACTTCGGAAGGGGAATACCAATATATCAAAAAATACATTAGCAATATGAAAAAAATTTAATGACAATCTATCATTTGTTTAATTCGCAGGCAATCAACACTGAAATCAAATGGCTGACGATTTGGGGGATATAGGTACGTATAAACAGCCATCAATTTATGGCACATACTAGCCCGCATTAGTATAAACAGATCCGTCCATAATCCGCCTGGTAGTCCTTCCTGGTTCTCGGGTTAATGAATAATCTGGGCCCATAAGTCAATCGACAATGCGCTTAATTAGGCCGGGATGAAAAAGCATCGGATTGGCCGGGAATTTTTAGTGGCTAATTGAACATTGTTATTGCCCATGTTCTGGGTGAATAATGTGGAATAATGTTGATGTTGCCATCCGAAGCCTGTGGCAGAAACCGAACGCAAACGCAGACAACAACAAGCATGCCCGGCAGAGTGGCATAATAAGTCTGGCAAATTGCTGCGTAACTTTTGACGTCAGTGCCTCGACATCTGGCCATAGCCGAGTTCAAATGAACACTAGTGGCAGGAGGCAGAAGCCTTCCAGCCCTCTCACACCCTTTCGCCAAAAACAATGGCAACCTAATGCCACTGCCTTTCATGTACTATATATATACGCTCTATAGTCGGCGGGTATCTGATGGATTCGGAATTATCCACTGGCACGCAGTTTTCGATTTCCGTGTGCCCCGAGATGGATGATTTCAAATTCACATTCTAGTTTGTCGCTCTTTGACATATCCCTGTTCGAATTACGGAAAAGGTCATATGCCACAAAAGGATTATTATGCATCCAATTTGCCTCAAAAAGACTACTATTTCTTGTAATTAGAGCTAGATATTTTCTAACAATTTCCATTTGCGGAATTGGTGGCTTCGATTTGCGGTCAAAGGTAATGGGGCGCTCCACTTAATCTTCTGGGGCATTTCTGGGAAGCCCCCACCCTGCCAATACTTCCCCTAGCTTAAGCCAAGTTCTTCCTGGCACTCGGACTTATTGATTTTTGCGTATTACCAACCCTAGAGGAAATTATCAATGCCAGAATGGAGGAGAGCGATGGCGCCACGGGGGGCGGCCCTCCCCCGTCCGGGCAGCCAATATTCCCGCAGTCCACATCCCTGCCGGTAATGCCGTCGCACCTGCCACTCCAGTTCCAGAGCCCGGCACCACTGCCGCAGCCGAGCACCAGGTGTGGACCCCACCTGCGAATCGTGGAGCAGCCGACGAACAATATAATCCGCTTTCGCTACAAGTGCGAGGGCCGCACCGCAGGCTCGATTCCGGGCATGAACTCCTCGGATAAGGGCAAGACCTTCCCCACCGTGGAGGTGTGCAACTACGACGGCCCGGTTACCATTGTGGTGTCCTGCGTGACCAGCGACGAACCCTACCGCGCGCACCCCCACTGGCTGGTCAGCAAGGAGGAGGCGGACGCCTGCAAGTCCGGCATCTACTCTAAGCGCCTCCCACCCGAGGAGCGGCGGCTGGTGCTCCAGAAGGTGGGCATCCAGTGTGCCAAGAAGCTCGATATGCGTGAATCCCTGGTGAAGAGGGAGCGCATGAATGTGGATCCCTTTGGAGGTAGGTTTCCACTTGAGGTCTCTTTTCTTGAAACTAATCTCATCCCGCTCCTGATTTAGCCAAATTCGATCACAAGGACCAGATCGACAAGATCAACCGGTACGAGCTGCGTCTGTGTTACCAGGGGTTCATCAAGAAGGTGCCCCTGGACCCCATTGTGTCCTCTCCGATTTATGGCAAGAGCAACGAGCTGGCCATCGTCCGACTCTGCAGCTGCTCCGCCCCGGCTTCCGGCGGCACTGGGATCATCATGTGGTGCGAGAGGGTAGCCAAGGACGACATCGAGGTGGTATTCTACGAAACGGACAGGGATGGCCACGAGATTTGGAGTGAAATTGCGGAGTTCAAGCCAACGGATGTCTTCAAACAGACTTCCATCGCGTTCAAGACGCCGCGCTACAAGAATCCAGAGATCACAACAAGTGTTAACGTAAGTTTTGCTCTGTGAGGTCAGAAGCAAAGTAATTCAATTCTAATGAGCCAATAGACTATTAGTAATAGTAATTTCGAAAAATTTCCCAACCGCAATAATCTGATTAATCGTATATGCCGTCATCTGCACCTTTTTAATATACATACTTTCTCTCTCATCAGGTGAAGCTGAAACTTGTACGACCCTCGGATAAGGCGACCAGTGCCCCCCTGCAGTTCGAGTACTACCCCAAAACAGGTACGGTAACTTTTGACAGGCTGCAGCGCAAATTGAAGCGCCGCCAGGAGCTGGACATCTTCCAGCAGATTCTTTCCCTTGACAGCGAAACGACAGCCACGAAATACTCCTGCCCGCCGTTGGACCTTAACGATGAGGAGAACAACACGGTGTCCTCCGACGACCAACAGAGCTCGGGGACCCTCAACGAATTCGAGATTGCGGTTAAGAAGTTGCAGATGCGACACCGAGGCGAGTCCCACGAAATGGATGGCGGCACCGTGACCGAATACACGGATAACGATAACGAACCGGACATGGAAATTGAGTTGGAGGTGCCGCAATTGCTGCCCCAGCTGGCCGATGACTGCACGCAGACCTCCACGCCCATGGAGGAGATCCTGCAGCATCCGCAGCTGCAGCCACGACCTCTGACCAATGTGGACAAGATAACCGAGTGGATGAAGAGCAGCGAGTTCGAGCGAACGGACAGCCTAACGGTGGAGAACGGGGACACCATATCCCTGACGAACAGCACCGCTCAGACCGCGTTCACCAATGTGAGCAGCTTGACTGCCAACACGACCATTACTAACCAGTTGGACGACGAAGGCAATGGATGCCTGCCCACCACGGCCAACGGGTCGCGCCGGGACACCCTCGAGAATCCCGCCGTGAAAGAGCTGCCGGAAACCGAGAAGATGGAGCCGGAAATGGTCTCAGCCAGTGCCCAGGCGTCTGTGGACTTGGACGAGAACTTCGATGAGACGGCCACGTACACTAGCCTTCAGATAGCTTTCAATAATCCCGTAGAAATAGGAGCTCCGACCAAAGGGAACCAGCAACAGATTCACTACCCACCCACCAATCCATTCGGTCAGCTGGACGACGACGAATTGGTGGTTCTGACCAATCCACCGGCACCGAGGATTAAAGTTAATGCAGCCCAGACACCGGCCACGCCGCCAGACTCGCCGCCCCTACCGCTCCCACCGAGGACACCCTCGCCCGATCCTGAACACCGGCTGCCGCCCCTGCCACCGAAGCCGCAAAGGAACTCCCAGGACCTGAGTGTCGTTAGCGATTCGATATCCATAAACCGGTCCAGAAACGGCAGCCTCAGCTCGAACAGAACCACTCCCTCGCCGATCATTATTATGAGAACCCCAGACCAGAGTCCCACCAAAAAGCTACCCACTCCCAGTGCGTCTCCGAAGAAGCGCCAGGGATTCTTTTCGCGGTTCTTCTCCCGCCGCAGGAGCAAGGCCGAGGACGATGAGTCCTTGACCCCGGGAGCAAGTCCCAGCAAGCAGCAAGCGGGCGGTTCCAAAGCCACCACTCCCACCGGAAGTCGTGAGCCTAGTGTAGCCCACTTTTCTCTCGGGGATCCCAATCGCAGCTCGACCAGGTCCATGCAACCCTTGGGCAGGAGCGAGACCCGGAACGGCAAGCCCGTGGGGCGAAGCTCGAGCAGTGTTTCCGGGAAAAGACCTGCCCACCTGGACGCGGATGTGATTCACATTCCGCTGAAGGGAGGCGACAGCGAGAACAGCCTACTGCGGCCGGAGAGCTACTCCAATGCCAGTACCCTGAGCTATGGAAGGCCGCTGGATAGGAAGACCCTGAGCACCCTTCAGCTGGCGGATATTCCCATCAGCGATGGCAACATGGAGCTGATAGCCATTGCCGACAGGCAGAGCATCAAGAATCTCTGTGAGGGGGCCTATGGCGTGGTCCTCGATCCCAGTGTGGACTTGTCCGAAGCGGAACACTTTGCTCTATACACCAGCAAGAGTCCGGAGCCTCCGGAATCCGGCGAGGGCGGAGCGGCAGGTGGCGAGGCGGATGCGGCCGATTTCCTTAGCGCGGATGAGATAGCTCGGCGTCTGGCGGAAGCCAATGGATTGCAGTAGACAATGGGGATTGGGGGATGGAGATAATTGGGGTTTCGGGTAACTGATTGCATTTTCAAATTAAAATGAAACTTTTATATTTTAATCTAATTGGCAACACAGTAAAACTCAATATATTCGAAACTCAGAGCTTAAAAAAAGAACCCCCTATAATGTCAGTTACCCGGGGCTACCCGACACTAGTTAGTCCAACACAGCTATAACTATAAAATACGTTTTCTAGTCGTCTTCTATTTCAGTATTACAAACTACAATGGCTACACAACTTACTAGATTTAGAAAATGTTTTTGAGAGCACTTACCGAAACAGAAACTATTACTATTTTCTAACCACCCCGATATCCGAATATCGTTATAGACACCCGCATCCAGCACAGTCGTAAACTGATTGAAAGCATTAAGCGCCGACTAATGGAAACAGAATACTATCCATCCAAGCAGTTCAGAACGTCCAGTAAGTCCTCGAGAATATTCCGCATTTTTATTGGTGCTGGGACTAGGTTTCCATAATACAAATACATCACATCTACGTACATAGTTCCTAGAAACTCACACACACCACCCACACCCATTTTAATGACCATTTTGAGTAGAAAATTTTGAATATATAGATATACATACATTATATAGAGCAGGTGTTGATACACTGTGGACCAAAAGCGTTGGAAATTTTTTGAATAGTAGTCGGTAAAAATCTGGTTGATTAGGGAATAGATTATTGAGCGCCGTTTGAATTGAAAATATTTGTTCTACACATTCTAATTGTATTTGAATTTGAATAATAAACGTTTTTGAAAAAAAAAGTCATCCCGACAAGAGTTAGTAAAGTAATTCTTTTTTTAAAACTAATAGTCTTGCCTTGAAAAATCTTTAATAATTTCTTGCTGTTAATTTCCTTCCAATTAAACCACAAATTAAAATAATATTCTCTTGAGAGATTTAATTTTGGCAAATGGCAAGGTTGTTAAATGCCTCGGATCGCCGAGGATTTTCTCCATTTCTTGTTTTTTGTCTAGTTCTCCCCAAGCTTCATATTATAGCCCCCAAAGTTGGACATCAAACGAGAGTAAGTTGATATTGCCGCCTTGGAGGCAAGTTGATGTTGTGGCTGACCGTTGTCCTTTTTGAGTTTTCGCTTTTCGCAAATTGCTTTAGTTTCACCTCAGTTTCGCCTCAATTATGTAAATGCTTTTTGCATGCGGTTTACCTCTCCGTTCATTAAACTTTCCTCCGGCTTACTGTCATTCAAAGCATCTGGCTAATAACGTCGTATTTGTGCTTCCAGGTCCAGTTTCTGTGGTGCCCCCGCCTGAGCCAGGTCAGGCCACGGCACAGGCTCAGGTGTCGCCCAACCTGGCGTTGCTGTATCCTGGAAGGAGTCCCCAGCAGTTTGTGCAAGACATCAAGTTTGAGCCGGCCTCAGTGGATATGGATAGTCGGAGTAATCACTGGCCCGCTGGGAACTTTAACTATCCCTCGCCCCATTCCACCTGTAGCACAGTGGACAGTATACCACCGATGCAGATCGGCCAGAACACAAACCATTTATATTTGCCAGAGGCCTCAAACGTTTCTATGACTTCCTGCAGTCCTACTCACTTTAATGGTGGATCCATGACTCCCATCAACCAAAACAACAACAACAACAATAACATGATGATGAATAACAACATTAATTATATGGGAATAAGTGATGTGAACGCCATGAAAATGAATGTTATGAGTCCTGCGGCGGCGAATAATCAACATCAACAGGTGTTCCAACAGCAGGCCCAGTTCCAGTACCAGACGGAGCAAAATTCATATGTGTCGCAGATGCCTCCAGATCAGTACCTTCCCCAACTGCAGCCGGAGCAACATCAGTTCACCGAGGCTACCATTCAGCAGCAACACACCGAGGGCAATTTTGAAAATTTGAACTTCAGCGACCTGATTCGAAACGGCACCCCAATGGAGGCCATCGATTCGATTGATGAGACCCTAAGCGGCTTGGGGCTGGGAGGCGACGGATCTGTAGGTTTTGTGGGAACCCCACAAATGAACAACCATTTTGCCAATTACTAAATATACATATAAGCTTAACAAGCCACCAGAAGATTAACCAAGCTAAGAGATATGAATAGAGGTCTCCAAAAGACTACAACTCTCGTTATCCACATTTGTACATAAAGAATAATTTGTAAAAAATGAGACGGAAATGCGAATCTCATTGCCCTGTTAAAGCCCTGTTATGACTTTGTGTAGTTTTTAAAAGCGAAATTCATATTGTAAATGTTTTTTCTAAAATAAAGTATAAATTAAGATTTTTAAATTATGAGTATTCTAAAGGGAAAAAGGGTCCATTCGGTTTTATTTTCAGATACCGGGTCCAACAGTAAAAGATATTTGAAATACTAACAGAGGCCTGTTAACCACCGATGGCATTTAACATTTCCCAACACTGTTCGATAGACGATTCTTAAGCGGGAAACAAATTTCGATATAAATATATCTATTTTGGGGGACATACCGATACTTTGACGTCCCTGGATTAAACATCAAGAAGAAGACGTTGGTAAATTATTTGCAATTTTCGTTCATCATCCCGCCAAACTAACGCGTTGCTCCATTCAGACGGATTTAAATAGTTTGAAACGAAGTCCCGCTCCACCTCCGAGAGAAGAGTCGAAGAGATGAGTGAAATCAATACTACTACCAGCAATGCAGAGGGCGATGAGAATAATCCCCACGAGCAATCCACAATAACCATGGTGGATGTCCTCGAGCAGGAGAAGGAGCTGGAGGATGAGTATGCCGCTGTGCTGGGCGCCTCCGACGAGAAATCGTGTACGTACGCCAAGGGGCCCATTGGACGGCAGGCGCTATACTCATGCCTGACCTGCTGCCCGGAGTCTCGCGGTGATCTGAGCAAGGCAGCGGGAGTTTGCTTGGCCTGCTCCTACCGGTGCCATGAGAATCACGAACTGGTGGAACTCTACACTAAGCGCAATTTCCGCTGCGATTGCCCAACCAAGCGTCTGGGCAAATGCTCTCTAAACCCCCAGCTGGAGGGCGCCCAGTCGCCGAACTTGGCGAATCTCTATAACCAGAATTTCCAGGGATTGTACTGCAAGTGCAAGCGCCCGTATCCAGATCCCGAGCGCACTTCCGAGGAGGTGATGCTGCAGTGCGCCGTCTGCGAGGACTGGTTCCATTTGCCACACATGAAGGCTCCCGGCTCCAGCGAGAAGTGGTTGGACTCGTGCAGTGAAATGATCTGTGACGGCTGCATGGATGCCAAGCCGTTCCTTAAGGACTACACTGGCTTAGCCCTGAAGCCAGTAGTGGACGAGGCTGAGAAAGACGCCAAGGCGGACAAGGATGACAAAAAATCCAAGCCAGTGGCGGATGACAACCAGCTTAAGGATGAATTGGATCGCAGCATTTGCGATATTATGAAAGTGGCCGAAGGAGAGGAAGAATCTCAAGCAGACGATGAGCCTAGCAAGAAGCGTGCCAAACTGGATGATTGCCGTCGACCCAAGCCACTCCAGCAGCTCGAGGGTGAGTATATAGTCCAGAGATTAGTATATGCCTAATGAGAACTAACTTTAATTGGGAATCAAACTCAATACATAAACAGCAAGTCAAAGTTTTTCTTGCCATCGCCCAAGTAGAGGAAACCATGCTCGTGCGAGTCGATCTTGTGGAAGAAGGTCATGCCCAGCCAAAGGCACGATTTAATGACCACCAGGCGCTCATTCTTTTGAAGATTCAAAGCGAAAGCCTGGCCCAGCGGGATCACACAATCGATGGTGTCCAGAAAGTCAATGGCGTAGTTGTAGTCGCTTCTTTTGGCCAAGTTAATCTTGAGATCGTTACGGGGCAAGCGATACAGTTGGTAGTAGGATTGATTGTCGATCTGCAAGCTGTTGAGGCCCCGGAACATCTGGTTCGGTATCACACGGCCGTCGGTCATCTTGTAGAAAGCTCCTCGTGGGCAAATGGCACACTCTTCGGTTATAATAAACACAATGGCAGCCAGTCGCTCCTCCTCCTTTAGTTTGACCACCTCAGGTCGGCTAATCCCAGTAACATGATTACCCACCATGTCAAAGGTAGGATCCTGCAAGGAAGTAGATCCATTAAATCTCTATACCCACCGCTGGAAAGGACACATACCAATTTAACGTAGGTCAGCATGCTGGGATCGCCAATGAACGGCTCCCTGGCGAGAATAGTGGCCTGAAATATCTTGGGACTCTGGACGAAAGGCAGCAGCTGCCACTGGAACTGATCCAAACTATAAAAATACTTTCTGTCCTTCAGACAATCGTTAGTGTAGCCAAAAGCAATGTAGTAATCCCCCTTGGTGGCGGTGATGCGACCCCACAGATACATGCCCGAGAAGCGGTTATCATTTTGCAAGGCAATCAGGGAATTTTCAATCAATATGCGCTGCTCCGGCGAAAACTTCATGCCGCAGTACATCAGGGAGTCCAGCCCATCGGTGAAGTACTCTAGATTCATGGTAGATCTTTACAATTTAAACTTTTTGTATGTTAATGTGCTTTAGGCTTATAATGTTTGATTGAAAAGTCAGAACTAGATTGATTTGAGAGTCAGATGTGACTATACTTTTAATCTTTCTATTGCAGGAGCTGCCTTTTGGTCCAACGACTGGCGCAAGTCACTCTGCCAGTGCTCTGATTGCCTAACCCTCTACAAGGAGCTCGCTGTTGAGTTTTTGCTGGACGCCGAGGACTCGGCCAAGACATATGAGGAGCGCGGCATGAAGCGAGCCGAGGAGAACTCCAGCTACGAGCAGGGCATCCGCGCCCTGGCCTCCATCGACAGGACACAGCAAATCGATGCGATCACCGAATACAATCGTATGAAGGACAAGCTAAAGGAGTACTTGCAGGATTTTGCTGCCAGTAAGAAGGTTGTGACCGAGGAGGACATCAATCGTTTCTTTGCTGGAATGCGCAACGAGAACAATGCAAGCTTGGGCCAGCCGCACTTCTGTCGCTAAGCAGAGACAGGCGCATTATTATGTTCCCCTAGTATTACCCACATTCCTCATAAAGTCAAGACCTCATACATACCCATGTAGAATTATAAGATCGCTTATGCTGCGCTAAATTGAAAATGTAATGTGTTTCTATGGCCTTATCGGAGGGGACTGACTTAGAGCGCGCGTTTTAAAAATTCTAGTGTTACCATGTGAAAAAACTTTCGATCGTTGCCCATCTCTAGACAAAAGTTCTATCGATATGTACCAATCGGTAAAAATATCGACAGAAAGACTAGTGATGTACAATATCAGCTGTACGTACCGATTGACTATCGATAGCTCAAAGTAGAGATGCAAAAACATCGATAGTGAGTACATCGATGTTTTCCAACATCGATGTTTTCAAACATCGATGTTAAAAACATCGATGTTTTACTGAAAACATCGATATATCGCTGAAAACATCGAACAATTTTTAAATTTTTAAAATTTTTTTTTAGTTTTTTCTATTTTTTGCGCAAAATAGTTATTTCATAGTTGAATAAAAAGGAATAACATCTATATTTTAATTTTTTTATATTTATTAAGGAATTTTTGCTTAAAGAATATTTATAAGGAACATTTTGCTTAAAAAATAGTAACAATTATGACTTAATCAATAAGCCATTGATTTTGTTTTAGAAATAGTAATTTGTTAATGGCCTTTGGTTGAAGGCGAGATCTTCGTTCATTTGCGATTTGGCCCGCTTTG